>NW_001865045.1:803863-835716 GCF_000002865.3 Monosiga brevicollis MX1
TGCTCACGACCCCCTGCTCCCACGATAGGCCTCCAGGCGTGCCGGCTCTCTGGCGTCGTTTAGACTGCCCGGCTGCAGGTCAAGCGGCTGCGGAAGGCACTCCAGACACAGTCAACACTTTGAACATGCTTGATGGTACATCACCCCTCGTGACACACGCCTCCCCTTGGCACCCCGAGAGAATCGGCGACCCCGGGCGCACTCTGGCGGCTCTCATTGTGCCCTGCACCTTAGAGCCAGTGTTGTCCAATGATGATGGCAGCATATACGCCTACCTGCGTCTGGCCCTCGGGCTCTCGGAGGGTCCACAGGATCACATCGACAACAAGTCATTGCCCCTTGAAGCCAATATCGAACATTGGAATGGCGGTGCGTCACCTGGGATCGGTGCTTCCTAATCCGACTCGGCGCGAACCCATCAATTTTGGTCTCATACTCTCTTGGGCTGCTCCCGCCAGTATCGTTCAAAAAGGGTTGCTATCTCGGTCAAGAACTGACGGCGCGCACTCACTACTCGGGCATGCTGCGCAAGCGCCTTTTGCCCATGCGAATCCCAGACGTACAAGCTGCCGTCAGGTCAGCTACTTCTAGTCACGCTCTTGCTCCTAGACCGTCACCCCTTGACATCACCCCTGTCTCTTTCTATTTCTGTTCTCTCGATGTCTGGCTATCGCTTCTGTTGCCTTCTGTCTACCATTGTGTCTTTGGCTGTGTGTTGGTGGCTCAGCTCCGCCATTGCGACTGGGCAAGGCCCAATCTCCACATACAGGAAACTCACTCCACATGGGCACGACGCTGTGATGATAGGCTATCACACTACAACGGTCCGCTCAAGGTGGTCACGGCTGCTGGCAAGCCGGCTGGCACTGTCCATTCTGTGGTAAGTGCGAGACGTTCGTTGTTTTGTGATCGTTGGCACGGCTACTACGAGTGCTCATGAGAACTTGGCCTCTGACTCACTATTCAACGATGCTGATTGTGGCACCTCGGTCAGCTGGGCGATCGCTGCATTGGCCTGGTGCGAACTGCTCACTTGACTGAGGAGCTTGTCTTGCAGCCACCAGCTGATGCGGAGGGCGCCGACGCGATTGATCCGGTCGTTGCCGTCGTCGATCATGCACTTGCTGAGTGGATCTCCGCCACTCGTCATGGACATTGATACGAAGGTTAAGGTTTTTCTTTTTGATATTCCTGTTTCAAAGACTTTTGAATTCAGCTGTCAAGTTCAATGATGTCAAGCTTTACTGACAAGAAGTGACTCAGACTCATCAACGCGGCACTGAATACATCGGGGGAAACGGTTACTGGAATGAGGAAGGATGACCAGAATTATTTCAAAACCCGGCTTTGTGTTGATGTGATTAAAATAGCAGGCGAGGGAGGCATTGACCCAATTCTCCTGACTCGGAAACAAAATGCCACAAAACGCAGATCAAGTCTTGCATCAAAGAACAGAGCCCAAAGAAAATCACGACAAGACCGCGCGCGCTGCATTTGGTCGTGGGAAGCAAGCCTGCATTTACACCACCCTTTTGGCGATGGTGCACCTTGTATCGGAATTGATTATCCTGTATTTGATGCTAGCCTGACTGCCGGTGCCAATCGGCTTAGCTGAAGCTCGACGACTCTCCATTATCTCTTGACATCTGGGCCCGAAGAGCAGGGCGCGCGTGATTGCGGCGACGCTCCGAGCTCCACTTTTTTCCTTGGGTCGGGTGGCCATGCCGCCCAAGCGCCGTGCCAAGGCCAAGTCGGCGACACAGAACACGAGTGTGTGAAGACAAGAAGCAAAAAAACAACACCTCATCGTCTAATTATAGCGTATGTCGTTGAGATTGAAATGGACCGTCGAACATAAATAAAAGTCAGTCATTTCCATTTTCCATTTTTTTCCTTTTTTTTTTTTTGAACTTGGTTGCTGTTTTTTTTTTTTTTTTTTTTTTTTTTGAACTTGGTTGTTGTTTTTTTTTTTTTTTTAGCACCGTGCATCATGGCTGAGTTTCCAGCATTGATCGAACAAATGAAGCAAATGCAGCTCCAAAGCACAAGCGAGGAGGAAAAGCGCCACATCCAAGCTCTCATTGAGCTCGAGCAGCAGAGGCTGGCCGCTGAAGCCGAGGAGCGCAAGCTCGAGCACGAAAGGCTGGCCGCCAAGGAAGCACAGCTCAAACGGAAAACAGGTCGCGACAAGGTTCGTCGTGTTTCGTCTCGATTCGTTACAACCGACAAGGCTGGAAGGTGTGTTTGTCGTGACCTGGCCCCACATTACGTCTGCACTTGGTCATTACTGTACCCGCGCGCGCCTACTACAATCGGTAAGCACCTGTCGGGCAAGACTCACGCGCAGGATCGTCTTTTGGTTGACATGCGTGTGCAGGCTTTACATGGACACTGCTACCACCGTCCGACTCACGTGGCCGGATGCCTTCAACGGCGCCCTCACAAACCTTGTCTCTGACCACTGCAAATGAAGTTCTTGGCTCCGTGGTCGCAGAGCTTCCCTGCAGCCACCACTACCTTGCAGCAAAAATTGTCAAGCGCATTGATGATCTTTGCGCGGATGACCAGTGGGAGCGTAGCGAGGCGCTGGCGAATGGCCTTCAGTGGGCGGCCAAAGCTCAACGTGACTCCAAGCTGACTGAACTCCAGCAGGAGCCCAGCATTTCTTCGCGAGTTTCCATCGTGTTGCAGCGCTACTTTGGTCTGAATGTTGTCCATCAGTACGCCATCGGTTCCCACAGCACCCACGTTGATTGGGCGGGCTTTGACGACAACCACCACGTTGTCGTCATGGGTGAGTGCAAAAAGAAGGAGCAGCCGTTCCATGAATACGGGGGCTAGGTTGCCAACGAGCTCTTGCGACTGGGGGCCATTCCAACGTTGTATGAGAGCAACAGCAACATACCGCTGCCTCGGCGGAAGGACATTTTGTGGCCCATCATCAACATCAACGTGGTGGGAGACAATGTCAGCGCCTACCTGGCTTTGCAAGTGATTGATGTTCGATGGGAGCAGTTTGAGGGTTGCCTGGCAGAGATTCTGCCATTGCTCGAGATTGACAGTTCGAACGCGAAGCCAAAGTCATCGGGGCTGTTCTTCTTGCGCCTCGGTGCCGCAAACTTTAAAGAAAATCCGCGGCAGGTAGAAAGCATCTTGCGAGCTTGCAAGGAATTTGTGCAAGAGGATTTGGCGTACTTGCTGGATCGGGCAGATGCTCGGACTGTATTGCGGCCACGGCTGCCTCCACAACCATTTCCTTGCCCTTTTGACCACCTCTGCAAGTGGAATCTGAAGGATTCGTATGGTCCCAACGTGCAGGTCTACAGCATCGGGAAGCAAAACAAGGTGTTCAAGCACTTTGACTACTGGGGACGCACGGCAAATCTCTGCAGCAGCCTCTCGGCACAGTGTGTGTCTTACCAAGATCGCCGCTACCCGCCTGACGACCGAATCTTGACAATACTCAGTCAACTGGATGTGGCAGGCTCATTCTATCAGAAGTGGGAGGTGGCGAGGCTTGCAACTGCCGTGGATGTGCTCAGCTACCCTTACGTGAAGCCGGCAGACACCGTCGAGATTGAGCAACTGGTCCAGGTCATCTACCAACTGAAGGCCATCCATAGCGTTGACTTTGTGCACGGCGACATTCTTCCTCGCAACATTCTTTTTTGCAGCGACTGGGAAGGGCATCCTGCGGCCTTTCTCATCGACTTTGATCTCGGCAGGTTTCTTGCTGCTAATCCTGCCCACAACCCCGTCTATGCCTCCAATTTTGCCAGGGAAGGAGAGCCGCTGGAGCCTTTTCGTCACCCATTTGCCCGGCGGAATTTGCCAATGCAGAAGGAGCACGATGGCTTTGCCTTGGCACGTGTCATGGAGAAGTTTTTGCAGGACGACGAGGCTCGTCAGCAGCTGGTGGCTGCGTTGGAAGAGCTGCAGCTGGATGACGCTGCCACGCTGTGTCAGAGGTGCTCGCTTTTGCCGCCAGACAATGTTGCTGGGCTTGGCAAGGCCACGGGCAGTCCTCGACGTTAATGTGCCAACCTGGCCCTCCCCTTCTCCAAGTATTCCTGACCCTTGTGCTTATTTTTCCGGCCCATTTTGCGCCAAAGCGACGGCTGTCATCAGTTCATTGTAGTGTCATGCAAGCATGCGTCCCATGCGTCTTTGCCCGAACAGAAGCAGACCTATCAGATCCAAGTTTGCCTATTTTGAACACCATAGGGAAGTTGCAGATCATTAAAACCCCGTTGTCTTGGGAGGAAAAATAATGGTGAAACACGACATTGATTTTCTTCTGTTCTGTTCTAATTCTTTACCTTTCGGTGCGATAACAGAGAGAGAGGGACAAGAGGTGCTTGCTTTGACAAATGGCAGCCAGACTGGTTTGGATTAGGCATTGGGCGCGGTTGTTGTACTGGGAAGCGAGAGCATACTGTACCGTTGATGCCCTGTTCACTCGGTCTGATGCTCTTGTCTACCTGACCCTCTTTTTGGGGGTTTTCAAGCATTCCATCATCCGGGAGTAACCAGAAACCTATCCCCAATCCCCATCGGTAAGCGGGCATTTGATCTCGAGCCGATCTCAGCACCGTTTGTTTCTTGTCTTTTTGTTGTTGTTTGTTTGGCGATGATTGAAAACGCAGGTCATCATGTCATCCTTGTGAATTTCCGAGTACCCGCTGTCGCCCGGCAAGCACATCTAGTATGGGATTGAAAAACGGCAGGGCCCATCATGGCACACTTGTACCTGCTAGCATCACCCGCACGGCAGCCACAGCTGGCATCAACAGGATAACAACAGCAAAACGTTCAGGCTGCTTTAGGGCCAACTTCACATGTCAAAATAAATTACTGAAAAATGATCAAAAAAGCATTGAAAATTACGCCAAAATAGGCACCGGCAGTGCCACCATCTTGATCTACTGAAACGTGAAAGGGAGTGCTGATAGGGTTGTTCAAATGGCTGATCTGTCCATGGGTGACCATGGGCCAGCCTCGACGTATCAGCACCAGCCAAGCCCCTGCCCCACCCTCCGAAGCATGAACCTGCTGGACGATTGCTGCCTCTTGGCAGTTGAGTTTGCGCGCGTGCCAGCACGTTAAGCATACTTTCGCGCAGCAGCATTAACTGCTTTAATGTATACACAAACTGTAGTTATATTAAGCTTACCTTGCCTTTAGATACGTACACTCTCAACAAAAACTAGATTAAAACGCGCACAAAGTATCGAAATACATGACATGACTTTTCTTGTTTTTTTATTCGCGAGCTCTCGCTCCGCCGCCGCTCGTGTTCACTTTACTGTGCTTGAAAGGCGGGGTTGGTGCCCTTCTCTTTCTCTCTCCCTCTCCTTCGACGCGGTTGCGAGTCGTGCTGGGGCGTAGGTGGTCTGGGGTTGGGACGCGTCTCCGCTGGCTGTTGCTTGCGGGGACTAACACTTGAGCAAGCTTCACCGGTTGCTCGGAATCGAGCGTCATGGCTGCTTCAAAGTATCCTGCGCTCATGAAGCCGCTGGATCTTGGCTTCACCTCCATCAAGAACCGTGTTCTCATGGGCAGCATGCACACAGGGCTTGAGAGGTACGCAAAATCTGCTTTGTTGCGTTTGCACCTCACAGCAAGGCGTCAAGTGTTCAAGTTACCTGGAAACCATCCGTCGGCTCACCCATGACATTTCCTTAGCGGTCTCTTGCTGCCTAGCGGGCTGCGAGAGATGGCAGCTTTGATTGAATTTTCCCCTTTCAACTTTGATTCTCTGCCATGATATGACGCGGGGTATGCACAGTACCAGTAGACTCAACAGCCAGCCCTGAATTAGATTTAAGTATTGTGACCAGGCAAGTGAATTTACGCAGCCAACACTGTTGGCCAAGCCACCTTGGGAGCTTCAAATGTCGATCAACTTGGAAAGAGTGACAAAAAAAAAGAAGCAAAACTCGAAGAAAAATCCACTGAACAGACAAAAACAAACACATGAACAGATGGGCTGACGCTTTTTGTCGAATCAGCGCAGACACGGCTAACCAGCAGCAGTGGAATGCACGCGTCAGGTTATGTTAACACGGCGAAGCACTCCTATTTCTGTGAAAAAGCACAAACACACGTCAGACAAATTTTTGCAGATATGGCGCAGCTCGGTGTGATTGGGCGACACCGACTTACTCGCTCAAGGCGGGCGTAGTGGCTTTCATGGCCTGGTTTAGTCACCTTGGAGTACTGTTTATTCACGCCATCAAGCCTGCGTATGGTGGCACAAAGTGAGGGGAGTGTAAAGCCGCTCAAGTCATTAGAGTGGCAACAGAGGCGCAACATACGTGGAGTAAATGCTGGCTTGACTGTAGTTGCTGGCGATGGAGGCTGGGTGATAGGTTGAGGCTTCGCGGGCCCGAACATGCCATCCCTCGTACTATTTCCAGCCAGCCAGCGCCGGACCATGAATCAAAGGGCCGGGTGCATTTGCGATAGGATGAGATGCAGTATCACCCACACGGCCACTCACTTCTTCGGAAGATGCTATGCTACGTGCCCCTAGGGCGGCATAGCTTGGATCGTCTGCATGGCACGGGCGAGAGCAGGCGCCGTGAGGCACGGTGGGGCTATACGCAGGGATCCAAGGCATTTCACGAACCATCAGCATTGGGCACGCTTGTGTAGTGGGACTCTAAGAGCGGCCTGCGACAGTTCCAAGCAATCGGTATGAGCAAGCAGAAGAGAGCGAAGGAGTTTTGCGGGATGAGGGTGAGTCAGGCAAATAAACGAGGTCAAGCCACGCACTTGGCGGTGCTGCCATCAGCCTAAGCATGCGGAGCAGCAAGGGATAGCGGTGAGCAAGTATGATGAGCATCAGAGAAGATGCCCCAGTTATTTGTGGCATATAAAATGAGCTCACCGCCTTTGGTTGGAACATGGCTACGTCAAGATCTTGAAAATCTTGATTCATAATTTCTAGTTCAAACAGACAAAGGCACAAGTGAGGGGTGATAGGATGAGGCTGGGTCGACGAGCACAAATGGACTCAGTTGAAACCACAGCAGGTTTGTCGCATACATACCGTACTGCCCTGCAATACTTTGCGCGCGTGGTACAGCTGTGCCACCGTATGGGGCGGCACCGCTGTGGGAGGTGGGCATGTCCGCTAGCATGGCATCACCTGTGTCCAGGTCAGGCACGACGACGACGACGGTAGAAAGCAGGGATCAGGTCTCATACCAGCTTCCATTGAAGCGCAAGGGTCGGGCCACGAGGCGCTGATGCAGAACGACAAGTCCTTGCCAATCCAGACACGAATCAAGCAGCCAGGAAGACTGACTCATCTCATCTGGGTCCAGGTCGTCATCCTCGTAGTGTCGGTCATAGAAATAGGCGACTGTGGTTCGGTCTATAAAAGGATTCGCCAGTCGTCAAAGATATGAGCGCACGTCATGTGGGTTGGGCGTGCGGAGGACTGACGCTGCAGCAACATGTCAGGGCTCGCAAGGCCCCCGTGACTTTGCTTTTACAAACCTTTGGCATCAGACAAGTTGATTGGGGCCTTGCTTTTATGACTGTACTTGAAGGCCGGCTAGCAGGCGATGGACGGCCCGAGTGCCAATGTAAAATGTGAGGGCGCACGCAGGGGCGGGTGGGGGTAGTAGAGAAATAGTTGTTTGACCTGAGTCAAAACATACCTTGCAGCCTCCTCCTTGTTCTTTGGTGGCACAACAGGTCCATTCGCCTACCACCGATGGCCACCACGAGAGCATTGGGTCAGAAGCACGATCTTCAGGCGAGAAGGGGGCGGGCGAGTGATGTGAGGGTGGCACGATGATCACAAGGCAGCACCTTTGTGAAAAACACCAGGATGATAGTTGTAATGCTTGCTGGAGACGTTTTGGCCTTCCTGGCAAGCCGACCGAATCTCATCAATCCAATCCTGCCGCTCGGCCTGAGATTCGGCATCGACGTACAGTATCGCATCGTCGTGCACCACCTGCATGTGTCAGGGGACCAAGTTATGGTGTGTTCATTAGCAATGGAAAACATCGTACCAAGGGCAAGATTGGATGTCCAGGGGCCGATCAGTCGATCCTCATCTGCGACGCCCAAACCTGGATCATGTTGCTGCGGCCCCATGGGGTTGCGTGAGCGACTTCAACCGCTCGGATTTTGGTGAGCGGAATCTGGCCTTTTTGCTTCATCTCGCTCTGAGCACGGGTGGGGTTCAAGCCGAGACAGGGGGTGAGTACAGATGTCGAGGGGCGAGCGCATGCGCTTGAGGCACGATCCTTGTTTGGGACGTGCACAAGCCGAGCTGGCTGGATGAGGCTTGGGGGCGGAACTCGACTCGGCGTACAATGTCAACACCAGAGTAGTAGCTCAGGCATGTGTCCGTCAGGATAAAAGTGCGGCGCTTGAAATTGTCGCGGCCCAGCAGGCTTGTACCCTGGGCCTTTTTCCATAGCACACCGCGCTTGCGCCAACCTGAGGGCCCAAAGGAGGACGAGGGGTGAGTCGAATGCAACACGCGTCCTCATTTGAGTCATCGATCAAAAGCCCAACCTTGTTGCAAAAGGCTCCCGGCGCTCATGGCGAAGGCAACCCCAGACTCAGCCGCAGCCAAGTCAAAAAATCGGGCTCAATACCGATGATACCGCCGCCGCCGCCGATGCTGCTGTTGCTGCTGTTGCTGCTGCTGTTGCTGCTCTGCCCCTCTCGGAGCAAGCGGGAAGGGGGTGAATGCCAACGCAAAAGAAAGAGAATGAAAAAAATTAATGCGACAACTTTACCCGGGTTTAAGCCTCGGGTTGTTGGTGGTGTGTGCACACTCACCTCCCCCATGTTAATGTGTGACTCTGGTCTCACTTTGACCTCCTCCTGAAACGTGTGTGTGTTGGAGGAGAGAGACAGAGAGAGAGAGAGAGTTTGTGTGTGTGAGAGAGAGCTTTTCGACAGCAACAGCAGTTCTCTCTTTCTCTTGTTCACTTCTCTCTTGGTCACTCAGGTTGGTGAAACGGCAGCGCGCTGGGGACACGTCTGCGCATGCATTGCACATTGAATTCAAGCTGCTGGGTGGCATTTATCTTCTTGTTCTTGTGCTTGTTCTCCTTTTCTCTCTCCCTCTCTCTCTTTCTCTTTCTCTTCCTCTTGCCCTCTCCTGACGCTCCAGAGCAACTCATCATTTGTGGCGCACCTTTGACTTTGGCAGCTTCAGAGTCTCCAGCACCATGGCCGTCTCCAATGCTGTGCCCATTATCGTCATGACCGCCTTTTTCGGTGGTATTGCCATTCTCGGTACCCTCTTTGCTGGTCGTAAGCACGAGGACCGCAAGTGAGTAGCCGGGGCCTTGGCGTGGCCTGCACAACCGTTCGGTGGTGGCTGGCGAGTCGGCGTGCGAGCCAGCACCTGGCAGCGCGCAAGCCACAGGTTTTTTTAGCAGCACTCACTGCACCTGAACTGCTCTGCCGCTTCTTCCTTAGCCTGGTGCGCACCATGATCATCACCACTTGCCTCTGCATGTGGATCTTTTGGTTGTGCGCCTTCATGGCACAGATGCATCCGTTGGTTGGCCCCGAGTTCAAGGCGTCAGAGGCGTGTTTGATTAAGGACGACAACAAGACGGTCGTTTGCTAGTGCATATTGCGCTCCAACTCTACTCAACCCTCTTAGCACGCGGACGCTCCTCTAACAGACCACCACGCTCTGAGACGGCTCCGTCAGACTTTTGTGTTTGTTTTTGCGCCTTCAGGAGGATCGCCCCTTTCTTCCGTTCGCCTCACGCCCAGCTTGCCCAGCACTCGGCGCGCGCTTGCCACCCAAAGGGTGATAGCCGGGGTGTTGGCTTGGCGGACGGCACAAAAAGAGCAGGAGACTTTTTGTTGCTCGTCATCCTTGTTTTCCTTTCTCCGTCCTCTGTTGTTTTTCTATTTTTGTCATTAGGCATGCCTCCTGCCCTGTTCTTTTCATCGTCTGGGGTCTTTGTGTTCCGCTCTTGTCGTCACTGTGTTTGCATTTCTAGCATCTCGTGCCAATCCAAACAACTACTATACTATCACAATTGCCTCTCAGTCATGGCCGCGACAGCGCTGACTGCAGGCGCTTGCCTCTAAAGTCAGGGGGCAACAGCACAACCGGCCACCTGTCGTCAAAAATGTTTAGAGCCCCACTCAACTCAAAAGCGGCTTCGGCTGTAAGAAAAAAAACAAGAAAGAAGTGATTGCAGGTCGCGAGAAAGCCTCTTCTCAGAACACTGGGAACAAAAAAAAAAAGGCGAGCCGTCTATCCTTGGCTTTAGGCATGCGTCACATCCCAATACCAGCGCAGAAAATAGGCCAAGACCACTACCATCACCATGCCTGCCATCACGCGCCATGATCGGACGTTCGAGGCATGAGTGCGAAACATACATGTTCATGCTCAGGTCCCGCCACAACCGAATATCGGCGACGAGGTGCTCAGGCGGCATTCGTACCAAATATGAGAATGCGCGGCGCGCTGCCTTGACGGCCTGTCAATGATTGAAACGTCTCCGAAAAGTTCTACACGGACGCACACGCGGTCAACCGACGCAAGTAAGTCAGCAACTGCATTCACCGACGAAAAGCAAATGCTCCACCTCCCTCCTCCTCACAAAAATTCAAGAAAAAAAAATGAAGTGGGGTATCAGACGAGCGACACTGCTCAAACCTCATGCAAATTGACCCAGAAACCAGTTGATAGCTCAGTCTCCAAGTGCTCGGCCTTCATCTGTAGCTCTTGTAAAAAGTCATTGGCACGCGTCTGGATGTCACGCATGGTAACCATTTGGCGCTCCACGTCCGAGTGAATTGTATCCAACTACGTTGCGTCCCCAAGTATTGATCGGCATGGTGAGATAACGACAACTTGGACATGCGGTGCAGTCAGCACGTGGCTACCTCAGGCATGGCCTTGGCATGAAAAACTCACAGTCGTTCGCGCTTCGCCAAATCGTCTTTCATGCCGGTCCAGCTTTTCCACGAAATCGGCGTGAAAGTCGTTGATCATCTGTCCCACCATTCCCCGCCGATGAGCAGGTGCCACCGCACCAACGTGGGGGTCGTCCTACAGGCTTCATGTGGAACGCACCTCCAGCAACGCGCTTTGATTGTTGGTGCGCTGCTTGTCTAGCATGGCTAAGGTGGACTGCCGTTTTTGCAGCTGTTCCTGCGTGTTGCTGAGCGCTGTTTCAAGCTCCAAGTTGCGCTGTTGTTGAGCCGCTAGTCTCTCCTCCAAGGTGAAGACCTGTCAGCATCAAAAGGCAAATGCAAGCAAACAAACGAAAAACGAGAAGGACATCAAGTGAGGAAAGAAAAACAGAAGAAGAAGTGGAGCTCAACGCAACGAAACTGCTAATAAGGAACACAATCCCGCGCACGTACGTAGCTCTGGAGCTGTTGCAAGACATCAAACTTGTTCTCCAAATCCAAGCGCGGGTCCTCCAGCAGTATGCTTTTGATGTGTTGGATGAGTTCTAAAATGGTGCAGAAGCGGTTGTGGAGTGGATGAAGCGGTGAGCGGATGAGGCGGCAGACACACAGCGACAGTCGCACAACAGTCGCAAACTCAACGGCATAGGCAGGAAGCTTTAGTTTTGCATTTTACATACCGGCGGTGGCGGTGTGCTGCAAGCCGTTTTGCATATCGAGGGCCACGGGTTGCGACACAGATGCCATGGGAGAGGAGCCAAAAGATTGACCAGCTTCCGGCTCGACATCTGCACCCGATGACTGCTTGTCCTTGTTCTTCCGAGGCTAAGGTGGAGGATATCATGAGGCGCACGCACCATGAGCCATCAATATAGGTGACATTCAGTTTCGCAAATAAAAAACAAAGCAAAACACAAAACCAAAAGGAGGATTCGATTCCATGTGCTGCACACGACAGCTGTTGCGGTGCCGTTCGCAGGATGAAACTCAGGTCAATGCAGTGAACTGAGCTCGTACAGTGAGGGGATTGGACATGTTGATCAGGCGCTTGAGGCGATTTGGACGGCGATCTTCGATCTGGTCGCGTAGCTCTGGCGGTAAGCTCTTTTGAGAGCGCCTATCGCAACAACAACACATGCCAAGTGTGGCCAGGACAGGTTGAAAAAAGATGAGATGCTGACATGGACGGGACACGGCACTCGTGAAATTGCGCGCCGAGGTTTAGACAGAGCTAGCACACGAACCGACTGCGCAAGAACCGTGGGGTGCCCTCCTGGCATCGAATCCGCCCGACAAGCAGGAACACACGCGAGACAATCGGCAAATGAACAAGTATGCGAGGCCAAGCTAGTGTTGGCTGGTTCAAAATGCATTGGTAAAAACGTAGGTGCAAAGTTGACATACGTCGGGTGGGAAGTCGTCCACTTGCGCGGTGCCGCGGCCCGGCGAGCCTGTATAGCCGTTGAGGGCCTCAATCGATTCATCCTTCCCCTCAGTGGCATTTTCCCGCTCCGGGGAGGCCGATCTGTGCCGCCCGGTTATTTTCTCCTCTCGCTTGGTTCGCGAGCGCCCCCGCTCCGGGTTGACCGGGGTCGTATTGTCTCCACCGGCCTCCTGTGGGCGGGCACAAAAGGAACAAAAAGGGTAAGAAAAGACGAGCGGAGCTGCAAATGTTCATCAGAGGTCGCGCTAGGAACGAAAAAGCAAACCGCCATGAGAATAAAACTGACCGAGCCGACATCATCGCCGCGACCCGCGGCGCGCAGGCTGTGCAAGCCCCAGTCGAAGCACATCGAGACAACCACGGATGAGCTGCGAAAATGGCAATGGGAGGGGACACTGGGCCTGACGTTGCGGCGAGAACTGACCGCTTGACAATGTTCATCTTTGCACCAATAAGCTCTGTGGCTGTGGGTTTCGTTCGTCGTGAATCCAGCTGCTTTTGTACCTCGTCCATTTCTATCGTGCAAATACCGAACAGTCGCAAGATCACACAAGACACAAAGGCAGCCAAGAGGGGAGCACGCTTTGAGCGCTGCTCTGCTTGAGGACATGTGCTTTTGGCTTGACCCCTCTGTTCACGCACCTTTGCGCAGTTTTTCCAGCTTTTTAGTGCGCTTTTCAAGCTGATGGCGCGCGTGCTGGTACTCACGCATCATGGGATCGCTAGCCAAAAACAAGGTCACCAAATCAAATGAGCTGTCTCAGAGCCGGGAGTCAGTCTCTCGGGGTGGCTCAAGGCTCGATCCTTATTTAAGGTGCAAATGTACCGTGAGATGTTGAAACGTTGTATGCTGTGTGAGCTGGGTTCGGGCCGACCACTGCTCGTGAGCTGCTCAACAGCTCGCTTGAACCGATCCTCTGCTTGCTGGCGGCGCTTTTCGTTGTCACGCAGCTCCATGCTAAGGGGTAAAGCGACAGAAAGAGGAGTTAGATTTTTTTTTTTGTCTTCCAAGGGTGAGGGCAAAGGTAGGTGAGATTGTCACAGCAATAGAGAGTCGCGAACCAATAATGGTGGATTACGTACTCGAGATCGTCGCGTTTGAGACCGTACTTGCGATGGCGGCCCGAGGATTCGGCGCTGTCATCACTATCGATGCTGTCGCTCTCTTCGTCAACGGTAGTGGTTGGGTGCTCTTGGACGCCAGATCCAGTAGCAGGGGCAATGGCACCACCAGGAAGGCTTCCCGGGCTGACACTGATGCTGGAGGCGGGGTTTGTGTCTTGTGGACTGGTGTAGGCGGCTTGGGCCGAGGCCCCTAGGCTAGAAGCAGGATGGGAGGCGGATGCAGCGGAGGGGGAGTAGCTGGCGCTATGCGTGTCTGAATTGTCGCCGGTTTGGCTGCTGCCATCATCCACAAGAATTGCGGGTTGAACGGGTTGAACGGGTTGTATAGGCTGGATAGATTGGGAAGGGGGCGTCGAGGACTGGGTATTTCGCTTGGGGAGGACGCGTTGTAAGAGCTTGGATCCGCGCGTTGGGAGTGTGGAAGGGGCCGCCAAGGTGTTGGGAGATGCTCCGATAGCGTCTTCCGCGTTTTTGGGCGTGCCATTGCCGTCTTCTTCCGAGTTGGCCATTTTACGCCGGCGAATGCGCCGCAAAGGATTGCTGCTGGTGCTGCCGCGCGCTGTGGCCTCCCCAACTGGGGGATCCCCGACGTCATCGGGCAAGGGTGTGGGTTCCACCATGGCAAACCACTAGCCCACGCCAAGCGCGACTGATGGCAAGGACCCAGGGCACGAGCCAGGCCAACTTTGAGGAGGCTGGAGGATTATTGGGCCAATCAATATCCAGCACTTCAGCTATAAGAGGACTTGCACCAAGGGGGTATGGGGGCGGCGAGAGCGCCCTTGAAGCAGCCGCGTTATCTAATCACAATGAATCAGGGTGATGGGCCTGCTTGGCACGCATTTGCTCACCCGAAGGCCGTTGGTGGTGGCAAGTGCAGCAGACCGGGGCTGGACGGCCGATGATGCCGGCTGATCAAAAGGGCAGCGCTGTGCCACAACACCGCATCGGCGGTTGGGCAAAGGCCCAGCTCACCAAACAGCCGATGCGAGGCAGCCAAGCCGTTGCTGCGTGGGACAGGTTGTTTCCTTGTCGTGGTCCAAGCCGAATGCCAGGCATCAGCGCCCGGGCCGCACTTTAGCTGCACCTGCCTTGGCGTGTCCGATCGGTGCAAAACGGATCTCGTCCAGATCCAGCCTGAGCAAGTGTCAAGCTGCCTCTGTCATCCACGCGAGGCCTCAAGGGAATCTGATGGCCAATCTGTGGGCAAACCTCCGAGCCTGAAGGCCGCTCACACGAAGGAGCGCCGTGCAAATGGAGCTGGCGCTGGAGCTGGAGGCGAATTGAATTGAGAGAGAAGAGAAGAGAGAGAGAAAAGAGAGAGAGATAGAAAGAGAGAGAGATTAGAGAGGGACGAGAGAGATTTAGAGAGGTTTGGGGAGAGGTTTAGAGAGAGAGAGAGAGAGAGAGAGGTTTAGAGAGAGAGAGAGAGAGAGAGAGAGAGAGAGAGAGAGAGAGAGATGTAGAGAGTGCATAAGTAAGAAGACTCATCATCATCATCAAAAAGAAAAACACAAAAGACAAAAGTGTCCTGACCCTCAACCTTCAATTTGATAAAAGTATTTTACTTTGAACGCCATAATCATCGGGCAATGGCGGCTGCGCAGGTGGAGCTGGGCCTGGGCCTGGTTCTGGCGATATATTTGGGCTGTCTTGTGGCGAGTGTGTATGATGAGGATGTCACAGGCGGGCCCAACACGTGTAGCATGTATTACATGCATCCCTCGTACGTGATCCGTGGGCATGTTCCGATCGTTGGTGCTTGTTTGGATTCACGTGCCCTGGTGTTGCAGGTATGCGCGGATCACGCCAGATGCCCTCAAGGACATTCACCCGCGCTACGAGCTGACCCGATACACCGATGGTCACGAACGTCGCCTAGTTCGTACTAAAAAGCCCGAAGCTGTCGTGCCCGTGTTGTTCGTGCCCGGCAATGCGGGCGATTACCGCCAGGTGTGGGTGCATCAACTCCGCCGACAAACAGCTGCACCACGTGTTCAAATCAGTCTTACTCACCGTCCTGCTCTGGCCCCTAGGTGCGCTCCTTTGGCACCGAGCTGCAAAAGCAAGCTCGCGCCATGAATGACACCGAATTGGCCTTTGCCGTCTTTGCGACTGATTTTCAAGAAGAGCTCTCAGCGCTCTCCCCGGCCATCTTCACCCGCCAACGTGTATGTGACCTCCTCTCAGTATTTTGCTTTCCAGTGCCCCGGCCACTTGCTCTCCTGCTGGCCTCTTGAATGGTGCTCCTTGCTGAGTCCTATGGTCCTCCACCACAACGTCTTGCTGTAGACTTTTGTTTGTGAGAGCCTACGATATCTGCGCCAACAATTTCCTCGTTCGCGACGCGGTGCGTCTCCCCCCTGTTCCAGCTGAATGCGCCATTTTTTTTCTGAGGAAAACGTGATCCTTTTCCTTGCGCCGTTCTCTCCGCTCTGCCTCAGCTTCTCAACTCGCTGGAGGTGCCTCACCTGCAACCCTACTCGCGTTTTTATGGCTCGCACATTGTAGCGCTGGTGCTGGCCCATTCCACGGGTGGTGTGGTTGTGGCCCACTGTTTGGCTCATGATCGTGACCTGGCCCGCTGGGTTGCACTCCAAGTCAACCTGGGCTCGGCGCTTGAAGGACCCGTTGTTGCTTTAAGCCCCCAGCAGGCCCCGCTGTACCGCGAGCTGCAGGCCTGGCTTATGGATGACACACGTAGCACCGTGGTGCTCAATGTGGGCGGTGGCCCTCGAGATCTGCTTGTGCGAGACGATCTGGTTTTTCCTCGAGAAGAACTCGTCGAGCAACGCGAGTTGTTTCTGGCCGTTTCCACAGCCAGCATGCCTGACGTTGGCCGTTCCGTTGATCATCTGTGCTTGCTCTGGTGCCGAGAGGTTGTGACCAAAGTGGCCAATGCCGTGGCCTCCGCACTCGCCGACACACCCAGTCCGGGTGCCATTGACGGTACACTACGACGCAGGTTGCCGTTTGCCCACAAATTGGAACCTCCCGAGGTCATGGCACTCCTAGCCGACGAGGGTCTTCGCTTCACCGATGTGGCCATTAGTCAGCGTCGCAAGCCAATTGCCTCCTTTGTGCTACAGGTGCGAAATGCACGTAGTGTAGGGTTCACCAAACATCGGGCGAGTCTCAAAGAGGTGGCTGCCATATGCAACCACCCAAACAAGTGAATCGTATTTGTTCACAAGCGCATATTTGTTGGGATGTTGATTTGCTCAGGCCTCACAATGTGCTCTGATTGAGCTCAAGTCGGAGGGAAGCTTTGAGGGCTGCGAGCTCCAATGGGTATCACCAATCACAGGTTGGACATGCCCGAGCTGATCGTGTCCAGCCCATCCCTTCTTGCTGCTGCATCTCACTGGGTCTATCGTTGGGGTTGGAAAATCCAGGACGCGGGGGTGACTTGAGTCAGCGAGATGGCATCGTCTGTGTACGTGCAAGTTTGTGTTGCACAGCGTTGGCTCAGCTAGCATGCCGAGGCGACTCAGCGGCTCTTAAATTGGTTGGGGGGTTCCCTCATAGTTCTACTCCCTGCATTCACTGCGTGTAGGGCGCGCTCGACCAAAGCTTGATCATGGTATCGGCCAAGTGCCGAGGTTTGCGCGAAGTCGACGTCACCGTGCAGCATCACTTTTTGGCCACCGTGCTCTGGGTATGCCAATGCTTCACGCCTTCCACACTGCGCTGTTCATCATAGGGGCCGCGCTCTTGACTAACTGCTCTCTCCTTCCAGCAAACGCGGCAGGCGCTGAGCATGGGCTGGTGGCATCTGCTGGGGTGTGCTCTTTTCGTTGCTCTCGCTGACGCAATACAGGCCTGGCGACAGCGGCCGCGATCCTGGCCCCTCCTTGTACGCCTCGTGCTGTACACGGGTGGTTTAGTCCTGTGTGTCCAGGTCGTGGTCGAGGCGGACGGCGACAGCCTTCCACCGTGGGGCCGTGTAGCTGAAGCCGCCGTCTTGTTGGCTTTTGTTGTCATTCTGAGTGGTATTTTGGATCTCTTGCCCACCACACGCCGCGTATCTGGGCTCTTGGAGCCCGGGCTGGCAGTTGCCGGGTGCGCCCTCACACCGCAATGGCTACCGGCCCTCATGCCACTGTTGATCTTGCTGGCGCTGCTGCGCCCAAGTGGAATACGGCGTGTCTTGGTCTATCTTTGTCTTGTCATCACCCATATTCCCATTTACTCGAGCTGGTATCGGGACTATGAAGCTGGGTACGGGTGGTCGCCTGATGTCTTCTCTAGGCCTTTTAGCGATGCTGTCTTACACTGTGTCTTTTGCACTTAGGCTGGCGCCGGTGGCGTTGCCGACAGAGCTGTGGCAAGTCCTTCTTGTATTCATTCTTGCCGGCGTGTCCTGGACGCATCACCGAGACCATACAGCTCCTTCCGACCGTTTGGAAGCCAAACCGAAGACGGATTGAAAATTGGCATCCGATTTTGTATTTTACTTGTAAGAATCTGATTATGAATGAGCCGTCTCTTTTGGTAGCGCACAAAAGAGAGAGAGAGAGAGAAGGAGATAGAGAGAGAGATGAATTGGTTTGAGAAGAGAGATAGAGAGAGCGAGAAAAAGAGAAAGGCATATACAGAGGAATAGCACAACTACTGAGAGATGAAGAGAGAGAGAGAGAGAGAAAATTTAATTGGTTTGGTCGGTTTGAGGAAAGAAAGAGCTCGAGCTTGGGATTGATTTCAAAAATTCTTGTTGTTTCTCGTCTTTGCTTTTGCCGTCATTTGGGCGCGCGTGTGCTTCTGGTGCTCCGGTCGAGTGTACGTCTGCCTGTCAGCGATAGTTGGTGGGCTTTGACCTGAGTGGCCGGCTTGCGATCAAGTGTTGGACGGTGACTGAGGGTTTCGGCGATTCGGCTGATACTTTTTCGCTCCCCAACTGCTCAAAGTGAACGGTTGGTTTTTGCGCCCGCTGGCAGTGGGGGTGTCGCTTCCGATGGCCGGGAGGGTTCAATCAGTTGCAAGCGAGGAAGAAACCCTGCCGCAGCATTTTGTGCTCATGTTTGCAGGGGAACCGTCCTTCCCCTCTGTCCGCTTGCTGGCAGTGCATCGTCACGGCAGTCATGGCACAACGTCGAGTTTTGGTGAGTCATTGCCCATGTTCGCCTCACTGAGCTTTGCTCGCCGCAGCATTCGTGCGGCAATCCCGCTGGAATATATGCGTGTAATGGTGACAATGGTGAATTGCCTGCATTGCCTCTTCCCGTAGGGTCCGTCGCAACGCGACTTGGCTCCTACGGAGCGAGTCGGCTTTGATACGCTGGCGGATCAATATGTCAACCGTCAGCAACAGCTCGGCTTTCGTTTCAACCTGCTTTGCGTTGGTGCGTTTTGTGCTCGTTTCCGTTTTCGTTTCTCCATCTCTTCTGTTTCTTTGCCCAGAATGCTGCGCACCCTTGATTGGAACCATCCGACTGATCATGTTCTGGCTCTGATCTAAATTTGGCTGCTGTTGTTCCTCGTCACGGGCTCACATCAAATGGTGGCGGGGATGTGTGTTAGGTGAAACGGCCATCGGCAAGGCCAGCTTGCTCGACTCCCTCTTTGACCAAGCATTCAAGCTGCCGTCGCACGACCACCAAGAGCCCAACGTGAGTGTGGAAACGACCGAGACGAAGGTGGAAGAGGGTGGCACTGAGATCTTGTTGCGTCTGTCCACCACCGTGGGCTACGGCGATCAAATCTCCCGCGCCGCTACCATCGAACCCATTGTGGAATTTCTCGACAAGCAATTTGAAGCACATTTCCAGGTTTGAATAAATACCTGCTTCTCCCACCTGGTTGAGCCTTGCCACCCGCCATTGCATCGCTTTCTTTCCCTTGTGATAGTCTCTATTTTGCTCATGCCCATATGCGCCCCTCATCTTCTTCATCCTGTTCATCTTGACCATTTCATGGCGGGTGGGATGGCATCAGGAGGAAATCAAGACGCAGCGCGACCTGGCTCAGCATGAGGATACTCGCGTTCATGCCTGCCTCTTTATGCTGGCTCCAACGGGGCACACACTCAAGTCCTTGGACTTGGAGGTACTCCGTGCTTTGCACGAGAAGGTGCGCGTGCTTTTGTCGGCTGGCTAATTGGACGTGGCACTCGTCCGACTCGTTCGGGTGTGTGACTGGCCCAATGGCCTGATCTCACGGTGTGGCTACGCTTCACAATCCAGGTCAATGTGATCCCGGTCATTGCCAAGGCAGATACCCTCAGCCCCGATGAGCTCGCAAATTTCAAGCACACGGTACGCTTCATACTCCGACCTCGAAGCTCCAACCCGCACGCGCCTTTCCATGGGCTACATGTCCACTGATCATGTCAATGGTACACTTGACTCACGCGGCCCATTCGAGGCGTGCCGTGCAGCTGCGTCAAGAATTCCAGGCCAACAACATTCGTACCTTTGACTTTGACATCGGAAGCCAGGTGAGCAGCGCCCTGGTGGGTTGGGCAGGGCGGTGCCATTGAAGTTTCGGTCTTTTGCTATAGGCAGTGCGGCTGCATGAGTCGTTGTGCTAAGTGACGCTTGTGGCTGCACACAGGCGGTGCCTCTGGGCGTGGTGGGTAGCAAAGACGTGGTGACCGTGGGCGGCATTTCATCACGCGTGCGCCAATATCCATGGGGTGTGGTTGAAGGTGCGTGAGCGCGCTTTGCGTGTGCATTGTGCTGCTGATCGATGGCTTGATGTTTGGCAGTGTTCCGCTTATCGATGACCATCCTTGCGCGTGTAGTGGAGAACGAGCAACATTCAGACTTTATGAAGCTGCGCCGCCTGCTCTTCCAAACATGCATGGAGACGTTGCGTCACAAAACCCACATGGTGCACTACGAGAAGTACCGTCACGACAAGCTAGGCGCCCTCGGTCTGGGTGGTAGTGCGGGCGATGACGAAAATCAACCTTCCACGTGCGTGGGTCGGTGGTGGCCAACCTCGACTGGATGCTGGTGGCCTGTTCCCTGCTTAGTTCATGGGCTTTTCATGCTTGCGTCTGGTAGGATTGCGGATGCCGTCATTGCTGCCAAGAAGCAAATGGAGGCCGAGCTCAAGTTGTTGGAACAAAGCAAGATGGATCGCCTCAAGAGTGAGGTACGCCTGGGACCCTGCTGATGCCCTTCTTGACACGCTTCATAGATGGCCTCGAGCTTGCTTGAGATAGACCTTCATCCTTTTGCTGTCTGACATGTTAGGTAACAGCCAAAGAGGCCGAATTGGAGCGACGTAACAGGGCGTTGGAGGAGCAGCGCGAGGTTGTGGACAAGTTGCAGCGTGAACTTGATATGCTTGATCAAGAGGAGTCGGTACGTTGCTTCTGCCCAGAGCGCCACCGATATCCCGGTCAATGCCCGGCCTTGCGCAGTGTCGAGATTCGCGTCTGTCTCATATTCCGGGTATTGGCGGATAGAACGTGGACAATGCTTTGCGGGATCTGCAAGATGCCATCGATCGCGAGGCGCAGGAGGCGGCCAGCAAGGGCAAAAAGAAGAAGGACAAGAAAAGTGACAAGCACTAGGTGATGGCGGGCGATTTTTCTCGGGTCCATGTAGAGAACGACGCAAAGGAGAATGTCTTTCCCAGCCGTCAATTTATATTGTAATGCTTGGTCGTTTGTGATTGGGTGGAATGAAGCGTGCAAGCCTAGTTTTGTGTGTTGGGAGTGTGCACCAATCCGTGCGCTTCTTCTCAGCAGTAACGACGCGGGCTGCCCAACTCTGGACGCGCTGCACGCTGTGGGTTAATTTGACTGGTCACATATCAATGCCAACATGTTTTTCGCTTTTTAAATTCCTTGAAGTCTCAAGGTTGGGGGAAAACCTCCGCGCTGCGGATGAAAGAGGCAAAAATCCCTGCTGAGGGCAACACAACAGACTTGGCAGAAAGCCCAATGTGTTTCTGCCGTCGCTGGAAGGATCGCCAGTCCCTCATGGGTCCTCCTAATCCTTGAGGAAGGAGGACGCGTCTTGGTTTGGGACTGGTCATTCAGAAATGCACTGGCGCTTCGTTTATCGTGCATCAAAGTGGATGGCTAGATGGGTCCGGTGCGATCAGAGGTACGTGGAAGGTGAGCAGGTTGCAACAACTCAAAAGATACGCGGAAAAACACCACACACACACAAACCCAAAACCAGCAAATGACCGACCGCGCTCGGTGCGAAGCTTGTAGAGGATGCGGTGACCGCAGTTGCGGCAGTTGATATCACCTCCGGCCTTGATCTGGTTGGGATTGCGGCATTCTGCCATGGCAAGAGCGGGCGCAACGGGCACACGTGTGTGAGGCGAGCGTCTGCGAGCCAGATGGTCTGAATGTCATGGAGAAAAGCGCCTTTGTATTTTTGTACACGTACCACCACAGACGTAAACCATTTGCGACTTGTCCCGGGGCACGATGGGGGTGGCCCCTGTGCCAGTCGTTGCGCCACGAGCATCCATGGTGCTGCCTGTTGTCCCCTCTTCCTGACGGCCGCGCGATACAGAAATGCGCAGCTCGACTCTTCAGAGGAGATGAGGCAAACGAGGTATCTTGCTTAAGCTTTGAATACAATTGCTCACAAAACCGGTTCTCCACTTATACAAATATCCACAAGAACGCCAGCGATATTTTGCTGACAATTCATCCCAGCACCAGTCTTAGTACTTCACGCTTGGTAGCACTGAGGTTCCAAACCAGTGTCACACCTGGTAGCGGCGATACAAGAGAAAGAGGGAGAGAGAGAGAGAGAGAGAGAGAGGGATTCCATTGTCCTTTTCTTCACTCCCAGGGTAAGTCAAACAAAGAGAAGAAGCGCGCGAGCGCAGGCAGGGCATAAGAAGGACACCTCAGTGGCTCTGTGTGTGTGTGTGTGTGTGTGTGTGTGTGTGTGTGTGTGTGTGTGTTGGGTTGTGCGGATGAATGGCAGCCGGGGGGTCAGCCTGCAAGCGTCTCTCCTGTCTCCTTCTCCTCTCTATGGCGTGCTGGCTCAATCTGATCTCATGAGTGCAGAGGCGGGTCAGTGAGGGGCGGTGTGGTTTTTGTGCTTCAGATCTGTTTGTGTGTGTTTGTGTGTGCGTGTGTGTGTGTGTGTGTGTGTGTGTGTGCGTCGAGTTGGTGGGCGGAGGGAGGGCGGTCTTGGGTTTTGAGAGGAGAAAGCACGTCAGTCGCTCGCTCGCTCGCTCGCTCGCGCGGCTAAGGACTTGTCCTGTTACTGTTGCGCGGGCAGCGGCTGGATCGGGCCTGGGCAGCGCCCTTGCTGCTTTGGTGCTTCAAGCCCGATGTCTGTCCTTGGCAATCTGGCACAAGACGCTTTGCTGCGCTGTGCTGCCGCGACCTGACGTGCAGAGGGGGCTGTTGGCCATGAGGCCGCTGCCAGCAACCGCTGCCGTCTCTCGTTCCGCCCCTTCGTTCTTTTTTTTTTTTTGGTTTCCTGGGGAAGGGGTTTCTACGCCCACCGTTGTTGCGGGCTGGCAGAGATTGGTGATGGGCGGTTCTGTCATCCGTCTCCTTGCGCCGCCTGTGGCGTGTCCTCGACCCTTTCCCTCGTTATGGGTGTCGGGAGATCATGCTTCTCGACCGGGGCCTGGAGGCTTGCTTGCTCACCCGTGTTCCGTTTCGGCTCATTGTCCGCGTAGTACCGCCTTCTCTTTTGTTTGGCGCACCCCTCCGTCGTCGTTACTTGGCCACATCTCAGCGTCTCGGTGAGTTAAACCACCCCAGACGTCCCGACCCCACCCACAAGCTCAAATGCATGCGAGGATCAATCTAATTTACCCTGATCGACCCACTGCCCTGCGTCCCCCCTCCCCCCACCGCTCTTCTCCGTTTTTCTTCTTCCCCAGCTCAACAGCACCATGGCTCGCCGCGCTGCTTTGGGCGGCCACGCCGTCGCGCCCGGCCAATGCGATAACCTGAGTAAGATCGTCGCATACCTCGAGTGCTCAAAACTTCATGTGACTGCACTTTTCAACTCGTCGTGCATCTAGTCCTGTCCTTCTTCCTGCTCCACCCACAACGTCGTCCGTTTGGAAGTGATTTGTGTCGGCGCTCATTATTATTGTCCTGCAGCTGCACTTGCTGATCTGAACGAGGACACCCTGCTGAAGGAGCTCGAAATTCGATACAACCGCGATGTCATCTACACTTACGTTGGTGCGTGTCACACCTTGCTTGCTCCAGTGTACCCTCCGTTTTTACGCCCGCAGTCAGCAGCCAATCTCTTGTTCCTCTCACATGACGCTGTAGGTGAAATTTTGGTGGCCGTCAACCCCTACTTTCGCATCCCCGAGCTCTATGACCAGAGCCAAAAGCTCAAGTACCGCGGCGGCATCGACCGTGAATCTCTGCCCCCGCATATCTTTGCCGTGGCCGATGCTGCTGTCAGTGCCCTTCAATCAACGGGCAAGAACCAGGTGTGTCCTCTTTCGTCGCTACCGCGTCAAGTCGCAAGAGCTACTTGGCTGCCTCGGCTCATCCATTGACTTGCTTTTGGCATCTGCTCGCTGGTCAGGTCTGCGTCATCTCTGGTGAATCAGGTGCTGGCAAGACCGAATCAGCCAAGCTCTTCCTGCAGCACATCATCGATCTCAGCGCCGGTTCTGAAACCGAGGGCATTGCTGACAAGATTATCGCTGTCGTACGTCGCGCCACCCTGCCCGTACCTGAGCGGCTACCCTGCGTTTGCAGCTTTGCCATCTGTTGTTGTTCATTCGGCTTGGCTCTTGTATTTGCTCGGTTGATGGTGTACAGAACCCGCTGCTGGAAGCTTTTGGCAACGCCTCGACTCTGATGAATGACAACAGCTCGCGCTTTGGCAAATACCTTGATCTCCAGTTCACAGAGAACTTCACCGTCAGGGGCGGTCCGTTTTTAGCGTCACTTGCGCCGTGACTTTACGTCAGCCGCTGCTGCACCCGACGCGTCCTCACTTTGTTTCTTTTGCCCTTTCACCAGCTCTGATCACGGAATACCTTCTGGAAAAGTCGCGTGTCACCTATCAAGCCGATGGCGAGCAAAACTTTCACATCTTCTACTACATCTTTGCTGGCCTGGACGCATCTGCCAAGGCGCAGTACGAGGTTGGCATCGGTCGCCTCGTCGCTTGAAAGCCAGCTCAACGTTCCTTGACTTCAAAGTGTAGCCACACTCAACCCCTCATCTTCTATCTCGTGGTATCCTTTGTGTGTTCTAGCTGGGCAGCGCTGAGGATCACGGCTATATCAACGGCAATGCCGAGGCTCTGGCCTTCATTGGTACCAAGGAATGCCGTGATATGTGGCAGGAGGTGTCGGCCTGCTTCGACCTCGTCGGTTTCTCTCAGGGTGAGAAGGACAACCTCTTTGCCATCCTCTCCGGTGTCCTCTGGCTGGGTGATGTCCTGTTTGATGGCGAAGATCACGCGAGCATCGTGTCGCCGAGCTCTATCCTCGAGGCGGCCTGCAACCAGCTCGGTCTCGAAGTGGGCGTCATGGAGGCGGCTTTGGTTGAGCAAATCCTCATCACCGGTGGCGAGGAGACCACCAAGGCTCTGCGTACGGACCAGGCCGTGGATGTGCGCGATGCCACCGCCAAGGCCTTGTATGGCCGCGCCTTCACCTGGATTATCAAGCGCGTCAACTCTCTGACGGGACCCAAGGGCCGCGGTACCGGTCAGATCATTTCTTTCCTCGATATTTTCGGCTTTGAGCACTTTGATGACAATAGCCTTGAGCAGCTCTGCATCAACCTGGCCAACGAACAGCTCCAGTCCTTTTTCAACTCGCACATTTTCCAGATGGAGCTTGACGAGTACAAGAAGGAGGGCATCGACGGCTCTCAGGTTTCCTTTACCGACAACCAGGCCACCCTGGACATGCTCCTCTCCCGCCGCCCGCCCGGCATTCTCGCCATCATGGACGAACAGGCCATCATGCCCCGCTCCACGGACCAGACCATGGTCGAAAAGTTTCACGAGACGTTTGGTTCCCACTCCTCGTACATCAAGCCGCGTAGCAACGATGCCATTTTCACCATTCGTCACTACGCCGGTGATGTTTGCTACAACGCCGATGGCTTCCTTGAGAAGAACCGTGACACCCTGGCCATGGATGTCCTCGGTGCTTTGCGCATGAGTGAGAACAGCCTTGTGCGCGAGCTCTTCGATGGTGATGCCGACGATGCCAAGGCTGCGAAGGGCAAGCGTGGCAAGCGTGGTGGCGGCCGTGGCCTCAGCCGCAATAACATGCGCATGTCCGTCAAGAAGGCTCGCGCAGCTGAAGCCAAGAAGCAGCGCAAGTCTGTGGGTGCTACCTTCAAGGAGTCACTCGAGAAGCTCATGACCAGTCTCAACTCCTCGGCACCTCACTTCATCCGTTGCATCAAGCCCAACCAGAGCAAGCAAAAGCACATGTATGCCGACCAGCTCGTCAAGAACCAGCTTCGTTACACGGGTACGTTGCTGCTGCTGCTGCTTTTTTTTTTTTTTAAATTTGATTTGTCTTGACAAGCGACTGGAGCTCTTAGCTCTTCCTTGCGCAAATCACCGCCCGGTTCCTTCAAGGGTAATGTGTGCATTGGGTCCTGTCTTGTTGACGTGGTTTCGGATATGCTTGCGTGGGTGGTCTGCAGGTATGCTGGAGACGACACGCATTCGCAAGGAAGGCTATGCCGTGCGTCCTACCTTCGAGGACTTTTTGCATCGCTACATGCCTTTGACATTTGCGTGGGGTATTGGTCAGTCGGCCAATGCGGGTGCCTGCCGTATGCTCTTGGAGAAGGCCAAGCTCAAGGATTGGCAGATTGGTAAAACCAAGGTTTGTGGTCTGCTGCTGCCCGTCTCTGTGCTTCCCCCTTCTCACGTCATGTCCCTCCGTCTCAACATGCGTGGCTTGGCTGCAGGTGTTCCTACGCTACTACCACCCAGATGAGCTGAATGACCTGGTGAAGCCCATTGCTGGCGCTGCAGCAGTGCTGCAAAAGGTTACTCGCGGCTTTTTGGGTCGGCGTGAGGTTCAGAAACTGATGGCTGAGAAGCAGCGCGTTGTTGATGCCGTTGACAAGTTTATTCTGACGATTGAGCGCCACGGCACCAGCATTCGGGATGCCGTCAGTTCTTTCAATGAGGCTGACTCTAAGCGCGACTGGTCAACTCCCAAGCCCGATGCAGCACCCATGTCGTACGAGAGCCACACGCCTCGTGCTGCCGCTTCGTCCAAGAGTGGTCTCAAGCGCAACCAATCCGTCAAGTGGTTCAAGGAGCAGGAAAAGACCAAGGGCCATGGTATGGCTGATGATAACAATGAGGGAGGCGTTGGTGGCTTTGCCAAGTGGTTCCACGGCGTTGTTTCTCGTGTTCACTCGGAGAGCCTTTTGGGCAAACAACCCGTGGGCACCTTCCTCATTCGCGTTGCGGAGACACGCTTTGGCTATTCATTGTCCGTGCGCACGCCTGCGCGCATCAAGCACTTTATGATTGACCAATCCCCTGATGGCCAGTACATGGTCGTGGGCAACGACAGGCTATTCCCATCCCTCAATGACCTCGTAACCCATTACCGCCATTCCCCTTTGACTGAGGACGGCGACAAACTGACCCATCCTTGCCCTGGTAACGAGGAGACGGTCCAGGAACTCATGTAACTTTGCCTGCGTTGGCCGTCTCGCTCTCACAAATTTCATGGACCGGCGCGCCTGAGCCGGAAATTTTGGTTGGTTGCTCCCACGAAATGCTCCCTGCGAGCTGTGGTCGTGCTTGCTGTTGATGGTTTGGGTGTGCAAGCTCTTGTTTTCGTTCACAGCGACCCGTGTGCTGTCATCTCGATCAATCTCGATATCAATTGAATTCTTGTCCTTGAATGCCGCATGCATGGGGCCATGGCATAGTGCATGACATCGTGTCATTCAGCATCACTCAATGGTAACTTTGCGATCATTGCTCCAGCCTAGTACACGGGAAAACGCCATCAAATCCCACGGCTGAAGAGGCACTAGTGCGTGTGCCAGTGGTCATCACTTCTGGGACGTACCACCCTGCACGCGGTTGCTACGCTTGCCACCACGACCGCGACCACCGCCGCGACCGTGGCCACCACCGCCATCTCTTCGGGCGCTGCGATCTCGTTGCGGTCGACTGTCATCCGCCACGCGCTGTTCACCCGGCCAAACAACGGTTTGATCGTGAGCATCCAATGTGAATGGGTAAGAAGAGGGGCGATGTCCAACACCAAGCTCGCCCGGGCTCTCCCCCTCCCCGTGGCCACAAAGTCAAGGACTGCGATCGCCCCGCATGAGTATGCGAACCTTTCGGAATGCAGGCATCTCCGGAACGGGACGGGCCTCGTTGGGCCGGCCACCGCGATCAGGTACTCGGCCAATGAGAACGCCTCCCAAAGTACTGTGTACGGCGCCAACTGGTTTACGGCTGCTGGTTTTTTGGTTATGAAGCAAGCCTACAGGGTGTCCCATGGCGTGAATACGAGAGGCAATTAACACTTGGTTGGGCTATGACTGCGGTGAGAGCGCACAGGCAAGCAGGGTAGCCTACAAGAAGTAGCATAGAGAACATCATGGACGTCAATGGACGATGCCACGTGCATGCGAGAGCGCAGTGGCTGGGCCACCGCTTCGATTTGATCCAATAAGCCCTGGCGCAAGAGGTCGTTGGCGCAGGTGAGTTCGGGTTTCCGGGCGTCAAATGCCGAGCAGCCAATGATGAACCCGAAGGTCAATGCTGACCTTGGCACGGTCCGACCACTTGAATGACTGTACGGTAACATCAACACGTTTGAGGAGCATTTGGCGCCGCAGAGCATATTCGTTTGCAAGCACCTGATTCAGCTCAGTCAACTTGGACTGGCACACAGCAAAATAAGATGTAGGTCAGTGCAATCAGGCAAGCAGCAATTGATGCAAAAGGCACAAGCGGAGCTGACCCATTGGGCGGGTGTGAGGGGCGCCTGTAGCAAGCGTTGGCCCAGGTGTTCATCGCCGAGTTCCTGCAGAATATTCGTGACCTACACACGCAAATGTGCCGGCGAGCCGAGCAACTGAGTGCATGGAAGGGGTGAAGACGCTTCCATGTCAGGTCTCTCAACGCCTCCTCGTACGCTGTCGGTCACGCGATCAAAAACTTGGTCACGGGTAGCACCCGTGTTCAAGGGCAGGGACAAAGTCTCCAGCATGGTGCGCAGGCAGTCGGCCGGACCACCAAGCCCAGAAAAAGTCTATGGTATCGCACACAAGGGCAATGGAATGAAGGAACGCGAAGGGCGGGAGAATTTGCCATCGCGACCAACCTCATCGTTGCCAGTGTCCATGGTTGCCGCGCCATGCTTGGCCACAAACATTCGGCTTGTCTGCAGCTCGGTTAGGAGATATTCTGTTGGTTTTCAGATGCCAGCCGGTGAGGCATGTGTGGCGCAGCGTCGACACTTGCGTCGAGATGCGCATCCAACACTGCTGCCGAACAGTCATGGTCGTACCAAGTAGCCAAGTGCGCGAAGATGGCGACTCGAACGCTTCTTGAGAGCGCAGAGCTTCGTAGGGGCAGCCTGAATTGGGAGAGGCCCAGGGGGGTCAAAATGGCGGGGAGCGCAACCTCATCTCAAAGTTCATATGGGTCGAGGGGAGAAGCATACCATATTCTTTGAGGATGGAGCACATTTCGATCACCAGCTCTGACGTGTCGGCGGTGCGATCTACGAGTCGGCAGATCAGAACAAAAACAAGCAATCATGAAGGGGATTAATGATTGAGGCCACGCAACGCTACGCACCAGCTCCCGGGGTCATGCGGTTCTGAAGTTCGCAGACGCTGGCCAATTGATCGCAGAGTGTATGGACAAGCTCACGAAAGCGCTCGCTTTTCAAGCCCTGCCGACGTGGAGGTGAATGTATCGTGGGGCATAGCATCAAGGTTCCATGAGCGTCGCATTATTCGCATGGGGTGAGGTTCGGTTCAAAGGGTTCATGCACCGACATTTTGCACGAGGTCATCCAAAGTCTGGACGTCGGCAACGTCATCGAAGCTGCGGCAGCGTAAATGGCAGGCAAGGGTGATGATGAGAAGCGGGCTTGGTTCCACCACCAAGTAAGCCCACCACATATACACTCTCATGCGTCCTCTCTAAACCAGAGCCGGGCTCATTCAGCATCTTACTCGAGATCTTCGAGGGCATCCAGGATGAGTTCCGCTGCCATCTTGACCAGTCTTGGCGAAGAACGTGGACCTGGCACAGCTTCCAAGAGAAAGTGCATCAAGGGTTACACTTGCACGAGTGGGAGAGAGAGAGATTTAGAGATTTAGAGAAGAGAGAGAGAGAGAGAGTTTGACAAGTTACGAAACAGATATATTTGCCGAAACACACACACACACACGCACACACACACACACACACACACACACACACACACACACACACACACACACGCACACACACACACACACACACACACACACACACACACACACACACACACACACACACACACACACACACACACACACACACACACACACACACGCACACACACACACACACACAGAGTTGGCGGACCATCGAGCAGAGACCAGCGCCGGATTTAATCGCGGCTGAAGATGGCGGCACGGTTGTGGTCTGTGCATAGCCATAGTGGGCAATTTTGCAGCCATGCCCGTGATTCGCTTGCGGAGATTGTGCACACCGCTCACGAGGTAGCTTGGCGCCCGTCTTTGCTTTCTTCGGCGTGCCGAGCGCTTGTTGATGCTCACGAGACCGGCCGCCTCTTGCCAGCGCGGCTTTAGTCACTATGGCCTGAGCGAGCACATGCCTCGAGCAAACCCAGCCTTTCTGTATCCAGAGGAAATTGAGGTATGGCAGCCTCTAGTTGTTGGGTGACCCATTGGTATTCTTTCAACTGGGCTTCAGCAGCACGCCACCAGTGCAGTGTCTGGGTTCTGCTTTTCTTTCAGGATCAACCCTCACCAATCATGCTCATCTGCCATCCCCTGATTAGGCTGGGCTAGGCCCCAAGGAACTGGCAGAGCAGTTTGAATCGTACGTGCAAGAAGCCCGCCGGCTTCAGCAAGCCTATGCAGGACGCTTGTCTATTGCCGTGGGCATGGAAACCGAGTTTTGCGAGCCAGGCAGCCTAAAAGCTGCGCGTGAGCTGCGGCAGCAACACAATCTAGACTACATTGTTGGGAGTGTTCACCACGTCGATGGCATTGCTATCGACTTTGATGCAGCACAAATGGCGCGTGCTGAACAGCAAGCAGGTGGACCCACGGCGTTGGCCGTGCGCTATTTTGAGCACGTGCGCACCATGATCGAGGCACTGCAGCCCACGGTTGTCGGGCATTTTGACCTCTTCCGTCTTTTCCGAGGCGAGATTCCGCTGACAGGACCCGTGCTAGATGCGGCACTCCGTGCCCTGACCGCGGGCCTGGAGCATGACTGCATCTTCGAGATTAACACCTCAGGCCTCCGCAAGGGTCTCCCCGGCCCCTATCCCCACGCCGATTTGCTCAAGGTTTGGAGGGTGCCATCACTCTGGCTGGGATGGTGAAAGCACGCTCACTCACGGATCAATGTCTGACTTTTCTTTCTGCCGTTGCTGTTTGTCTTTCGTGGCTTCCCTTTTTAGATGATGCTGGAGCGTGGCGCCCGCCTTACCATCAGCGATGATGCTCATGGCACGGCCCAGGTCGGCACCAACTACGGGCGCCTACGCCAGTATCTCCTCGATCACGGCGTGACGGAGCTACACGTTTGGCGCGCGGATGACGTGCGCACCTGGACACGCGTCCCAGTCGTCGGCTGGACCGACGATCCAGCCTGGTCCGCTCTATAATCCATCTGGCTGCCTTTTGAGTTTACCTGTTAAAGTATAAATCGTATGATCATTTCAGGTTGCATGCTGTGCCAAACAACACGGAGCCACGGGCGCACGCTCCCATACAAGCAGACAAAGGCTGATGCATGCACCCATCACCCATCTCCCACTTCCCCCAACCACCACATCCAAGCCCCTCTCAGACTTTTCTTCTCCCGTTCGCGTTAACACTCGCATTTCAGTGTGTGTGTGTATGTGTGTGTGTGTGTGTGTGTATGTGTGTGTGTGTGTGTGTGTGTGTGTGTGTGTGTGTGTGTGTGTGTGTGTGTGTGTGTGTGTGTGTGTGTGCTTTTCGCGCATCACTGTCCGCACCTTGTTTTGATCTTGTGTGTGAGATTCTCTCTCCGACCAAACCAATTCATTCTTCTCTCTCTCTCTCTCTCTCTCTCTCTCTCTCTCTCTCTCTCTCTCTCTCTCTCTCTCTCTCTCTCTCTCTCTCTCTCTCTCTCTCTCTCTCTCTCTCTCTCTCTCTCTCTCTGTCTCTCTCTCTCTCTCTCTCTCTGTCTCTCTCTCTCTCTCTCTCTCTCTC
>NW_001865045.1:835766-866438 GCF_000002865.3 Monosiga brevicollis MX1
CTCTTGGTGTCGCGACTTTGGCAGTGGCTGGATCTGGAAGGTTTTTGGGTCATGGTGGGGACAAGATGTTGACGCGACGGCGCTCCAAGCGGGAGGTGGCGGCAGCGACCGGGGGGCGTGTTGGAGATCCCGCCAGCAAGGTCTCCCATACCGATGGGGCATCTTCGGTGTGCGCCACCGGTGGCTCTGATGCTGAGGTTGCGAGCGATGCGGACACCGAAATCGACCCGCTCGAAGCTGAGGCAGAGCAAAGGCAGGAACAAGAGGAAACGTGGGCCATGCTGCAGCTTGGGCATGCGCGTCAATGCTATCACGATATGGGCATTACAAAGCTCTACCCGTGGCAGTGTCATTGCCTTCGAGAGCTCAGGGCCGGCCATAACCTGCTATACTCGGTGCCCACCAGTGGCGGGAAAACGCTTGTGGCGGAGCTCTGGGCACTGCACAACGTACTTGTGCGTCGCCGTGATGTCCTATTCATGGTGCCTTATGTTTCGCTCGTACATGAACGCGCCATGGCCCTTGAGCAACTGGCCCTCCGTTTGCAGCGTGACGAGCGCCCACCCTTTTGCGTCGAACTCTATGCGGGGGCTGCGGGGAAAGTGCCACCCCTCAATCGCCGCGAGCGCCGTTCCATTTTTGTGGCTACATACGAAAAGGCCACCGCTCTTTTAAGCTTTTGCATTCAGGACAGGTCTATAAACCGGTTCGGCCTGGTCGTTGTCGACGAGGTCCACATGATTGGTGCAGCTGGCCATCGTGGCGCCAGCCTCGAGGTATCTCTGTCCATCTTGGCAGCCCTGGCTCCCACGACGCGGCTGCAGTTGACGGCCATGTCTGCCACCATCAGCAACGCCAGCCAGCTTGCTCGGTTTTTGCGTGCTAAGCTTCACCAAGATGTCACACGACCCGTTGACCTTCATGAGCACGTCGTGGTGGACGGTGTCATCACACCTCTCGCGCAATTTATTCAAGTTCCCGCAGCTACCACGCAGTGCCTTGGGCGGCGCATCATACCACGTAGCCCACAAGCAGGTGGGTTGTAATGCTGTGCGTGTTTTACTCTTTCAAGCCCGGTGTTTGTTATGCTGCTTTTTATTTCTTGTGCTGCTCCACTTGCCTTGTCTCACGGCCCCTTGACACGGACCTACTCACACTTGCTTTGCTATACACAGGCGTTCGGGAATCACGCCATAGTGAAGATGTGCAAACGATTGCTTCCTTGATGAGGCGACACGAGGGCCAGACCTTGGTGTTTTTGCGCACGCGGCGGGGCTGCGAAGCCATGGCCCAGCAGGTGGCTCAGCTGCAGTGTCAGGATGCCAGCCTGCCGCTGCAGCCCAGCCCCGCGTGTGCGCAGCTTTTCTTGGATGAAGAAGTGACGTTTGATGCTCGCATCCCTTTACACGCCCTATTGGTACAACGACTTGCTTTTCATCATGCTGGGCTGAGCCTTGAAGATCGGGCACTTGTCGAGGCAGCCTATCGCCGCAATCTTGTGGATGCGCTATTCTGCACCACCACGCTCGCCGCAGGTGTCAACCTCCCGGCTCGCACTGTAATCCTAAAGGATTTGCAAACCGGCATGCGCCGAGTTACCAAGGGTGATTATCAGCAAATGATTGGACGAGCCGGACGGACTGGCCTTGCCCAAGCCGGCGATGCGTACCTCATTCTCTCCGCAACGCAGGTGCGAACCAGATCTGGCTTGCCACCACACTCCTCGCTCATGGTCTTTCACATCTTTTCGATTGATTGGCATGGCTTCAGCACTGTCATGCATGATTGACTCTGACTCTCTGCTCACAGGAGGAATATGCCCGAGCCATTTTGAGCGAAAGCCTGCCTCCGTGTACCAGTCAACTTTCCGCCTTTCCCGACGAGATGCGGTGGGTGGCCTCAAACGTCGGCCAAGGAGCGCGCAGCTCCCTTTGAATGTGATGTTTACATCACCTTGTTTGCGGTGCTATTTCAGGCGCCTGATTCTGCATCTCGTGTGCACTGAACTGGTGGATGACGTTGATCACCTGCATGGTATGCTCTTGCTCCGTCAAATGACGCAGTGGATGAGCACGGGATGCCTGCAGATCTGCCGCAGGAATCACTTTTGTTTTTGATGTAACATCTTGACGTCGTTTGGCAATTTTTTTAGCTGTCTTTAGAGAAACGCTCTATGGCTTGCAAACATCAGATCCGCTCGCTGTTCGGCAACAAGTGTCGGCTCTCTTGGCTGGGTTGATCAAAGATCAATTGGTGAACCGTCGCCAACAGCATGTAAGCAATGTGTTCAATTGCTTTCTGGGTACTCTTTCTTCGAGCAAGTCGTGGTGACCGATGTCTTCGATTACTCATCTTCTTCGATGTGGTCTGTATAGATTCAATCCACCGAGCTTGGCCTCGCAGCTTTTCACAGCAACCTGGAGCCTTCACAGATACCGTCAATTGTTCAGTACGTCGACAGTTGTGATGCTGCAAAACGTGCCTCATTCCTGCTGGAATTGGCAGTTGATACCTTTCTTACTGGTTGCCGATGACACAAATGCGGTCTTGCCTTTCAGGCTGCTGGAGCGCGCGCTGAGTGGCCTGGTGCTGAGCGGATATTTGCACATGTTCTACATCATGGTACCACCTGAGCGGGTGGTCTCTTTATTGCCGCAGTGGGCTGCCTTCCGTCCTATGGTACGGGTTTTGGCTCGATATCACTCACGCGTAGCTGGTCTCGGGACGAGCATCATCGTGTTTGGACTTTTGTTCTGGCAGCCCAGTATCAACATCAGTTGATTTGTGACGCCCTTTGTTTAGTTGCATCGTGTACCGACGGCCGAGCGGTGCGCCGTGATGGCCGCTGTGAAAGTATCGGAGCGGTTTGTGGAATGCTGTGACTTTGATCTCACGGTCTTTGATCGTCGCCTCGCAACGAGTACGTGCATTGGCTATTCCATGAGTGAACGGATACCACCGACCCAAAGGGCGCTCGCTTGTTTTTTTGATGTGCGTTGTGTCGCATGTATGTAGCGACTGATTTGGCCGATGCATTTGTCAACGAGGAGACCATGCGAGCCCGCCGCTTGTATGTGGCAGCTACCATTTGGCAGGTTGTTGTTGGCAACGAGTCGCCAAGAAAGGTATGGTTGCTGGGTGGAAGTTGCCAGTTGCTCGCCCTACAGCAGATTCTCGCTCTGATCTGTCTGATGTTCGGGTTGGCATCTTCTGGCTGTTTTGCGTTCACACATTGCCCAGGTCGCGGCCATGATTTCGTCGCATGGGTATCGTTTAGGTAAGGTAACATCATTTCATGCCCTCTGCGCACGTTTGGCGTTTGTCCGTTGTTCAGTAACCCAATGGCTCCTGGTTCTGTTCGGACTGCACAGATACGGGGTATTTGCAGGACCTTTTACACACCACTGCGACCTTTTGTCGATGCCTTCAGCGATTCTGTCAAAACTGGAAGGTGGGCTCCAGCTGCTGGAGAGCATGAATGTTTGACTAGTCAGCTCATGAGCGATCCCTCTGGCTGGGCTTTTGTTGCTAGCTATTCTGGGCGTTTGACCGACTTTTCGAGCACCTGATCGCGCCCCTGCAACTGTGCACGGCGCAAGAACTTGTTGTCTTTATGCAGCTGCCCGGCATCAAGCGCGCACGAGCTCAACAACTGAGGCGCGCCAACATCAAAAGGTGAGTTTTGACCGCCACGATCAAAAGGAGACCGACACCCAGAATGCTTCAGAGTTGTCTTTGTGAGCCTTTCTCTTCAGCTGCGGGCTGGTACCTCATGATGCCGCCAAATCAGTCTACAACAGCTGGTGCGAATGCCCGAGGAGGAACTCCAGCATCATCTTCAACCCATTTCGGCATCGGCTGTTGTGCGACTTAAGACTGAGGCAGCTCGATTGTTGCTTCGAGAGGCGGAGGATGAGCTCGACGATCGGCGTGCTGCTGTTCAGGACACACTACAAAGGTTTGGGCCCACGCAGCATATTCTGTGAAGCTGACCCAGCTCAGGCTGCGTTGACAAGTCTGATTCGTCTCTAGTATAAATTTTGAAGGAAGCCATTTGAAAGAGTAAACAAGGAAGATAGTGGAAGAAAGGTGTACGTTCGGCAACTCTGGCCATCAAGTTTTCAACTTGCCAACTTGTAAATGAAAAGTTAATAAATTGACCAGCATAACACGACTTTTGCTACTGCATGGCGGTCATGCACGCAGCAGTTGCTGGAACCGGGGGCGGCTGAAGATACTTTTGACCATAAACTGGGCCATGATCTGGCTGTGAAGGACGACAAATCCGTGATTGATGCCCTAAGGTTCGACCACGCAGACCGCCACGTACAAGCAGCTCTGTGAATATTCGCGTGGGCCATGCTCGGCACTCGAGACTCCTCGTTCATTCAAGGCGACCAACCAGGGTGTCGTGCATGATGGTGCTGGCAGGGCAGGCTTCCTCAATATCTTGCACGTGAGAGGTCGTCACCCAGCCATCCGTTTGAGCAAAATACCAGGTCAAACTCTCCTCCACAGGTTTGGTCAGGCTAAGATCAAAGTCACGCAGCCCTTCCATCTCGGTGTAGCCCATGTACAAGCAGTTGCCACCAACTTTGGCCGGCATCAGCGATAGCGCAGCGGCCACCATGTCCAAACCCGTCTGTGATGCGTTTGTATCATGAGCGACAGCCAGCATCAGATTGACGATGAGACGATGCAACAAACAAGCGCGAGCATGGCAAGAATGTAGTAGCAAAACTGTACAAACGTCGTGTCCCATGACTTTTTGGCTGAGGGTCCACTGCCAGGCCGTGGGCAAACGACCTAGAAGCTCAGCCACCTGGACAACCCAACGCCGTCCATAGCGAAGGATGGGATACAGCTGCTGCCCGCGGGGTGTCGTGCCTATTGCAGGTTGCCTGTCAGAGCTGGGCAGGTTGAACAGCTCCTGGTCATGAGCTAGACAAACCAATGTGGAAAACAGTGGGGCACAGAAGCTGTTGGCCAACCACGGCGGTAGGGCCGAGGGTCTTGGCGACGCGAAGTGCGATGTAGGCACCTGTCGGCGATGATCAGGTGAGGAGGTGGGAAGTCGCAAACTGAATCTACGCCCTCGGCGACGAGACTAGCAGTGCCCGCAGCGATTGCAAGCAGTGGGCGCACCGATCGAATGTCCAGTCAAAGTGTATCGAGGCTGACAGCCCCAGTGTGCTTCCAAAGCTCTGAGAATCAGCAGTTTATGATCGATCTGATCCTCAAAGCTGAAGGGCGTGGCGCAACTGTTGAAACCAACGAGAATCAGGCAAATCGGAGGTGCTGGGCAGAAGCGCATGTTTCGAAATCCAGGGGCAAGCCAAGCGTGCCACGATACCTGCTAGAGTGGGAATGGCCTGAATGCCCAATCACGACGGTGGGCATGCCTGATTGTTTGGCCAACTCAGAGGCCATGGCGTGATAAAACCTCACATTGCCTGAGCCAGTTTGGTTCGGTGAGTGCCGTTGCATGAACTGAACATGCAACACATTCCAAAAGAACCAAAGAGGGGTGGAGTACCTGGATTGCCTGGAAATATGACGTGGGTTAGCTGACCGTCGCGGCTTGGTGGCCCGTTGATCGTGAGCACGTCGGCAGCAAGGAACGGCCGTGACAGTGGCAAACGCAGGGTCTGCAAATCGGACCAATCTGCAGACACAATGGCCGAGGTAACACGACACACGCGTGTAGGCAGTCGCGTTGCGTCAGGTCAGCAAGCAGTGTTTGCGCACGGTGCACGGTCAAAGCCTCGTATCCAACGCACCCATGGCCGCGTCTACGTTGGGAATCGACGAGCGACTGACGAGACCTGCCAGGCGGTTGGCGCTCCAAAAGGCGAGCTCAAGCACCCCAAACACCGTCGCATAAATGCCACGCAGCAGCAGATTGGGCACGAAGCGCGGTGCACCCAGCACTCGCTCCACACGCCAGCCAGCCATCTTGTTCCGTTCTGTGACACCACCTGCCCCAGCCAGCCGGACTGCCGTTCGTTCGCTCTCCACGTGCCGATCAAGCAAAGTCAGAGAATTTTTATCTGACAATTGTTGTTTTCTGTGACAAGTCATGTTGATGTTTTGCTTTCATTTTGTGTCAAATGTCAAGCAACTGGACACTTTGCATTAATTTTTAATGTGTGTGTGTGGGGAGGGGAGACGCTGAAGATCGTTTGGGCTTTGGCGGGCTGGGGTGGTACAGCAGGCATGGCTGGGTTGCTGGCAGGGCGGCGGCTTGCCTTTGTCGTACAGACAAGGCGAGGCGTTTTGGTTGCGCAAAGGATGCTGCTTGTTGTCTTGATTTTTGTTGGTGGTACCCGAGCAGAGGCGAATCCTGAGGTGAGGGCGGTGAGTTGATCGCTTTTGGTCAGATCGGATCTGCTAGCCTTGGTATCTGCAAAATTGCTCCTGTATCTTAACCCTTGCCATCTGTCTACGCTCTGATGCTCTGTTTGTAGCCGCCTCTGCTTTGGACTGTGGGTGTGGGGCGCACCATCGCGCTGCCGTCAACCCTGCCACTGGCTGGCTTGCACTTGTTGTATCAGCCTGCTGGCTCAACGGCGAATCTGACCACGGCCTCGGGCAAACAGGGCCCGGCGCTGCTGACTACTGATCGAGTTGGCGACTATGTGGTTGCCAACGCCACCAATGCCCTCTTACGGGTACGCGCCGTGAATACAACGGGCTACCTCCATGATCGGTTCACTATGATCGCCGATTCTGCCAGCAACTTTGGCCGCCTAGATCCCCGCTCTCGTCCACAGGGAGCGGGTGACGAGATCTACAATCTGTGGTCTGTCACAGGCCCCTCCAACAGTGAGAGCATGTGCACTGCCATGGGCTCGCGCGGTGCGCAGCGTGGCATTCTCTATGGCACCACTACAGGCTGTGATCCAACGGGCAACCCCAACCTTTGTTGTGGCCTGCGCGCAGACCACAACTTTAGCTTTTTTCGCGAACCCGTGCGTCTCGAGGTTCAGCATGTGCAGCTCTTGAATCATTCAGGCCAGCACGATCGCATTCAGCTGGCCATGATCAACCCCTACCCTCTTGATATTGTAGAGCCAGCTTTTCAGCCTGAAGGCCTAGCCGTCGAGGTTGGCGTGGCTGGCCCAGCGGGTGGTATCACCTTGGCTTTGGTGGCTTTGACCGCTCAGCGTCGCCAAGTAGTTAGTCAGGGCCAAACTGAAGCTTGTAATCTCAACGCTCCGGGCGGCGTGCGTGTCATCATGGACGCCAACGCGACAGTCGCAAGTGTCACCGTCGCCTGCAACGATGGCAAAGGCCATTTGCAACTACCGCCCGCTGCCCACCAACTAAGCTGGGCCAGCTTCGCTGCTCCGCCCACAACACGATATGATGGCGACCTTTACTTTCACGTGCGCCTGCTAGCATCAGCAGCCGGTGCTGCCGCACAATTGGGCCAAATTAATCTGACCTCTCAGATTGGAGAACATGGGTTTCCCGCCGTCCTGGCGCCCATTGCTGACGCGTCATCGGTCCGTCCCTTAGCCCTGGGTGCACTTCAGCCCCGTGTGGCAGAGTTTGGAGTGCTTGATCTGGCAGCTGAACCCTTCAATGCAGATGGCACGGGCCACACCGACTCGGCTGCTCTTCTTTCGGCCGGGCTGGCATTTGCCCATGCGCATTACCTCCAGGCCTTCTTACCCGCCGGCGTCTACCGCGTCGAGGCTACGGTCACTTGCGTACAGTGGTCCCGGCTTAGCCTTTCAGGTTATGTGGATGCGACGGGCTGGATTCAAAACTCAAACGCTCGGGAAATGCCCTGTCTATTGCGTGGCGAGGACAATGGCACAAACCGCACCCGCTTGGTCGTGCCACCCACCACCCCGTTCTTTCAGAACACGACCCATGTGCGTCCAGTCGTGTCGTTCTGGAGCCAGGCATGGTTTGTGCATCAGCCCAAACGACAACCCAACATCCACTACAACCAGGTCATAGAGACACTGGATATTGAAGTAGGTCCAGGTAACCCGGCAGCAGTGGCGATCGATAATCGTGGCGCTCAGGGCGCCGCGACGGAGGACGTCAACTTGTTTCTTGCCGATGACACTTATGGGGGCCTTTTTGGCCTCTCTGGCTCTGGTGGTGCCAACACCAATGTCACCGTGTATGGGGGCAAGTATGGCTTGGATGGGCGGCTAGCCCAGCCCGGTCCTTCCGTGTCCGGCATGAACTTGATTGGTCAGCGGTGTGCCAGCATCATCTACTCGGGGCTGCAGGCTCTTTCGATGGCAGCCATGCGCTTTGCTCCTGCCAATGACTCCGTCCCTGCCATTGTGGCAGGCTGCCCGCTACCTCCTCTACTTCCTGGCTGCGACCTGTTGGATCTGGAGGACACGGAGCAAGAGTGCTCCGTGCCCACCTCGGGCCAGCTGGGGATTGTCGACTCGCTCTTTGAAAATGCGCCCCCGACAATGCCAGCCACGCCTGCATCGAATTTGCACAGAAAGCGTGTCCACAGTCTCGCCTCATCGTCGGCCTACATTCAAGCCATGGCAAGCGTTTTTCTCAAGAATGTTTGGGTTGCAGATCGGACAGCGCTGCTCCAACCTATCCGAGATGTTGATTCACAGGTAGCTACTGTGCCTTCGCTACCAGTACGCGTGAGGTTGCTAGTCGAGGGTCAAAACCTGGCCCCGCTTGTGGCTGCCAACGTGACATACCAGTACAATGCCACAGTGCACTACAACCACACCGTATACGGGCCCAGCCAGCGCATCTTGGAGGTCATACCCGTTCAACCTGGCGACATGCCCACATTTGACGCGTTGATGCAAGTGCACGGTTACGGGCCAGCGGTCATGTATCCTTCGTGGCTGCAGACCACGGCCGTCAACGTTCGGGCAGCTCCCTTTGAAGCGCGTGGCGATGGACTTGCAGATGACACCGCGGCTCTGCAACAGGCCATCGACTACGCTGCGTCCCACGGTCCATTGCCCGTCGTCTTGCCACGAGGCATTTACAACATTTCTCGTCAACTGACGCTGCCGTGCGGTGTACAATTTGTGGGCGTGGCACACACTTTGTCACATCTGGTGTCCAGTGCTGTGGCAGGGGGCTGGCACGTGCAGCCAACAGATGATGCAATGCTACGGGCGCTCCCATGTGGCGCGGATGGTGCTGCTCGATTAGCCGGCCGATTTCTGGGCACGGTAATTTCTCATGTGGGCTTGCACCCATTGCCTCGCTTTCCCGCCACGTCGCAAGCCATTTTATTTGATGCAGAGCAGGTCATCGGCTGGACCGGGCACCACGTGATGCGTCAAACCTTTGTGCGGGGTACAACGGTGTGTGGAGCGGTAGCATCACCAGTGTGCGATGCGTATGCGGCGGCCAGTCAGTCAAACTCTCCGTCAGTGCTGATCCGTGGCGCCATCAACCAGTACATTCAGATTGGTGATGGGATGGGAGATAACCTGCCCCGCCACCGACACTGGGCTGTCGCAAACAGCTCGGGCCCCGTGCGCGTGTACCACTTGAACGCCGAGCATACCTCGTCTGAAACCAACAGCGAGGTGTGTGAACATGGGGCAACGAGAGCGGGGTATCGTCTGCACAAGCCTTGATCGTGGTCGTCATTGTTGTGCTTGCTTCTCACTGCCTTGATCTGGTGGGCTGCTGCAGATACACAACAGCTCCAACGTGCTGGTGGTGGGCATCAAGTGTGAGGGCGGGTTTCCGGCCCTGTGGGTTTCAGACTCTCAGAATGTCACCTTGACGGGGGCCGGGGGCAACAACGCGGCCTACTTTGCCAACTCTTCATATCCCCCGGGGTTCCGGCAGTTTGTGCCCTCGCTCTTTCGCGTCACACAAAGCCAGAACTACTATCTGGCCAACCTGGTCGACTATGGCTTTGTCACACATGACTACGTGCACACGCATACCCGTAAGTCGTTGTCGGTGTTCGCTGTACCTGGATGGGTAGAGGGGCTGGCTGGCCGACACTGATCTGCTTCTTCTTCCCAAACCACGTTGCTAACTCAACAGCCGCAGATGCTCGCTACTGGGACATGGCGCTGGTTTGCAGCTCGGCTGACAACAGCTCCTGCGTGCCGACGGCCAAGCTTGAGCGCCCCGCCCTTCTGTCAGGCTAAACCCAATCAGTACCCCGCACGTTATGCTCGATGTGGGTGAGTAAAGGTGCCGCTTGCCACCCTTGTTTTCAAAGAGCGCTGCACCGCGGTCCGAGTGCCAGCTTGTCAATCCTCCCATAGCAAGCATGCCTCATAGTAGCAGCCGTCGTAGTACATGTACTAGTAGTACAGTTGAACACTTGGAGCTCACTCACCATCACACTAGCACTTTGACAGCGCCACACCTTGACTCACCTTTCACCTGGAAAGACACACACACACACCCACACTATCACACACAACTTGTGTGGCACACGTAACCTGAAGCCCACACACACACACACACACACACACACACACACACACACACACACATTTTCTTCTTTTGTCTCTCTCTCTCTCTCTTTGATTTTTTTTGAAAAAAAATCTTTTGTCTCTTTTTGGCGGTCGGAGGTTGACGACGGCGGTGTGCTGGGAGACAGTGGTCCCTAATCGGGTTGAGCGGTCCCAGGGTTACTCATTGAAGCTGTGACCAGACAGGATGGGTTTGGTGGCCAGCTGTTTTGGCGGGCTTGCCGCTTATGCCGCCGAGTCGGTAGGTGGTGGTGGTGTGTGATGTCGTCACAACGTTTTGGACTCCGCCATTGATCCGTGCGCAAGCACACGCAGACTCGCGCACCCGATGGCTTGTAGGCATATACAGCTCACGTTGGCCCTCTCGCTTATCCCATAGGTTGCCTGCTGCTGTGGCTCGGCAGCTTGCTCGCTCTGCTGCCGCAGCTGTCCGTCTTGCACCAACTCGACATCGACGCGTATTACTTACGCCATTCTCTTCTTTCTGTCGTCCATCGCGGCTTGGATCATGCTGGACAAGGACGTTAGCAAGGGTCTGATGAAGGTTTGTTGTTACCATTCAACCCTGTTTCGTCTTGTCCTGTTCACTGTTGACGCTGCCTGCTGAGAGTTGTGGCCGACACGCCACGAGTCCATGCTTCGTCACTTTTGACCCTTCATTTCCATGGCGTTGGCATTTCTTTGGTCTTTAGATGGATGATTACGTCGGCAAAGCAGCCTGCAATCAAGACGACGACCAATGTCGTGCGTAATTGCCCTCGAAACAACCGAAACTCGTCCCAACACATGCTGAGCCATGTGTGATGTGCCCCTAATGCGCTCACTGTATGCGAACCCATCTGTGCGTTCCCAGGCCGAGCTTGGGGCGAGCTGGGCGTGATGCGCATCATGTTTAGCGTGTGCCTCTTCCATCTCTTCCTGTCCCTCTGCACCATCGGTGTCTCGTCATCCAAGGATCCTCGCTCTTCTCTGCACAACGGAATGTGGTTTATCAAGTTGATTCTACTTGTTGGTGCCATGGTGGGCTCTTTCTTCATTAGCAACTCTTTCTTCATTGGTGCGTGTCCCGGCTCGGTCTGAGCTCACTTCTTGCTTGGTTTTGCCCCTGAATCTGCCCTCACCTCACCGGGCTTTGTGTTTGCTCTCGTATCTGCTATCGTGTCGGTCTTGGGTACACGTTCAGCCTGGTCCTGGATTGGCCTCGTCGGCGCCGTTCTCTTCATGATCGTTCAGTTTATCCTTCTTGTGGATTTTGCCTACTCGTGGAATGACTCGTGGGTCGGCAAGCTTGAAGAAGGATCCAAATGTGCTGGTTTTGGTTCGTATCGTGCCCAGTTTGTCACTCGACTGGACTGCCACGGCGGCCGCGCCATACTGTCTTTGGAATTTGCACACTAACAACCACTCATCTTGCTCTTGCACTTGATAGGGCTCATCTCGGCCACGGTGATGTTGATGGCTTTTGTTATTACTTTGACGGTGCTCATGTTTCACTTTTATACCAACGTACGTTTCAATTGTAATGCTATGAGGGTCTTCGACTTTTTTTTTTTTTTTTTTTTTCTTTCATATTTTGGCTTGACTTGATTTGCGCCTGCGCGAAAAGTTGCCCAACCCTGATGTCTCGTTTAAACCTTGCTCTCACTTTTTTTCTGGTTCTGGTCCCCCGATCGGACTGCCACTCAAACATAGGGTGACTGCAAGCTGAGCAACTTTTTCATCGGCTTTAATCTAGCGCTGGCACTGCTGGTGACGTTGACTTCCATGCTCCCCTCGGTCCGCGAAGCATTGCCTTCCTCTGGCATTCTGCAGTCCAGCGTTGTTGCTGCCTACGCCACCTATCTTGTGTGGTCTGCCGTGTCTGGTGTTCCCAGTACGTGTCACCCACTGATTGCTGTGGCCCCTCGTCGATTCTCGTTCTGTTCAATGCTAAAGTTTTCCTGAGCTCACGTGGATTCCTCCCTCCCCTTCCCTACGTTGCTTTGAAACCAGCCGAGTGCGGCGGCGATGCTGGTACAAACACGGCTGCCATTGTTATCGGTGCTCTCTTGACATTTATTTCAGTGGCCTACTCCTCGATCCGCACGAGCTCCAAGTCGCAGTTGGGCAAGCTCGGCCTTCAGCAGGGCAGCAATGAGAACATCTACTTGATGGACGACAAGGCGGCTGACTTTGACGAGGACGACGAAGATCGTCGTTTGCAGCGCGTCGTGGACAACGAGCAGGACGCTGTCCGGTACAGCTGGTCTTTCTTCCACTTGACTTTTGCCGTTGCCGCTCTCTACCTTATGATGGTCCTGACCGAGTGGTCCACATTCAAGTGAGTTTTCACGAGGTGTCACATGATCAAGGTCTCGGTGGCGTTGATGGTTCATGCGGCCCGCCTGACTGTTGCCTGCATTTTGCTTTCGTCTGATCGTCTGACTCACAACTGCTACCCCTAATAGGGATTCGTCCGACGCAGATGTTCGTATCGGCAAGGGCTGGGCCTCGGTTTGGGTGCAGGTCGTGAGCTCCTGGGTCATCTTTTTGCTTTACGGCTGGACCATGATGGCTCCAGTGTGTCTGCCAGATCGCGACTTCTCTTAACTGTAGTCATGGTTTCTTGCCTCTCCGCCAAATGGCCCACATCCCGTTGGAGCTGGGTCGATGAGAAGTTTTCTTGATGTCGTGCATATCTTTGTCCGCGTGCTATCAACCTTGGCTTGGTGAAAAAATGTGTAGCCATTCTCGCTTGCTGTTTTGATGGACTCATTGTGTCGTGTCACTGTTTGTTTCTCGTCTGGCGTTTTGCTCAAAGCGACCTGGGTTGTGTGATGAAAGCAAGTTGATGTCGATGTCGTCGTGCGTCCGCGATGTTATAAGCACAGCTTCTTAAATTCCTTAGTCGGTACAACAATTATTCTTCTAGACGGTGCCGCCAGCGGCTGAGGGGACAAGGGGAATCAGACATTGATACCACAGGTGGGTAGAAGGGTCGCTCAAGACAACAAATCGGGGATGGGTGCCCAAAAATGTCACAGATGCCGTTACAGGCAATGGGGAAAGGGGTCATCCTTGGTACACGCAAAGCTGAACGACATTTCCAGGACTAGGTTGTACTGGCAAACCGTGCCGTCTATACAAAAAGTAAGGCCGAGGTGTGAGCCATGACTGTGTCGGTTGCATTTCAACACTCATTATTTTTTTTTTTGAGGCGGGGGAGGCAGCAACAGAGGATGACCAACGGCGATCAGCAATCAGGAGCATATCATACCGGTAATGCACGGCCTGTCGGGGTGAGCAGATTACCAGCGCTACCCGACGAGCGTCCCTCTATGGGCGGAAGAAAAAACGGCTTGCTAGGAGGTCTTAGTTTGCTGGGCATCCGAAGCGGTGGCTTGTGACTCGCACCACGATGTGATCGTGTACGCGAGCTGCGCCTGGACATGGTCGATGCAGCTGAGGATATGTCCTGGGGGCGGTGGCGGCGGTGGCTACCGCCACGAGCTTGCTTGGACCGAGCTCGCCCCTGCTCGATTGCTCGTTTCCAGTTTTCAAGAAAGGTGCGCTGCATGGCCGTGATTTCGCGGCCATCAAGGTCTTTGAGTGCGTGAGACATGATGATGATCTGTCCAAGGGCCGACGGGCAGGCGAGCGTGCGTGAGTGCCATAAAGCAAAAAGTAAAAAAAAAAAAAATCAGAAAACAGACTTGGCCACCGAAATAAAATATAAAAACGAAGGAAAAAAACAAACAAACGTCAAGCCCTTCACGGAGCAAGCCGAGCACACACCTCCTCACGCCACTTATTCATTTCACAAAAAGGGTTGCCGTGGAGCGTTAGGGTATGAAGATGGCGATTGCCAGCCAGGACGGGACGCAGTTCCTGATTTGAGCCGAGACAATGATGTTCAGGTGAGGTGTCATGGGATTTCAAGACATGTCCACTACATGGTGGTACAGGGAACATCATGCGCGAGTCAAACGCACATGGAGGTGGGCGAGATGATTTCCACCGAGTCGCAGGGTCCTCAGCTTTTGAAAGCCGTGCAGCGAATGAAGGGAGGTGAGGCCGTTGTGCTCTAGATTGAGTACCTCGAGCTGGCGCTGCGTGTGTTGATCGAAACGTCAAGCGCGAGGAGTGAGAATGTCGTTACAAGATACGAGTTGAGCCGAGCACAAGCACCGAGGCCGCGTCTGACCTGAGCTGTGCGCAGCGACCGGGGATCGAGGATCAACTCTTCGCCTGGCGGTAGCTCTTGTCGTTCAGCATGGAGCTCTCGCAGCTTGTGCAAGTTATGTAGTCCCTCCAACACGACAAGACGATTGCCTCCGATGTAGCTGAACGAGGGCAAGATCGGCTGGTTTGAGGGCAGGCGAAAAGCGCTTGACTCAACACAAAGTTTGCAGCTCTGGCAAGGGTGGTACGTACAGTTTGGTCAGATGCGTGAGGGTCGAAAGGCCGTCCAGTCGCTCAAGGGCATTGTCCTGGAGGTAAAGTTGCGTGAGGTGGGCACAGCTGCGCAAGCCGCGAAGCTGCGAGAGATTGTTTTGATAGAGGTAGAGCACCATCAGTCGGTGACAATGCGCAATATCCCCCTGCAGTGCCACAGTCAAGAGAGCATGCACAGAGATGAGACCGGGAGGCCGAGACTTTTGCGGTCTTGTACTTGTTGGGGCCGGGGAGATGAGGGGAGCTCATAAAACAGTCTGAACGTACGACGGCAGAGAGGTGACGTTGGCTCAAGTTAAGGTGCGTGAGGCGGGCCAAGTATTGTTCAAGCGGTTCATCTCGACGGCGAGGCGTTGTCTTGCGACAGGCCTCCACAATGTGAAGTGTTGTGGCCATGTTGATGTTGAACGAACGGACGATGGCGGCGACAGCGACAAACACGGTAGGGTCGGTTCAGGGGACAGGGGACGCTGCGATGATCGCGCCTTCAGCTCCCCATTTTCATTTGGCAAGATGCACAGATGACCATCGAGCTTTCAGCTTCACAAGGAGTCTCAACTAGCAGCTGCTGCCCTTTGCTTTCCGGTTCCGTCGCGCAGCAGGCAGCCCTTGAGCCGGAAATTCAATCCCTCGCTCTCTCTCTCTCGGGGCATTCGGTGGGTTGCTAAGTTGCGCTACCACATGATAATACGGCCAACCAAGTTTGATGTCAGACAAAAGGTGTTGAAGCACAACTGTTATTGTGAAGGGGGCATAGACACACTGACGGACAAGCTTCAAAGCGTCGCACACGGTGTGATTTTGCGAGACGATTACACAAGACCCTCCATTTTGAAACACACACACACACACAGACACACACACACACAGAGGAAAGAGAGAGACAAGATCACAAAACCAAAGCAAAAGCCAAGCGCGAAACTGAGAGAGAGGGAGTCAGTCCCATCGTCATTCTCATTACTCTACTGAGGTAAGCTCCAAGCACCAACACCAACTGGTTCACTGGCTCGTGCGCGTGTGTGTGTGTGTGTGTGTGTGTGTGTGTGTGTGTGGGCAAGTCACGTGGCCCCTGATGGCAGTCGGGGTGGTCGGACGTGTGGGCGATGCTTGATCATGGTGTTGGTTCGGGGCCATGGCGTGGCCCTCATGGTGGCACTCATGATTCTTGGCACTTCCTTGTGTAGATTTGACGCGTGGGAGCAAGCTTTTTGACTCAACCAACAGCATGGCAGTCCCGATTAAGCGTGCGCTGGTGTCCGTCTTCAACAAGACGGGCCTGGAGGATTTAGCGTCTGCCTTTCAACAGTACGGCACAACCGTGCTTTCGACGGGTGGCACTGCCAAGAAGCTGCGTGAGCTGGGCGTGACCGTCGTCGATGTCTCTGAGGTGACCAACTTTCCCGAGATGCTGGGTAAGCTCCTCGTGCACGGTGTGTGGTGACTCAACGCAATCAAAAGATGCATCCCCTCACACCTCGCCTGGCCAATTGAAACTAGATGGTCGCGTCAAGACGCTGCACCCCAAGATCCATGGCGGTCTGCTGGCCAACCGCGCCATTCCCGACCACCTCAAGCAGCTTGAGGAGCATCAAATCGAGCCCATTGACCTGGTCGTCTGCAACCTTTACCCTTTTGAGGAGGTGTGCCTCTTGCCTCAACTGTTCAACTCACAGCGCCAGCTTGCCCAGCACAACCAAGAACGGCTTTGTGTGCGTGACGCCCATTTTTGCTTGCTGTGTTTTCTACTTAGACGGTGGCCTCGGGCAAGGACTTTGCCGGTTGCATCGAAATGATTGACATTGGTGGTCCCACCATGGTCCGAGCGGCCGCTAAAAACTGTGACAGCGTTGCCGTCGTGACCAACCCCGAGCAGTATCCTCGCCTGATTGAGGAGATGGCTGCCCACGACGGTGCCCTGACCCTTGAGACACGCCGTCGTTTGGCCCGCGACGCCTTTGTGGCAACCGCGCGCTACGACTCAGCTGTGGCCGCCTACATGTCCGACAACACGGAATCTCCCGCCTTCAGCAGCCGCCATTACGTTCAAGAGGGTGCCCTGCGCTACGGCGTGAACCCTCATCAGAACCCGGCCTCCTACAGCCGTCTGGCTGGCGGTGACTTTCCCTTCACCGTGCTCAACGGCGCTCCCGGCTACACCAACCTCATGGATGCTCTCAACAGCTGGCAGGTAAAGACCTCTTTGATCCCTCAAAATATACATGAAACCAACAATCGGAAGCCAAGCGATGTTGAAAACTGTGCGTCTGGCTCATCACTTGTTTGTCGCCTGTCTCAACGCTCCCCCTCCAATGAAAGCTGGTGCGGGAGCTGGAGGCCGCTCTGGGTGTCCCTGCGGCAGCCTCATTCAAGCATGTGAGCCCTGCCGGTGCGGCCATTGCCCGCCCTCTCACCGAGGCCGAGACCGAGGCTTTTGAGGTGGTTGGTGTTGAGCTCTCCGAACAGGCATTGGCCTACGTGCGCGCCCGTAACGCCGACCCCATGTCAAGGTACGACATGTCGGACTGGATTCCTCGGGCCCTGTCTGGCGTCATTGCTCACCCACGAACCCTTGAAACATAGCTTTGGTGACTTTGCTGCCCTCTCCGGCACTTGCGACGCCAGTACCGCCAAGATCTTGCGCCGTGAGGTTGGTGATGGTGTCATTGCCGCCGATTACACCCCTGAAGCTTTGGAAATTCTCAAGCAAAAGGTTCGTGCTCTGAGACTCAAGATGAGGAGAAAAAAAAAATAAGAAAAAAGAAAACCAGAAGGTTGAGCAAGCTGATTTGACGGCAACAGCGCGCTTGTCGTGCACATTGACCTGGCTTGGCTCGCCATTGGCGCAGAAGGGAGGCAAGTACCTGGTCCTCAAGGGCGACGTGAACTACGTGCCGCCCGTTGATGAGGTCAAGGAGGTCTACGGTGTGGCGCTTACCCAGAAGCGGTACGCTTTTCTGTGCCCAAGCCGTGTTCCCCTCCACCTTTTCAATTATGAACTCACCCTCTTCTGGTAATTTACCTCGATGCCTTGTTCTGATAGCAATGACGCCGTCATTACCAAGGACCTCATGACCAAGGAAATTGTAACGTCGGAGCAGCTGCCTGAGGATGCGCTGCGGGACATGGTCCTCGCTACCATTACTGTCAAGTACACCCAATCCAACTCGGTCTGCTACGCCGTTGGTGGCCAGGTGGTGGGCGTGGGTGCCGGCCAACAAAGCCGCGTGGATTGCGTCAAGCTTGCCGGTCGCAAGGTTGACACCTGGCACATGCGCTTCCACCCCAAAGTTCGCGCTCTGAAGTTCAAGAAGGAGGGCGTCTCGGTAAGCTGCTAGTCCTATCCGTGAGCAGAAATGTTGTCTTATTCCATCGCACTCCGCCCCCTTGCTACTGTACCGTGCGTCCCTTTGTCTCGTGGACGATTCGCGGCCCAAAATGGGGGCAAGATTGACCGAGTGAATTTTGCTTTTTGGTGTCGATGCCCTCCCGTGACCGTGCACCAGCGCTTTTCACCCGATACTCATCCTGGCTTGCTTGTCTCGCCGTGGTCGTCCAACAACTTTGTTCGGCATGCAGCGTCCGGAGCGTGTCAACGCGCGCGTAGCCTACATCAGCGACGACATGACCGCCAATGAGCGGGCGCAATGGATCAAGCTGTTCGAAGAGGAGCCCGAGCCTTTGACGGTATGTCGGATATTCGCGCGCAGCACGTGGAGAGTATCAATTTGGCTTGGAATTGTATTTTGCCATCTCTCACTTAAGCCCTTGGGCGTGCGGACATTAGGCCGAGGAGCGTGCTGCATGGTCCAATGAGCTCAAGCAGGTCTGCTTGTCTTCGGACGCTTTCTTTCCTTTCCGCGACAACATTGACCAGGCTACAAAGCACGGTGTTTCATACATTGCGCAGCCTGGTGGCAGCACCAATGATCAAGCCGTGATTGAGGCCTGCAACGAGTATGGCATTGCCATGGCTTTTACACGCGTCCGCGTCTTCCATCACTAGACGCTCCAGATGCGCTCTCTTTCTTCTTGGCTGGCTTGGACACCGGCAGTTGTCCAAGGTGCGGCTTGTCAAACACATTAGGATTGTTTAATCGTTATCGACCCTCTTCGATGTTGTTGCTCGGAATGTCTGTTTTTTGTTCCTGTTCCCAGCCTTTAACGTTGGGTAAACGCTTGTTTTGAACCCTACCATTCCCTCCGCTCATGTCTGATCGGACCGGGAGCACAATTGATGCTTGTCTATTGCACTGCTTCAAAAAATCGAATCCGCTCCGTGCACTTGGGAACTGCCGCCGTCACAAGTTCACACACTACAACTTGATTGAGCGCCACGCAGGGCCGGTTATCGTTTGAAGGGGAGGCGGGGTGGACACAGCAGTGGTCGCTGTGCTGTTCCACCAGACAGCACAACAAAGGAAAGGAATTGAGGGAAGGTAGATCGCCGCGTCCCGGTCTGATCGTTGGCAAGAAGAGATCGCCTACCCAAGGGTACGATCTTTGGCTCACACACAGAGGCCAAGATTACTAGACTAGGCCTCTGTGTCCTCCATTTCCTCAACATAGTTACCGGGGAAGAGGCCGCGCTTGCCGTTGAGAACACCTTCAAACCAACCATCGTCATTGCGATGCACAATTGTAATCACGTCCCCTTCGGCAAAAGTAAGTTCATCGTCACGCGTTGCATCGTAGGCGTACACCGCACGCGCTACAAGGAAATAACGGCCAAAGCATTCGCAAACACCGTGAGAGGCAAGCGCCAGGGCCGAGCACCATCATCAGCACCATCAAGATCTACAACTTGGACAAGGAAGGAAGGTTGGAGCCGAGATCGTACCTTGTGATCCATCAACGTGGACGGGGCCTGCATCGCCACTGCCAATGTTTGTGACGGTGCCATACAGGCCATCATCCGGTGGGGGGTCGCTGGGGGGGCCGGGAATATCAATGGTGGAGTATACATTGTCACCACCGATTGGGATGGCGGTGCCATAAGGGTTTTCATCCTCAATGGCGGATGCTTGGTCGACAGGGAAACCATAATCGGTCGGCTCATCGGTGGCCTGACCCGGTGGGGCCGGAGCCGCTGGTGGCGGTGGCGGCGCTGCGACAAGAGGCGGAGGTGGGGCCGGGGCGGATGGGGCTGCAGGAGCAGAGGCCATGGGAGCAGCAGGCGCGGATGGGGCTGTGGGCGCTACTGGAGCCATGGGAGCAGCTGGGGCGGCAACGGGCACGGCTGTTGTGCCATAAATGCTCTCACCCACACCACCGTAAATACTTTCAGGAACGCGGGGGATTTCGGCATACATGGGCTCGTTACCCATGCCCACAACCGATCCATAAGCGCCGCTGGCAGTTGAGTCACGTCGATCGGCAGGGCTCGGAGCTGGGGCTGGGGCCGGACCGCGTGGTGCCTGTGGCCGAGCGCTATGAACTGACATGGTGCGGCCCCCGCCGGCGACGAAGACACCGTGTCCAACTTTATCAAGCTCATCAAAGTTGATGAGGCGTCGGCCTGGCTTGACGGGCGTGGGCTTGGTGGGAACGGCGCGTTTCTCGTAGGGCTTGCCCTCTGGGCACGAGGCCGGAGTAGTTAAGCGAGCGATGGTACTGCGCCCGGCCTGCTCCTCTTGCATGGCGAACCGCTGCGCTTGCGGCCCAGCAAAGAGAGAGAGAGAGAGAGAGAGAGAGAGAGAGAGAGAGAGAGAGAGAGAGAGAGAATTGGGGACAGGATTCACGGCAAAACACAAATGGAAGTAGTTGGGCCAGATGAGCACCTCGAGACATTTGTAACAACACGCACCAAAAGTACACACATGAACACGACATGCGAATGAAGAGCCAGGCCAAGATGTCGGGCAGGAAGGCACGTACACGGACGGGTGTTTGAACCTCGGCAGCCAGCTTCTCAAGACGCACAGCCTGCACATCAAGGGTCTGCAGCATAGCCACCGAGAGATCATTGACCTGATAGGCCACACTGGCCAAAGCTTGGATTACAAAACCCTTGGCCTCATTGAAAACGCGGTTGGCATCTTGTGGGGAGGCCGCGGCGGCATACGACTGCTGAACATGATCGGCGAGCGGGGGCAGATTCTGCGAGCTCTTGCGCAGCTCGCTGCGCTTGTTGGGGATGTGCTGTGTCAGCAGCTGGCGCGAAGCATCGGCGGCTGACGTCGCCATCCTGTCCTACTCTTTGAACAAATCCATGATTCCCATCAGCGTCACTGCCACAATCCCCCACACCCGCACACACACACACACACACACACACACACACACATAGTGACGTAGCCCATCCATCACGCACCAGATCAGTTGATCCAGTTCGCACACGCTGCAAAGCTGACGCTCCTCCAATCCACCAGAGGCTCACCAACAGCCTTTACCACCACCACAGCCAAAACGCGGCGACAACCAGGCCACACACTGCCCGACCGACCGACCGAGAGAGAGAGAGAGAGAGAGAGAGAGAGAGAGAGAGAGAGAGAGAGAGAGAGAGAGAGAGAGAGAGAGAGGCGGTCGAAAGCTGAAATTGACTCCCAAGAGAGAGAGAGACAGACAGAGAGACAGAGAGACAGACAGACAGAGAGACAGAGAGACAGACAGACAGAGAGACAGACAGAGAGACAGAGAGAGAGAGAGAGACAGACAGAGAGAGACTGACAAAAGCAAGAGAGAAAAAGAGGAGGTCCACACTGGACTCTTTTGACTGACGGCAGAGGACATTTGGTAGCAGCACCTCGTTAGTATTTTACATAACACTGTAATTGGTCGTCGTAATGAAGTATTTTACTTTATTCAAGTAGAGGTCGGCGAATAAAGAAAAAGCAAGAAGAGGGCGACTGGGCATTTGGGCATCTTGGCGGTGTGGCGTCCATTCTACCGGTGAGAGGTTGGTGCAAGGCCATATTCAACAAACACGCCTTTGAATTACAGTGCCCTTGCCCTCGGTGATACCGGGACCGGGCCCGGTATCGCTGTCGGTTTCAGCTCAGCCCGTGAGAGCGCGTCGTCCAGTGCCATGAGCATGCTGGATATCCGCTGCGTGCTGGATGATGGCGAATGCATGGCTGAGCTGACCATCGATATCCACACCAGCTTTCATGAGTATCTGGTGCGTGTCAGCCGCTGGCAGCGCAATCGTGCCCGGCTTCGTCGGCTGACCCTCACCAACGCTCTACACTCGCCGTGCTCGCTAGCACATGTTTGCATCGGTCTTCGGCGGTCATTTTGACTCCTTCCGCTGTACGTCGCTTGGGAGCAATGCTTGTTAGCCGACCTTCTTGAGCATTTCGCTTCCCTTATGTGCCCGCTGCCACGTACGCCTATGGCTCCGATAGACGATGACGAGGAGGGCGACAAGTGCAATGTACACAATGATGCCGATGTGCAAAGCATGATCTACTGGGTATGTGCGCCGCTTCGGCTGCTCGCCCCTGGTTCTGCCTTTGTACAATTGCTCGGGCTCATCGACGTTCCTGTTTCAATTGGACCTGGCATTAGTGGCAACACGTGAAATCACGCTCCATGGACCCCGTTCTGGTTCTCCACGTATCGAGTTCTGCTGCCGGCGGCTCCAGCGCAGGGGCTCCTCTACAGGTACAGACGTACATACGGGCCAATATTATCTCAAAGGGTGTGCTGTCTGTGCTTGTGTTTAGTGCTGTAAGTGTGATGCATGACGCCCTACTCACCTGCATCTGGTGCCCAAATCAATACCGAGATGCAGCTGGACTTGACTCAAATGGGCCCCTCCAAGCCACAAAGGTACTTGAGGTCGCAAGTGGCGAGAGAAGGCTCATGTCATGCCCTTTCGATCCTGCTCTGCTGCAACTCGCTCAAGGGCGCTTGCCTCCTCTTGTTCGTGCGCACCACCGTCTCTCACGCGCGTTGTCTTCACCCTTGTGCACACTCAATGTCAATAGCATGTCATCTGGCCCCTCGCCCATCCTGGCTTCGTCACCAGGATCGGCTGAGGTGCGTATGCGTGCCTTGCCAAGCGTACGAGAAGCAAGATCTTGCCTGTCCGCGACCAACTCACGCCCCTGGGCTCTTGTTCCAACAAACTTGGTACCCCTTTTCAGATCCTTGCCCATCAGTTGACGGGATACCAGTTCCTGGGGCATGGGAGCTGCGGCACTGTCTATCGTGCAGAACACACGGTGTCTGGCCTCGCCATGGCCGTCAAGGTGGGTCCAAGTTTTCCGATGCACGTTCACGTGTCCAAAACTCTGCCCTCAAACGTTTTCATGCCCGAATCAGGTGATTGCCATGGGTATCTCCCAAGATGAGCAGGCGCAGATTCGCTCCGAGCTGCAGATTTTGCATCGGGTGCGTTGCCCGGCGCCCCACACGACAACTACCCAAGAATAAGCACTTATTCAACGCGCAGCTTGCTCATTCATTTCGTTCTCCTTCCCTTCCAACAGTGCCAATCACCTGTCATTATTGATTATTATGGCGTTTTCTTTGCCGAGGACAAGATTCACATTTGTACCGAGTTTATGGACGGTGCGTCCTCCCTGTTCTTCGTCCCTGCTTTGAGTTCCCCTGTGATCCAAGATCCTGGCTGAATGCCATGCCGATGGGTCGGCCGGCGCTCTTGCACAGGTGGGTCTCTTGATCGATATGGCCAACTTCCCGAGCCCGTCCTGGGTGTGATTGTCTTCCAAGTTTTGCAAGGTCTTGAGTACCTCGCCTCCATCAAGGTATGATTTGGTCATTGTTCAGCACCCTAACCGCACACGGCGTGCTTTTCGCTTGAGCCTCTCTTGTTGCCAGCGCCTCTGTGGCATTCCTTATACTCTTCTCACGTTTCAAACACCCCCTGTCTCGTCGTCTGCTATCCCTCTCGCTGTGTAGATTATGCATCGAGACCTCAAGCCTCAGAACATCTTGCTCAACACACAAGGCCAGGTCAAGATTTGCGACTTTGGTACGTGTCTAGCCCAACGTCCGGGGTCTGTTTGTTGATCCCTATGGCTTTCGGTTGTTCGGTTCTGACGTTGTGGACGCTTGGTGCGCCAGGTGTGAGTCGACAGCTGGAGCGGTCAGTGACGGCGACCTTTGTGGGCACCAACGCCTATATGGCGCCAGAGCGCGTGCTGAACCAGCCTTACGACGCACGCTCGGATGTTTGGAGCCTGGGCATCTCCACCTTTGAACTGGCTTGTGGACGGAGCGCGTGGAAGGCGAATGCCATCAACTTTCCCTTGCAAGTGATTCAGTGTATCGTCCACGAGCCGCCTCCTCGACTTGACCCTGCTCAGCACAGCGCTGAAGTCTGTGATTTTGTTGAGCGGTATGTGTTGCTCTTCATAACATTTCGGGCTTGTTTGCAGTTGACGGGGTGCTGATGGGACGGCTGGCATGATAGGTGCTTAATCAAAGACTACGCATCCCGTCCCAAGACCAATGAGCTGTTGATGCATCCGTTCGTTCAGCGGTACGCTGGCCGGGAGGACATCATTCTCGAGTGGATTGCTCGGTTACAACAAGGTTGAGCCTCAAAAAGATCTTGGGTTATCCCTGTACCAATGTTGGGGTGCGTGTTTGTTGCTTGTGAGTGACGTTGCTCCCCGATGCTCCTCCGTTGCCCCTCGCCAAGCGAGCAAGCCACGGAGCGAGCAGTCAAGTCAGTTATAATTGATATCCGTTGTTCTCCATCTGTGCGTCTTCTGACCGTGTCCAACACAAATTGCATGATACCCAGCCTATTCATCAATCTGATCAACTGAGCGTATTGTGTAGCACCGCTTGTTGGCATGACGGAAAAACATTGTTTGTGTGGTGACAGGTGAAACAGAATTCGCAATGCACAACATGATTGGTCCAGGAGGAGATTCAGCCAATTTTTTTGATCGATTTGTGGAATTTTTGAAAAACAGGGGTTCAAAGCACCTCGTGCCTCTCAACCATAAAAGAGCCGTGGTGCTCAAGCATGGCCACGCCCCAAAAAGTCAAAGGTCGAAAAGTGAAGCACTTAGGCCTTGATCTCACCGCAGTCGGCAATGACAATCTTGGCGCGGGTCTTGCCAGAGTCGGTACCGTAGGACTCGACCTTCTTGACAACGTCCATACCGTCAACGACAGAGCCGAAGACAACGTGCTTGCCATCGAGCCAGGCGGTCTTGACGGTGCAGAGGAAGAACTGCGAGCCGTTGGTGTTGGGGCCAGCGTTGGCCATGGAGAGGATACCGGGGCCGGTGTGCTTGAGGGTGAAGTTCTCATCAGCAAACTTGGCGCCGTAGATGGACTTGCCACCGGTGCCGTTGTGGTTGGTGAAGTCACCACCCTGGCACATGAACTGGGGGATCACGCGGTGGAAGCTGCAGCCCTTGTAGCCAAAGCCCTTCTCGCCGGTGCAGAGAGCACGGAAGTTCTCTGCGATATGATCCCAAAGACAGCAAACGAAACGAGTGAGAATTAATGTATTGTGTCGGTCGGATTGCAGGGTCAAATGTGTCTGGTATGGCAAGAGGCCACATCGCGAAACAACAGAAAACAAAAAAAAAAACAAAAAAAACAAAAAAAAAAAAGATACACGGACACACACACACATATGCAAAACCGAAACGAGCCACTGACAAACGTGAAGAAGCAAGCGTGACTCACCGGCAGTGCGAGGGACAACGTCAGCGCGCAGCTCCATCGTGATGCGGCCCAGGGGCTGGGAGTCCGCGCTGATGTCGAAGAAAACCTTGGGGTTGCTGTACACCGGCAAGGCAATGAACAGTTGTCAGTGACCGAAGATAATTGACTGTTGCCAGAGACACACACCACTGGCAACCTCTTGACTCGAAACGAGGCAAACCAGCCAGACCAACGACCTCCATGTCTCCAATCCCTCCCCTCCTCTGAATATCGAACTGATGCACATCCCGCAGTTCAAGCGACTGCCAGTGGCTGGCAGGAACAACCAACACCTCCAGCGCCGTGCCCTCAGTCACACACCTCATGATGCTGTTTGAAGAAGCGAGAAGAGAAGAAAGAAAAATGTCGACATCTAACAGTAACCCCAATGGTCAATGGTGTATATCAAGCGTCAAGGGGTCGACAACAACCAGCACCTGTTACGTGGGCGGAAGGGAAAAAGTTCGACACAAATCCCCCAAGCTAAGCTGTGTTAGTGTTAGTAAGCTGTGGGTGTTGACTCAGATTTTCCTTGGACATTGTGTCACATGTCGACAAGTTTCCCGACGCTGGGAACCTTCGGTTATGAGCCTCAAGCTTGTTTCCCTAAACTCTCGACGTCAGGACAGGAAAGTTGTTTACGACACGTTTGAGCAGCGTTCTGAATCATTATAGGAGAAAAAGTATGGCTAACGCAATAATGATTTTTGGGTTGGTGCATCGCCAAGCCATCACCTTTGCAATTTTGTGAATCGTTTTCGAGATGAAAACGTGTTGACATTCAAAGGCCATACTCCTATTCTTAGGACTAACGACGTCCTATAAATAGCCTACCTGGCAGCGCTATTTTCTTGGCTCTTCTTGGAGGTGGAGAGGAACGTTACACACACGATTACAACCTCCAGATAATTGTATCTGACATTAAACTTAATGCAGCGCACAAGTCCTTATCAAGGGGTAGCCCAGCATGAATCAGACCCAGAAGATGAAGGCACCAGGTCCACAAAATGTACCCTTCCTGAAACAGCCTTTTGGAAGCGAACAGCAACAACAACAACAACACGCGACCGGTAGTTCATTTGACACCAGCTCAAAATCAAAATCGGCTCGAACATCAACGTACGTACGCTTGCACAGGAGCGGCGCGCGTGCCTGGAGAACGGGGCGGGGTGGGACACGGTGCATTTGGTACGTGCTTAGAGGCTTGTGAGCTCATGTTTGTCTGGCATCACCAGGTAGCTTGGGATCGGAGGTCGGACGCCCATTTTGAACCGCCATCATGGTGCACACGAGCCAAGTGTACTTGCTGGATTACGGCGCTGGGAACGTCCGCAGCGTCATCAACGCCGTCGAAACGCAGGGCTTTCAGCTCAAGTACATTCAATCCGTTGAGGACTTTGACAAAGCTGACAAGATCATCTTCCCTGGTGTCGGCGCCTTTGCCAGCTGCATGGCCAAACTCGAGGCCCTAGGGTAAGAAACTTGCGCTGCCACGCCCACACAGTTTTGGATTTCACTGCGAACACGCGCACGGGCATGAACCGTGAGCGCGCTGCGCTTCAGCTCGCCCCCAATCTCATCTACTTGTCTGGCATTCGGTGGCTCACAACCCTACGCGTGTGTTTGCAGCTACGTGGAACCTCTCCGCAAGTACATCGCCTCGGGCCGCCCCTTCTTCGGTGTCTGCCTCGGCATGCAAACCCTGTTTGAGGCCAGTGAGGAAGGCGAGGGCCTCATCAAGGGCCTCGGGGTTGTCCCCTCCGTCATCTCCAAGTTTGAGGTTCCGGGCCTGGCTGTGCCTCACATGGGCTGGAACGTGGCCACCGTTTGCAAGCCCAATCCCATTTTGCCCCATGACCAAGAGCGCTATTACTTTGTGCACAGCTTCAAGGCCATGCCCACCGAGACCATGCGCGACTGGGTCATGACCACGACCACCTACGGCGTGGAATTCGTCTCCTCCATCTTTCTCAACAATGTCATGGCCACGCAATTTCACCCGGAAAAGTCGGGCACGGCGGGTCTTCACATCTTTCGTCGCTTTCTCGAGCTCCCAGATCTTATCACCGCCCCCGCCTACCCACTCGCGGACCCTGCTGTGGGCTCGAAAGCAGGTCTTGCGCCCCGCGTTATTGCCTGCCTTGATGTCCGTGCCAACGATGCTGGGGACCTCGTGGTCACCAAGGGCGATCAGTACGATGTTCGCGAAAAAGATGATGCGGGCGACGTGCGCAACCTCGGCAAGCCCGTCGAATTGGCCAAGCGCTATTATGAGGAAGGCGCCGATGAGGTGACCTTTCTCAACATCACTTCTTTCCGCAACTCGCCACTCAAGGACCAGCCGATGCTCGAGGTACTTGGCCTGTGCTGCGGCGACATGCACCCGCCTGCTGCATTTCGTGAACCTGCCCTCACCCCCGATCGCTGCTCTGTCCACGTTGATGACCTGACCTGGCTCCTATCGCCATCTGGCTAGGTGCTGCGCCAAACGTCACGGGAAGTTTTTGTGCCGTTGACCATTGGCGGTGGCATCAAGGATATTGTCGACCCCGATGGCACCGCACGCAGCGCTTTACAGGTTGCCGATGAGTACTTTCGCAGCGGAGCTGACAAGGTTTCCATTGGCTCGGACGCAGTGCTCATTGCCGAGGCTTACATCGCCAGTGGCATGCAGACGGGAAAGTAAGTTGGCCACCACAGCTTCATGTGACATGTCCCATTCCAAACGCAGCGGTGCCTGCGAAGAAGCGACAGCGAACGAGCTACCACCAAGCGACACCGAAAGCAAAGCTGGGTTTTCATTTTTTTTATTGTCTGGGGCCCTCTAGATCGAGCATTGAGACAATCTCGGCTGTCTACGGCAGCCAGGCAGTCGTCATTTCCGTCGACCCCACGCGCGTTTACGTACAATCTCCCAGCGATGTCAAGGTGTGATGCTACCTGCCGGTTGTTCACGTCGGTGCTGCATTGTAGCCATGACATGATATCACCCTCATCAACACGTCGGCACCGCTTGGATCAACAGCACCACACCATCAAAACCAGCGTGCCCGGACCCAACGGCGAGAGTTATTGCTGGTACCAGTGCACAATCAAGGGTGGTCGCGAACGCCGGTACGCACACAACACAAGGCGATAGAGCCCGTGTACCGAGGGAAAGTGAAGGTCATGCAGGCCTGCCTGTATCCTTTCCAAACCGTCGACGCCTTCCCTGACGGCAAATGCTTGCGCATCACGTAGGGACCTGGGTGCGTATGAACTGGTTCGAGCGTGTGAGGCGCTCGGTGCAGGTGAGATCTTGCTCAACTGCATGGACAAGGACGGCACGAACAGTGGCTATGATCACGGTACGTACAAGCACTTACCCTTGGGCCCGATTTAATGATCATGTGTGTATGCTTGATCAGGTTGCTGCGCTGCCGCTACCACTCATCATAAATGCATGTACAGAGCTCATCTCAGATATTAAAAAGGCCGTGGGCATTCCCGTGATCGCCTCCAGCGGAGCTGGGCGCGTCGAGCACTTTTCTGCATGCCTGCGCGAATGTCAACCCGACGCCGTGCTGGCCGCTGGCATCTTCCATCGCCAAGAAGTACCCATTGCCGCTGTCAAGACTCATTTACAGGAGCAGGGCTTTGCCGTCCGCGGTGCTGCCCTCTCTGCTTAGGCTTGATTAGGTTGTGCAATGAACAGCATCTTTGTCATCTTGGTGGTTACTTGTGTTTGATGATTGTGAGACTTGTTGTTTGTGTCCAGCCTGACCAGGGTCCTCGGGTGTCTGCGTGCACAAACGTGTCAAGTGTCGTGTGTGTGCGTGTGTGACTGTGTGTGTGTGTGTGTGTGTGTGTGTGTGTGTATGACTGTTCATGATATTATTGATAGCTAGGCCCCTGTTTAAATGCCAAAGCCAACGCTGAATAGACGAGGCAGGGATGTGAGCGAGCCGAGCGTGAGACGGTAGAACACAGCGACAAAAGTCAAGGGAGGGCACGGGACGGGAGCAAGTAGATGGACACTGGGAATGAATTCAGGGACAAGACATGACAGAACCAGGGAAGAACCTTGAAGCTGCCAAGATGGGCTCCAACCGTTGATGGGGTGTGCTATCATGTGCGCAGCAACTGCGGGCACATGCAGGCGCGTGGTCACAAGCACCTGACCGTGACCGTGTTGACCAACCCCCGACGGTCCTGTCACACAATTTGATGGGACCCGTGAGTCAAGCCAAGCATCTGCATGCACGTGCTTGTCATTGGTGGCCCAACAACTTGATAATCGTGCCGATTGTCAGACAGAATTACGGATAGTATGGGACGGTTTACAGAACCAAGAAACAAGGCAGGACTCAAGGTCACACACACTATACACACACACACACTCTCTCTCTCTTACACCCGCTCTTCACACACACACACACACACACACACACCCTTCACGCACACACCCAAGCAGTGGCAACTGCCGCCTTTACATGCTGACAATGAACGTTGCTATCCATGACCGACGCGTGCCGTTTCGCTCTCTCTTCTCTCTCTTCTCTCTCTCTCTCTCTCGTATTTGACGCGCCCCCCTTGCCCCCCCACCCCACCCCCTGACTCTACTCGGGCGGTTTAGGCTGGCTGCCTTGGGGGAGACGGAACGTGCCGGCGCCTGACAGGGGTTGCAACACCCCTTGTAGAGGGTTGACCCGCCGTCCGTGAAGCATTTTCTTCCTTCGGGTTAACAAGTCAACCTAGACGCTGGCTACCCTGGACCGTCTCTCACCTCTCCCACGAGACCCTCTGCCGCTGCCTTGCCCTCGCGTGCAGACACACGCCCTGACCCCTTGGCTTGACTGAGCTTGATACTGAGCAACTCTTCTTTTGCCCAAAGCAGAAGCCCCCACCATTGGCATCTGGCATCAACGCAGCGATGGTCCGTTCTCCGTCTCCTTGCCCTCGGTCCTGCCCTCGTCCACTCGATGTGTCAGCATATCCAGCCATATCCGCTCCCCGCCTCACTCCAACCCCAAATGCCTTGTGTGACCTCAGCCAAACCTTCCGCGGCGCGCCTCCCGCTCAGGGCCGCCCAAATCACCGGTGGACTGCATCGCGCCCCGGGATGCGCTACTGGCTTTTGGCAATCTCAACGTTTGTGATTTGA
>NW_001865045.1:867126-946039 GCF_000002865.3 Monosiga brevicollis MX1
GCGCGAGATGTCACGTTTGCCGCCAAGATGAAGAACGACCCTGCAGAGGTCAACATTGAACAACTGGTAGACGAAACGCTGGAGCGGGTAGGTCTCACCCACGTTGCTGATCAGCAAGCTGGTACCATCTACCGACGCGGTCTCTCCGGCGGCCAAAAGCGTCGCTGCTCCGTCGGCATTGAACTTGTGTCCCGCCCCAAGCTCATGTGTTTGGATGAGGTATGCGCCGTCTTCCGTGTTTTGCTTCACTCTCTATGCGCGCCCCTACCTGCAAACACACACACGCACGATGAGGTTTTGGCCCCTCCATCTCACCGGTTGCACATGCCCTTTTGTTCCCAGCCCACCTCGGGCCTTGATTCATCATCTGCCATCGAGCTGATTGGCACCATCCGCCAGCTGGTCGATTCGTCAAAGGGCGACATGGGCGTCATTCTGTCCATTCACCAGCCCAGTCCTGAGCTCTTGGCCTTTTTCGATGATGTACGAGCGTCGACTCGCTTCTTCACCGCTCGCCCTCTTGGAACAGAACATCACGTTCATGCCCCTGGCTACCCCCCTTCGTTTCTAGGTCTTGATCCTGGCCGATCAAGGTTGCGCCTACTTTGGCCCCGTGGACGGGGCCGTCCGCTACTTTGACGACCTGGGCTATACCCTTCCGGAAGGCATCACAGCCACCGACTTTGTCCTGCAGGTCAATAAAAGGAGGGCCTCGCATTTTGCTCCTCGCACCTGGCCGTACTCACACCCTTGTGTTTGCGACATGCTTGCCTTGAAATGGCAGATTCTGGACAAGGAGAGCGGGGCCGCTGCTGCCAACTGGACCGAAGAAATCAACTTTGCTGCAAGCTATGCTGACACAAAACGCAACAAATACATCTCCAAGATTCCCGATATGCAAATGCAAGGCGCCATCCTCTCAACCGGCATTATCAAAAACACTTTGCTCGAAGCGTACGTATCGCTTCAAACGCTGAGAAATCCAACCACGAGCTTTCTCGATTTGATTGCGTGCCAAGCTGACTTACCCACTTGTGTGCGTTTACCGCAGTACCTGGATTATGCAATACTGGATGCTTTTGAAGCGATTCTTCTTGATTGCTCGGCGCGATCTGTCCCTGTATTATATGCAGGTCGGTGCAAAGCGTTTGCTGTGATCAATTTCGTCCCACCAGAAGCAGAAAAGGCTTCCAGATTACACGGACTCACTTGGACCTTGCCGTCGTTGCCGTCCTGTACGCGCACCCTCTCTGGTGTCTTAGATTATCCTGCAAGCTGTGTACGGTTTTTTGACTGGTGCATCCTTTTACCAGCTTAGCGCGACCATTGATGGTCGTATCAATGATGTTTTCTCTGGCCTAATCTGGGTTCTGGGCACAGCCGGTTTCATTCATGCTTGCAAGTATGTGATTGTATTTGAGCGTGATGCACTTGTCACTTGAATGGTTCTTCCCAGACTGGGTTGAACACGCAGATTAGCGCCCGTAAGCCTCTCTGACCACGAGACCTTTTTTTCCACGTATGCACTTGTACTACGTCATGATCAGGGTGTTCTATTGGACGGACATGCTGCGAGTCTTCCGGCATGAGCGAGGCAATGGCACCTACCGTGTGCTGCCTTACTTTCTGGCCGAGTTGACCTGTACTCTCATCATGTTTATTCCCTTCTGGATTGGGCCCATCATTGGTGCGAAGCGCCCTGGACGTTGTCGAACCCCGTCACCCTGCGATTCCCCACTTATCGTGCTGTGCGCGGTCTATAGGCTTTTTCATGGTGGATCTGCCGGCTGAACGCTTCGGCTTTTTCCTTCTCTTGACGTATTTCCTCAACTTTACAGCCGAAGCCACGGGTCACAGCATAGTCCAGATCACGGGTACCAATGCGACTATCGGCACCATGATTTACCAGGTCGGTCCGTTCAGGCTGGAACACGCACGCATGCGTGTTTCTGCGTGGTGTTATACAAAGGGCATTTGTACAGAACGGGCTGTCCTGCTTCTTCTTGAGTGTGTGCCACCCTGACGCTGCCGGTGTGATTTGGAATCAACTAGGGCTTTTTGGCCATCATGTTTCCATTTGCGGCTGGAGTCTTCATTCGCGACGGCGAGGTTCCCGACTGGTGGTCCTGGCTTCCTCCTCTCTCGTTGTTTCAGCACGCCACGGGTGCCATGGTGACGGACCTCTGGCCATCCATCACCTATACCTGTATGTTGTGTCTGCTTCGCTGACGTGGCTTTTCGCGCTCCGTGCGCGTACACACACACACACACACACACACACACACACACACACACACACATACAACCCCACGGGCTCGCTTGGCTATTACCCGGCCTGGCTCATTGCTTGTGTGCGCTATCCCCTTCCACTAGGTGGTTCGACTTTGACGCCAGAGGGAAGCTGTGTATACAGTGGCGTGACGTTTCCCTGCGATCGTGGATTCAATGCCACCGAGGGTAGCTGTTTTGTTTCTGGAAAAACGGTGCGCGCAAACTTGACGTGTTGCAACCTGCTCTTTGCTCCCCTCGCTGTGAATGCATCTCACGGGTGCTTACAATGATGACCCAATGTTCATGCAGACCTATGAGTTGTACAAAGACATTGATGGCAAGCCTTACGAAGAGTTGGGCTACCTCATCCTCATCGGTTGTGTCCATCGGCTCTTTGTGCTGGCCACCTACTACATCTCGGTACCGCGCATGGCTGCGTAAGTTTTGCAGGCATCACACTTTGACCATGAGAAAGCACGCGTCGTGCCTTCGCCCTACCGGTTCTCGAACACAGTCTTACCATCCGTTGTGCCAACTCTACAGTGGTGTGCACAACTTTTTCCGCTCAAAGCTGCGTTCCCGTGTCATCGAGCTCTCCTACGACAATCTACAACTGCGGACAATTGTACGTGTTTCCCAACCGCCCCCTTAACCAATGCATGCACGTGAATAGACAGACTAGCTCCGACTCATTTGGTTGGGTTGATACTCGATCAGGTTAATGCTTTGCGCCAGCGCCTGGACTTGGATTCGGTAACGGAATCTCCTGCTGCTGAGGAGCCAATCCCGCACAACCTGCCACTGACACGCGAGGACAGCCACAGTCCACACGATGGCAATTCTGGGCTGATTTTCCATGATGTTAGTGTCACACTGCCTTCCGGCAAGTGCCTGCTCCAACCCATGAGTGGCTTTGCACGTCGCGGACGCGTGACCGCTCTGATGGGTCCCTCGGGAGCCGGTAAGTCGACCGTGCCTGGAGACTTTGAGGTTGATCCGCGTGTGCTTTCGTTGAACCACGTCGTGCACGCATTTGACAAACATTGTGGGGTTGATGGTAGGCAAAACGACGCTGTTGAATGCACTTTGCGGCCGAGCACCCTACGCCAATGTGGATGGTATTGTAACCTATGAAGACTTTTTGTTTGACAAGTCTCTGCTCGACTACGTTCCCCAATTCGATACCATTCCAAGTGCGTCGGCTGGTGCTTGACTTGATCTCGATCTTGATAAGACCATCATCTGCTTGTTTGATGACCAAGTGCTGTTTACACCGGACTTATGCACAGCTTTTTCTTCGCGTGCATAGGTGTCTTTTCCCCGGCAGAGCTGCTGATGCTGACGGCTCGCCTCAAGACCAAGGAAGACGACGCCAACATTGCACGCCATGTGGCAGAGCTGCTGGAGATTGTGGGCCTTTCTCGCTATGCTCGCACTCATTGCGGCAAGCTCACTGGTGGCCAGCTCAAGCGCGTCTCCATTGCACTGGGTCTGATTTCCCGGCCCCGTGTCCTCTTCCTTGACGAGCCTACCACGTACGCTGTCCTATCCTGCGTGCTTGTTGACTGTGCCATCCCATCCCTTACCTGTTCAGTGTTGATCGTTGTACACATCTGTTCCGTTGGTCTCATTCCCAATGTGTGACCATAGGGGCCTCGACTCAGCCGCGGCCTTCAGCATCATCCATTACATCAACCGCGTCGCCAAGCGCCTGAACGTGGTCGTTATCTGCACCATCCATCAGCCTGCCCAACCCGTTTTTGAGCTGATCGACGACTTGATTCTTCTTGCGCCTGGTATGTGTCTATGTGTCTATGTGTCTATGTGTGTGTGTGTGTGTTTGGAATCAGTTTGAAGATCATGTATTTGCATACGACAGCATCAACACTGCATTACTCCGCTGGCTCAACGTTCCTCGGTATTTGTGACAGGAGGTGAATTGGCCTTTTTTGGTCCAGTCAGCCGGGCCAAGAGTTTCTTCCAGGACCTGGGTGCCCCCGTGCCCGAGAGCGACAATCCTGCTGGTGCGGTTACGCTCGCCTGCAAGCATCGCAAACTCTTCTGAGCTCCTGCCTAACTGTTCCTATCACATTTATAGATGTATATCTGAATCTTGTGAGCCAACCCGCGGCTGCCATTCTGCCAGGGTCAGTGCAAAGTGCTAGTTTTTACATTATCTTTTCGCCCCCCGATTGACCGCGCTCATGCCCCGATGTACACACTGTTTTGTTTTCCATCGCAGGCACTCGGATGGTGTCACGTGGTCCAGCGTCTTTGCTACAAACAAGCACGCCACCGCTGTGCCAGCATTGGGAAATGCTTCGCCAGCGCGCAAGGCAGACGTGCCCACGGAAATGACTCGTTTTGGCCTGCTACTGAAGCATTACCTGACCTTTTATTGGCGTGACCGCTCTGTGTATCTCTACCGTGCCGTGGCCTACATTGTGCTGGCTTTGTTTTTGGGCACCTTGTTCTTGCGCCTTGACCACACCACGGCACGCATCCCAGAAATTTCTGGAGCAGCGTTTTTTGCTATCTACGTACGTTTGTCAGGTTGACCCCACTCATCTGGTCACCCACGTTGGTGTGCTACAGCTCTCCCGCTGCTGCATTGCGCTCACTTCTGTCAAACTGTCGTGTGCCTGCTTTGAACATTGGGTTAGATGATCATGTTTGTGACTGTATCGAGCGTGGCCACCCATACCTCGGACCGTTTTGTCATGGCTCATGCCTATGCAAGCAATCAGTACAAACTTAAGACCTGGACCTTGGCTCAGTTTCTCGGCGCTCTGCCCTACACGGTCTTGGGTGCTGTGGCCTTTCAAGTCGTCTTTCATTGGCTAGGTGGCCTGAATGATTCCTTCGACGCATTCATCTATCAAGTCTTAGCCAATGTTGTGCTTCAATGGGTGATGGAGGCCATTGCATGGTCTGCCATTGAAACATTTCAAAATGCCATGATGGCCGTGACCATGACCCTGGTTCAGGTGGCTTCCCTCTTTCTCTACTCTGGATTTTTTATTCGGGTACGTCGAACCCTGGCCGGGCTGCGATGGTGCTTTGGTCGCCGCGTGTGGACGCCTGTTTCGTTGCTCACTTGGATTGTGTGACTCGTCGACTTTGTCATTTGCTTCCATCTTTGCCAGCCTGAGGACATGGCACCGGGCGTGGCCTGGATTACATGGCTGATGCCCACGCGCTACATGCTCCGAGGCGTGTTTGTGAACTACTTTGATGGGCAAGACTTTTACGATCCACCCACGGGCATGACGGTATCAGGCGAGTCAATTTTGCAGTCTGTCTTTGACATTGACGTGGATGAGAACAACCGCTGGGTCATGTGGGTCATCACCTTGGCTTGGGTGGTTCTCCTGCGCCTTGGCCATTACGGCTCGATGGTCCACCATCTCAAGCACCTCGGCGCAGCCATCGGCAATCCGACCACTGCCCGGACTGCAGACAGCAAAGCCGTCAGTTCTCAGCGCACCAACGATGTTGCGTTGGAGAGCGTGCAGTCACATGCCACTGTGCCCGCTTCGTCCATCCTCACGACGACCGTTCCTCCCTCGCAAAGCATTGCGGTCACCCCCGCCCAGCATCCGCCGGTCACTTTTAGTACCGATATGGTATAGCCAACTCCACTTGTAGAATCCACATTGACATTGTCCTTTTATTTCCCTTTCTTCTCTTGTTTCTCGGAGTTGTTGAGTTCTGCTCGGAGAACGTCCCCCAGACCGCCCAATCCAAGATCCGATCTATCCTGAAAAAATTGCTACGTTCACATCTGCCTTCTTCGGTGTGAGGTCGGGGAGGGGGTTCTGGTCCACACGGCATCAGATCTCAGAGTATTAAAAACACACAAATGCGCACACTCTCCACACACTCCACACGCACACAGAGCACCGCTGCATCATGTCCAAACTTGATGAACAAGCCAGGACAAATAAAAAACGGAAAAAAACGGAAAAAACCGGAAAAAACCGGAAATGGCGAGTGATGAAAGTCATCACATCGTAGGCATTTTATTTTGAATCAAGCAACTGGAGCAATGGCGACACAGGAGGCAGCGGAGTGCACCAGCTCTGCTGCTCAGTCAGACGGCAGCGTGGAATCGGCATCAGTTGGAAATACCTACGTGGGCACTTCGGGTTATGTGTACGCTCACTGGCGACAGGGTGCCTTTTATCCGACAGGAACGAAACAGGCCAAAGAGCTGGAATACTACAGCGGTCGACTGTCGGCCGTTGAGGTCAATGCGACCTACCACGGTCTGCAGACGGTTGAAACGCTGCGCAAGTGGCAGACCAATGCCCGGCGAGGGTTCAAGTTTGTGCTCAAGGCCCATCAGGACATTACACATCGATCACGTCTACATAACGTCGACAGTCTGTGGCAGGTTTTTGTGGATCGGGCTGTGGACGGGCTCGGTGATGCACTAGGCCCATGCCTCGTCCAACTGCCACCGTCCTTTGCCCGGACACCGCAGACAATGGCTGATCTTCAGACATTTTTGGCGCTTCCTCGTCGTGGGTTGAGACTTGCCTTTGAGTTTCGCCATCGCAGCTGGTACACTGAGGTGCGGTGCGCGCCTGGTCAGCAATACGCACCGTTGGTCCTTCTCTCTGCACCTGCGAGGCTCACTGCAGCTCATGTCTGCTTGCTGCACAGGAAGTGTATGCCATGATGTCAACTCACAACGCCTGTATCGTGGATAATGTATCTCCCGACGGCACCACGCTGCGCTGCGAGCGGATTACTGCCGATTTTGGCTATACACGCATGCACAAGCGACTGAAACCCGATGGAGGGCCTGACACGACCAACTACACGGCTGAGCTCCTGACGCCTTTGTTGCCCACTCTGATGGCCCAACGGCAAAACGGAAAGGACCACTATGTGTTTTTCATGAACGATCTCAACGCTCATGGTCCACACAATGGCGTGGAGTTGCAAAGGCTTCTGGCGGCCCAGCTCAAGGCAGAGGGCAGAGAAGCAGAACCGGCGCTCGTCACCAACTGGCACCCTCTTTCACGCGAAACGCAGAAGGGGGCACTGAAGCGCATGTTCAAGCAGGCTCACGGGCGTCCATCCACAGCAGGCACAGCAGGCGCAGCAGGCACAGCAGGAGCGCCCTTGTCCTCTGCATCGGTCTGCGATGCGACCGCGGCCACGACAGCACACAGGAGTGTGAGTGCCATGTTGCCGGTCTCGTCCAAGCAGGCCAGCGAACGGGGGTCGTCCCATGGAGGATCTCCTCGAAGCAAGGCCCCCAAAAGGGGTCAGCCATCTATTCAATCATTCTTCAAGAAATAGTGCACCCCGCGTCATAATAGAGTTGCTTGTATCTTGCCCCTTTGCCCGCTGAGCGGGCCAAACATGCCACACCAGGCAATGTAGACCCAGGACCTGGTGTGAAGGATTTGCTTGCTGCACCAATTATTGCATGCAGCAGTTGTTGTCAATTGAAGTGCGCATTGCTTCAAGCCCGTGGACACAAAATGAAGAGACCTGACGAGGCCGGGCATTGAATTGCTTGACCCAAGGTTGAAATCCCGCGTTAACAACCTCACACAGGCACAGACTTGCTCCAGTTTAAGGATTGCTGTCCCACGCGTCAACGTGCACCGAGCCATCCAACTGAGGGAAGCGCTTGAAAAAGGTCTGCCCGATATGCAACCCCCGCCATGAAGCAAAGTGGTGAGAGCAAGCATGTCTGAAAAAAACAAAAAGTTGCGGGGCGGGAAGAGACGGACAAACCTTGAACAGATCAATGGCATAGGCAACATCCTTGACACCTCCCATTTCTCGGATCGAGTGCATGGCCAGTTGGGGATTGCCAACGTCAATCGTGCGAATACCCAGTCCCGAAGCCAGAATGGGGCCGATGGTGCTGCCGCAACCCATATCCTGACGCACCACAAAGTCCTATTGTTTTTAGTCATTCACGCGCACCCAAGATGAGAAAAAGCAAGAAGAGCCACGGTCATTCACACTAGCGCCTTTCATGAATGTCAAGCGTTGAACAGTGCAGAAGGATGAGGCAAACTTCGTTGCGCCCAGGTGTGAAGGGACAACCTGAAGGGGAACGCCGGCCTTCTTGGCCAGCAAGCGGAGGATTGAGGCTGTGACGGCATTGGTGGCATAGCGCTGGTTGGCGTTGAACTTGATGACAACACCTGTTGCAAAACCAATAACAATGAGCTGGCAGAAAAGACAGCGAATGCATTCCAAGGCGAGCTTGTCAGGAAGAGACACGACACACCCTGGTTCATCTTGGGGCGATGGAGGCCTTCGTGCTTTTCACTAGAAAAAGGGAAAGGGCAGCGACACGCCACCACCACATGTGAGAGATAGGCACGGTATATATATACACTTGGACCGCCTAAGAAAAACAAAAAGAAACATTTGAACACACACCCGCGGTTCATGTGAACGGCATGGGCCATGTCAGCAGAGATGACAAAGGAGTTGGCCATGGCCCGTGCAAAGTTTTCAGCGCCATCGCCACACAGGCGACGCAGCGTGTGGTCAAAAAGCGCCGAGCCCGCGCCCTGGGCACTGTCCGAGCCCACTTCTTCGTGGTCGAATAGAGCAATCAGGCGGATGCTGGGGTCTTCAGCAAGACTACCCTCCTTGGCCACCGAGGCCAGCAAAGCCTATCAGCAAAAAAGGATCAGTTGGGGTGTAAAAGGGCGGTATGGATCGAGCAAGGCGCTATTGCGACCAGGGTGAACCGACCTTGAGGGCACAGAATGAGCTGTTCAAATTGTCTAAACGAGGGGCAAGAATAAACTCGTTGTGCAAGCCTCCGATGGCCTACACGCATTACACATGCCAGTTTGTCACGAGTTGAATGTGGTCCGAGCAAACATGCTCCCCACTACCCTTCCCTCTCCCTTGGTGGATGCGTGGCACGGTACCGAAGGTTGGGTGTCAAAGAGACACATTTCAAAATCCAAGATGCGATCCGGCGAAACGCCACATTCCGTCGCGATCAGCTCGACAAGGGCAGCGTGATGATGACCTTGCTGATTGATGTCGCTCTATTCCGGCAGGCAATGCATATGCAGAGTACGTCGGTGAAGGGAGGGTGAGGAGCCCGAGTTGGTCACACGCGCTTGGTGCAGACCGGCGGAATTGTCCCGGGTATGATTGCATTTGTGTTCATCGCACCCATTCACCATCGGCATCTTCTTTTTCCTTCTTGGCATTGAGCTGAGCTTCAGCCTCGGTGGCCAGAACAGCCGCAAGGTGTGTTTCCTTGTTGGGGTTGAAACCATTGGTGTAGATGTCACGCTAAAATTGAAAACCATCGAGTGAGGCAGTGGCTGACGAGGTGTTTTTTTGAGAATATCATGCCACCGATTTGGGTGGGCGCAGGGCTACGCACGTCGAGGTGAATGGCCAAGTTGGGCACGCGCAGGATAGGGCGGTTAATGCGCACCAGATGCTGGCTGACACCACCCTGAGAAACATGGCCAAAATAGGCAAACAGCGCAATTGGTGAATCACATTGCCTCGCAGAACAAGTAAAGATGAAAATTCTAGGGTACAGAGCCAATAAACAGGGGCACATGTTTCTTACATCGTCGTTGCCAACCATGACCCGGCCGGCAATGCCGAGGTCGCGGTCGAACCAAGTGTGCCAAAGGCCGCCACCATAGCATTCAACAGCCACGCCCAGATAGCCTGAGAGGCACATTCAGCCATATCAAGCAACAACCACATGCAGCAGAGTTGCAGAGAGCCAGGTCAGGAGGAAAATATAGGTGCAGGTGAGAAGAGGAGCAAAAATTGACCAGGGGCGTACCCTCACGAGCAATCTTGCTGTTTGGCTTGACCTAACTCGCAATCCAAATCCGCAAGTGAGTTGGAAAGCTGGCAGCTCGGTCGCAGAGTCTAGGCAGAGTCGAATGGGGCGTGGTCCACAATACTCACACGGAGGCAGGGGGAATCGGTGTGGGCGCCGACAATCGAGAACCCGTGACCTGGCTGCCACTGCTCACCGACGGTAAATGCCACCAGGGTGGACTGGTTACGAGTAAAGTAGTACTGCAGGGTGCAAACACAAGGCAAGTGTTACGACAGAGAGTACGCCGACCTTTCGGCAAAGGCAATGCCGAATGGCAAAAGAAGATGAAGGGGCCAAGAACCGTACCTTGCCACCCTTGTCAATGTTCCAGGCGTCACCTTCACAGAGTTCTTCAAACTCATTTTCACTGAGAAGGGTCTTGGCAGCCTCAACCGCTGTATAACGTGGGGCCATGGTTGAGCGAAGAACACAAGATGAGGAAATGACATTGCCGATCATTCGTCGTGTCCAAGAGACTTGGCTCATTCACATGCAAAGTTGCTGCAAAAAACTGACCGTGGAACGGGCTTGGGCTGGCATCGACAAACTGCAAAAAGGCCTCGGCGGCTTCGACGGCAGGAGTGGGAGCCATGGTGCTTGTGAAGCGCAAAGGGCGGTACAAACAAACTTTGTGTGGCTGAAACTGGGAGCAGCAAACGGTTGAAAGCCAGCGACCGGGTTGAGATCCGGATCGAACAGTGAGGGGACGAAGACGAGCCAATAGGCGCCAAGTGTTCGACATCAGTTGGCTGCACGATAGGAGGCGCACAGGCAAGACGAAAACAACCACTTGGGTCAGTTCAAGACTGCAATGAACAGTCAACCCAAGGCGAGAAGGCGAGAAGGCGAGAAGGCAAGAGGGCGAGAGGGCAAGAGGGCAAGAGGGCGAGAAGGCGAGAGGGCGCTTGGTGGTATCAAACGCGCGATCGGGTTCAGTGGCCAAGCTTTCAACCCAAACCTTTGTAAGCGGAAGTGTGACTTTTGTAACACTTGAACGGTTCAATGTGTGACCCTCGGAAAAGTGGTTTCGTAAAATTGAATTGATGCAACTCGGAAATAAACTTGACACAGCGAAATGTTCACACGAACACGAGACGTGTGTCGCTCTCTCATCATTTAGAATTTGTGTTGAGCGACCCTGGGCTCCTCGACTGCTGGCAGCTAGAACCTCATCAAACGGACTGGCAGTGGACGGCATGGTGTTCAAGCCAGCATGTGCGGCCTGTGGCCGGGTGTTAGAGCAGGCGCTGCAGTGTTCACGGTGCAAGGCGAGCTATTATTGTAACCGGGAATGCCAACGGCTACAATGGAAGGAACACAAGCGGGTGTGTCGACCTCCGACGGCGGAAACTCCCGGTGGCGGCGGCAGCGGCAGCTCATCGGAAAAGACCAAAGGAGTGGCACCACCACGCGCCTTCAAGGATCGCGTGACGCGCACGTCATTTCGAGATTTTCCAAACGCCGAGTGGTTGCCGGCACCACAGCGCCATCGACCGGACCGCCCCGCGCCCAACTTGCTGATCCTGCTGCATGGTCTTGGAGATGACGAGCAAAAGTTTGCGGCACTGGGACGTAACATGGCACTTCCCGGCATGGAGGTACTCAGTGTGCGGGGTCCGTACGTGGTGCCGCCCGGGGACATGGGCTTTGGATGGTATCCGGCCTACGAGGCAGATGGGGAACTCATCAAGGGCAAACCCGGGGAGCAGCGGCGGATTGCTGGTCTGGATGCGGCGGTGCAACGCCTGCACGGCTTGCTGGACGAGCTGACGGGGATGGGCTGGCACATGCGAGGCGTCTTTTTGCTTGGGTTTGGACAGGGGGCGCTGACGGCGCTCGATGCAGGGCTCTCCTATCGCCAATTGCTGGGCGGGGTGATGGCGTTATCGGGTGGCTGTTTTCTTGAGGAGTACGACGACACGGGCCTCGAGGCTTTGGCCCAGGCCCGTGGCTGGCAGCAAGCAGAGCTGCCATTGCATGTGACCCACTTGACCGCGCCAGTGTATCTGCCGATGGAGCGTGCGATTACCCAGGCGACGCTCCTCAAGCCATGGTGCAAAAAGCTAATTTTTCACAGCTACACGGACAGCCAGCTGTTGGCTTCGGAAGCTCAGGTCCGCGAGCTGTTTGAATATCTGTCCCCGCTCATGGTGACAAGCCTCCACGAGATGTCCCTCAACGGCGAAGTCCATGAAGTGGCCTCGGTGCAGTGACAAAGAGCCGACTGATGCCGAATTGATTTAGCGAAAACAGTGAGCGAGTCTCTTTAATTTGATCTGACAAATGTGATCCCCTCCTGCTGGCAGGCTGCCAACAGCCCGTTCCCCACGGCAAGGTCGTATGCCTTTGTCCCAAAAATAGGAGGTCCTTCTTGTCCCCCCCCCCCATCCCTGCACACGTATTTGATGTGCGGTTTCTTGTTTTTTTGGGTTGTTCATATGGCAGCGCAGAGCTTGATTGAGGGACGCGGCGCGGCTGTCTGGATAACACGCAACCGTCAGCTTGTGTTGATTGCCCAAGCAGCGACAACAAGCAAAATCGTATCATCTCTTTGGAAAACGAGGACATCCATCTCAATCTAATCTAGCTGTCAACGATGAAGTTTCGGAGCCAAATCGACAGGTGGCGTGAGCTCGTCACCAAAAGACGCGTGACGCAGCCAGGCCAAGAAGCCAGCCCACACCGCCAACAGCCTGCCACCGCGAGCCATCGCCGCCCTTGAGCAGCGCATCGGAGTTCAAAGTACATGCATGATTATGGAACATGTACACACACATGAAGAAGCGAGAGTTCGAGAGCAGAGAGAGAGAGAGTTAGAAAAGAGAAGGGTAACAGGTAGAGAGAAAGGTATAGAGAGAGAGAGAGAGAGAGAGAGAGAGAGAGAGAGAGAGAGAGAGAGAGAGAGAGAGAGAGAGAGAGTCAATCAGCTGCTGGCTGCCTGCCATGCACATGTAGCACGATGGGTCAGGACAGAACTAGGCCTGAGAGCTGGGCGCTCCTCTTGGAACACGTCACGTGTAAACAAGTGCAAGAACAGAGAGAGAGAGAGAGAGAGAGATAAAGTCCTTGAAACGCAAAAAGAGAGAGAGAGAGAGAGAGAGAGAGAGAGAGAGAGAGAGAGAGATGAGAGAGAGCGAGAGAGAGCGAGAGAGCGAGAAGGAGCTGACTCGTCTTTTTAGTCTGTGAGCTGCGCTGGGTTGCGCTTCAAGTGCCACATCAACGTGTACATGTATGTATCCGCCCCCGCCCCCGCCCCCCCCCGCCCTGCCCCGCCTTGCGTGTACCATCTCATCTCTCCGCCCACACACTTGCTTTCGCCTTCTCCGTTCCACTCGTTCGTCCATCTCCGCGTTTTCCTGGCATTTTTCTTCCTTGGTGCTATCAGGAGTGATAGCGTCCTCCTCTCCTGCTTCCTCCTCCTCTCTCACCTTCCCCTCCTCCTCCTCTCTCATCGCCACTGCCCACCGGCGTCAACAGCCCAAGCAGGTCTAGCAGTGGGCATCACGCTCTAATCCATATTTTGTTTCAGAGCCCACACTCGTCGGGTTGGGAGCCGTCTTTCTTTTGGATGCCAAGGCCTCCGCAGTCGTGACGCGCATTGCCCCTCAACCCATCGGCACCATGCCGTCCGAGCAGACGGGTCATGGCCGGTCCTTGAGTGCGTCGTCAATCGGGTGCCTGCTCCGTCCATGCGTTTGGGTCGTCCCTCCGGCCATCCTCGTTCTAAATTCCACCACCCTACACTCATCTACCCATATCGCTCCCAATAGAGGCACGTGTGCTGGACACGGTCTGCGAGCTCGTCGTCATGCGGCCCATTGCCGTGGCTGGTTCCGTCATGAGCCTGGCCTTTCTCCTGACGATCAGTACGCTCTTACTATGCGCTGACCACCCCTCTATCTGTGTCCTGCTGATGGAGCCTAACCCTTGCAACTGTGTGCATGTCGCAGTCGGCTTTGTTGCTTATCCTTTTGAGATCGATACGACCGGCACTACCTTTGTGCCAAAATCGAGTGAGGTCTACCGTGTCGCCGAGACCTTCCTCATTACCGAGGAGAAGACCCGTTTCAATCCCTACCGCAATGTCGAAGATTTGGAAGGCATTACTGTGGCACAACAAACCATCGAAGAGTACGCTTGTCTCGCCGTTCTCTCTCTCTCTCTTCTCTCTCTCTCTCTCTCTTTCTCTCTCTCTTTCTCTCTTTTCTCTCTCTCTCCGGCCCGTGGCTACCGGAGCATAGTGGTCATGGTCATGCCATGCTGACATGATGGATTGACGCGCTTTTCCAACTAGGTACCTTCTCACCATGATCGTCGTCGGCAAAGGTGGCGCCAATATCCTGACTACCGAGGGCATCAGTCTCATCAAGAGCACAGTCGACCGCATTCGTGCCCTGCAGCCCGACGCAGATGTGGCTGGCTATTCCGACGTCTGCCTTCGTGGTCAAAACACTGGCGAATGTGCCCCCCTTTCCAGCCTCCTCAAGTATTTTTATGCCACTGAATATCCCGACTGCCCTGGCGTCTTCAATCCCGACGGCAAAAACAGCGACCTTGCCATGCCGGTGGAAGACGTGCTGCGCAAGCTGATCGATCCCTCACAGGGCTACACGTTTTGTACCGAGGCAGTGGCTCCCGCCTGCAACCAAACTTGCATGACTCCTAACCAGGACGACATCGCCTCCTACTTGGGCAACAATTTCGGCTACGCCAACACCACGACCCTTGCAGGCGAGCCCAACCTGGAGAGCGACGTCACTCGCCTCATTATGAAATTCGGCATGCCTCTTGCCGGTTACAACAACTCGGATGATCGCTTCGATGACCAGCAGAAGATTATCGAAGGTTCGAGGTTTTCCATTTTCATCTCTTGTTGGCAGGGCTCAGCACACTCTTTTCTTTGGCTCACCTCAAATGGCGAAAATCACTAGACTTTGTGCTTCGCGCACAAGACGAACTTGACGATGCCGATCACGAATCATCAAACATGGAGTTTCGGTACATTTCCGAAGTTTATGTATGCCCTGACTTGAGCTCGAGTGAACATTCTCTTGGAGCGCGCGAGCGTTTCTTCTTGTCCTTCGGCTTATCCCTTCCCTCGGTCTTTGTCGACGCAGATTGAAAACTATTTCTGGGATCTGGTCATTGGTGATACGGCCCTCGTCTCAGTTGCCATTGTGATTGTTGGCATCTACGTCATCTTCCATACCCAGAGCCTTTTCCTGGGTCTTTTGGGCATGCTGCACATTCTGATCAGTTTTCCCGTGGCCTACCTCTTTGGCCAAGCTGCCATGGACTTTGGAGGCATGGTACGAATAGCCCTGAAGCCTGTCACCGAATGCCTTATTGCCCAGACTTCTATTTGCACTGCTCTTGGCGTCCCCCGATTGCCGGGCTTGTCTTTTTCCCCTGACTTACGTCTCATTTTCTTCTCCGACCCCGCCACTTGGCTTCTTTCGTGAAACAGGGCATTTTGAATCTTATGGCTCTCTTCATTATTTTGGGCATTGGCGCTGATGACATTTTCATCGTCGTTGATGGTTGGAAACAAAGCCAGCACGAAGTGAGCATGCCCCATGGCATGGCCCGCATCACTTGTCAAGCCGATGAGTTTTCGGACCTCAACACCGAATGGCTCAAGAAGCGCATGCGCTGGGCATACGCTCGCGCTGCTCAGGCCATGCTCATCACTTCACTCACCACCGGCGCTGCTTTTGTCATGAACCTCACTTCAACGGTGCCGGCCATTCAAATTTTTGGTGGCTTCACCGCTTTTATGGTTCTTTTCAACTACCTCCTTGTCATCTCCTTCTACCCAGCCATCGTGATCATCTATCAACGTCATGCCCAGTATTGGGTTTCTCCCCTCTCCTTCTGCGTCAAGAGCGGCCACATGCACGCCGGTTTTGAAAAGTCAGATGATGACCTCCCGCAAGCCCAAAACCCCGTCGTGCCTGCGGGTGCATCAAATCCAGACAACGACCGCGACGTCTCTGGCTTTCGAGGCATTGAGCGCTTCTTCTACAAGACCTACGCTCCCTTCATTTACAAGCAACGTTTTTTCATTACCGCGGGTTTTGTTCTTTTCTTCATCATTACCATCATCTTTGCGGCCCAGCTTGAGGCGTCGGAGACGCCGGCTCAATGGCTTCCGAAAAACAACCATCTGCAGCAAACTCTGGACATCCTCGACAACAATTTTGGTGTGGACGAGGACCCACCCCAAGTGGCAGTCTTTTATGGTGTCAACAAGGTCAGCACCAAGAGCACCAATCCCTACAACCCCAATGATGTCGGCAAACTCTCGTTCTATGATGCCTTTGATCCCTCTTCTCCAGCGGCACAAGAACAGTTCATTGAGCTCTGTGAGCTGTACCGAGCTCAGTCTTTTGTCTTTAACAAAGAGGTTATTTGTCCCATGGAAGAGTTTCGTGATTTCCAGCTTGGCAACGGGGAGCCGTTCCCGGTACCCCAAGCCGATTTTGCTGAGCTCTTGGGCAACTTCACGCAATACTACGAGTTCATCAACGGGCCGGCCCCCGACTATTCCGGTTTTCTGGAATCTTCCATTCAGGATGCTGAGACCCGCGAAACTCGGCGTCAAAACGTCATTGAACTTTTCCAGCTCATTCGCTTCGACATTGAAAGCAACACGCCTGTTGTGCGCTCCATGGCCATCGCAGTCACCACCACGCTTTCGGCCAGCTCTTCGGGCAAAACTGTGCAAAAGGTGTATGATGCTGTTGCTGCCATCACCGACGAACAAAACGACCTCGCTGAAAACCAGGCCTTTGGATTCCGTGCGTATCACACCAGTGACCAGTATCTGGACATGGTCCTAGAACAAACGCTTCTCAGTGCCGCCGTGAGTTTGAGTGTGCTTTTTGCGTGCGGGCACACCTGCCATCCATTTTGCTCCGATTTCCGCTCATTATTCTCATGGCTGTTCCGTTGTTTGTCGGTTGATTGCACCCCCAGGTGACGGGTATCGGTGCCTCTTTGGCACTGGCCTTTGTGATTATCGTGCTGACGACACATGATCTTGTTCTTTCAGTGATGGCCATCGTGGCCATCGGAGGCGTCGTCACCACTTTGATTGCCTTCATTGTTTGGCTGGGCTGGAGCCTCACTGTCATCGAGTCCATCTGCTTGACCATTCTTGTCGGCCTCAGGTCTGTTGACAGTGACCTGCGTTTTGTGTGTGTAGGGAAACGCAAGCCTGCGCGATGTTGCTCAGGTGACATCTCAACCAACGTTCTTTTGCTTTCCCTCTAGTGTGGATTACGTGATTCATTTGGGTGTTGCCTATCAAGAGTCAAAGGCCAGCACTCGCTTTGGCCGCATGCGTGATGCGCTTGTGGTCATGGGCATTAGCGTGTTTTCGGCGTCAGTGACGACACTTTTGGCTGCCATCGTGTTGACGGTGCGTCGCTTCTTTTCGTCGCGAGCTGCAACCAATCTGTATACACATACACATCATGATATTTTATACCAGAACCACTGTTTCAAAGCGTACGCACGCTCACCACGCATTTCTGCTTGTTTAGGCCACCACTATCATTTTTTTCTTCAAGTTCGGCCTTTTCATCATGCTGACTATTTTAGCTAGGTACGTCCTTGGTGGTAAAGCTTGTTGACCTTGCTTGTCGTTGCGTCAATCTTATATCGCTGTGAACTCCTTTCCCCCTCGCAGTACACTTTGGTCCTTTGGGTTCATGATGAGTTGGCTCTCGATCATGGGACGCACCGACCATCACAATGACCTCAAGTATCTCTGGCGTAAACTCCTCGGCCTCTGCGGGCGAGCACCGCCGGACACGCCTCCAGTCTCTTCTCCCAAGGCCAGCGTGGGGCCGAGCGCGGCCAGCGAGCATGAGATGGAGTCTGTCACGAGCACCGTGTCCGTGTAAGGGTCTTGTGTGCGAGTGTTTTTTTTTTAACTGGTTGTTAGTATGTTTCTGATTCACAACGGATACCTGCGAAATGCTAAGTATCCTGCCCACATCGAGTCGGTGGTACATGTTTTGCAGTGTCAGTGAGTTTTTGGACGGCGTTGTGCGTTGACGCAAATATAGGTAAGATGTCTAAGAATTCAAAAAAAAAAAAAAAAAAAAAAAAAAAAAAAAGGATCAAATTTCCTGATTTGCTTGTACTTCGGGGATGTGTACGACATGGTACAGCTCACATCGTGGACACCATGCATGCGATAAAAGCTTGCGACAGAAACTGCTGCTCGAAAAAGCAAGGCATCACAAAGGCCGCAAGGTTTTCGGAAAAGGGGATAGAATGGATAACACGCACGACACAAAAAGTAAACAAACAAAACACACTTAAGCGCATGGCTTTGGCGTGTTGATGCGGGTATGGACAGACATTGGCGATGTTCACATTAAGAACATACGAATGGACAAACAAGATACAAAGGGAGACAAAAGCACGGGACATGAAACGTGTTCATATGTCTACATGACCAAGCAGGCGTTGTCAGCCGCAGCACTATCAGCGTCCGACGGCGGGGCGGCGTCTGCCGCACTCGAGGCGGGGGCACCAGAGAAGCGCCTTGATTTGCGACTGCTGGCACTGCTGCGCATGCGAAAGTTGCGCTTCATTGTTGATGATCGCCGCTCGTTGCCCGGCGGTTCCGAGCCCCGACGGTTGTTGGTCAAAGCCTCCAACTCGGTCGTGAGACGCTGCAGCCAGAAGTGCACGGTGCCAATACGGTCATGAGCTTGTGCCGTCGCCCCCACAGTGGCTGGTACTCTGGACGACCACGCACCTTCATACTCTCCATCATGCGTTGCTCTGAGTTAGTATGCTCTGCTTGCTGACGCTGAGATGGGAATACAAGGCCAGTGAGTGCAAACGTGTCGCGGTCTCTCCTGCGTCATCAAAACTTTTAGAGCACCCCACCTGAAGCTGGCTCTCTAATTGCAGGATCTTTTCTTGAGAGGCTGAGAGCTCGGCCCGAGAGGCCGAGAGCTCAGCCTGAGAGTCGAGAGAGGTGTGTTCGCGCTTAGCAAATTCGTCTGCCACCTCTCGTCGTAATTCTTGATTGCGTGCTTCAAGTTTTGAGACATTTTGCTGCAGGGTCGTGCGCGCCTATCGCGGTCATGGCGTGTATCGTGAGTAAGGTCAAGACCAATTATCTACCACCAAGGTGTAGCTGTGAAGAGGTTGTGCCAGTGCATTTCGAGTACCTGTTCTGCAGCTGCTAGCTGAGCCGCGCTGGCAGTCACCTGCTCACGCAATCGAGCAATTTCCTGATCACGGGCTTCAAGCTCAGCCTCGCGAGCAGCTTGCTGTGCTTCCAACTCTGCAACCCGCTCTTCCAAGACGGTGTTCTGAGCACTTAGCTCATCTTTCTCGGTCTTGGTGGCATCAGCTTGAGCCTGAAGTGTTGTATTCTGACGTTGCATTTGGCGTTGTTGGCGACGGAGTTGCTGAATCTGTTCGGCATCCTGCTTCAGGAGCAGATCTACGACGGCCTATGCATGGAAAAAGATGGGGTGTTAGAGCGACGCTTGCAAGTTTCTGCACTCTTGTCCAACCTGACAAAAAATCACCGTGCCAGAAACGCATTCAACGTACTGCTGAGGCAGAATCTAGGAGGGTTGGGGCCGTGGATCCGGTGTGTGGAGTTGCCGGGCCTGATGAGGCAGCGGTGTTGTTGTCTCCATTTGAGCTGGCGTTGGCAAGCGCAAGGTCCTTGCGCGCTTGGGCCAAATCATCCAACAGCTCACGCATGGCCGTGCTTTGGTCATCCAGCTCTGCTTGGAGCTCAGCTACCGCTTGTCGCAGGCGTTCTTGCGTGTCTAGATAGTCACCGATGGCATAGTCCTGCTTCCGGTGCATGCATAAGACGGACAGAACAATGGCAAAAGGCATGAACATGGTAGAGACACGAGCCAAGAAGGGGCGTAGCAGCACGTACGTCAGTGGTACTCTCTTCCGCTTCGAGGGCTATCGAATCACTGTTGCTGATTGATGGGCGAGGACTCGTTGAGGATGTGACCATAAGCGATAGGGGTCGGGTGGCAGAGCCAGAGAGCGACGAGGCGGTCGACGAAGGCTTGCGCCCGCCGCCCGATGCCAGCGTGCTCAGCAAGGTGGCCGCCTCCAGCGACATGGCTCGCTCCCGCTGCTGGTCGAGTTGCTTGGCGACGAGCACAGCCTTGGCGGCCTCGCCTTTGGCAGAGCTGGAGGGGAGACGATCGCGACCGGTGAGCCACCGCTTGGCCTTGCCCCGGTGGGGAGAGGGAATGGCCACGGGTAATTTCTCCGGCTGACAAAGCCAAGCCAGTCGGTCGGCCAGGTCAAAGTTGCGCGCGACGTAGAGCGGGGCATCGGCAGTATTGCCATCACCGTTGCTCATGCGCAAGGAGTGACGGTCGGCAAAGGACGCAAAGTGCATGCCCAAATCATACATTTCCTTCACGCTGAGATCCGTGCCTTCCCGGGCCTTGAGCGATAGGATGGCTTTGGAAAAGAATATGAGCCATCGAGTGCTCCCCTTGCCGCGATCCTTGCCTTCGGGATAGAACACAACATCGCTGATCTCATCGCGCAGCTCGCCGAGCTGAGCATAGTCACAGGCCAATGAGGAAAGTCGGTCACGGAGGGGAATGGTGCGCGCAATGTGAATATCGCCGTGCTCCAGACGCATCAAGTGAACCAGACGGGCGTGTGTGTTGATGTCGAGAGCCATCTTTTTCATGGCGTCGACGGCTAAGGAGAGGCTCGCGTAGCCAGGTTCCTCTGGACGACTTTGCTTGAGCTGCTCGCCCAGGAGCAAGTGGTACTATATGCGTGATTGCAACGGAAAAGCGATCAATCATGAACAATGGTGCAGAGGGTAAGGGAAATGTCCAAGCAAAAAAACAACAAAAAAAAACAAAAAAAAAAAAAAAAAAAAACAACAAGCACACAAACAAACGCAGGCGGACCGCGAAAACAGATGACAAAAGGAGAATCCTGGAGTGTTAAGACTGACCCGCATGACACGCTGGACGGGTTTTAAGAGATCATCTTTGAGAGCCAGCGGGCGATTCAGCTGGCTCTGTTTGAGGTTCAACAGCACTTGGAAAGACTTTTGAGATTGCTGCGTAAAAACCCATACAATCATAAGGCTTGGTGAACCGGGAAAGACAATGATCAAGTCTGGGGTCGAGAACTGTCAGGGGAGCGGGAAGTCGAACCAGCTTGGTGACGAGTGCAGTGATGGAGCGGCTGTGATCTCCGCAGTATCGCTGGTAATGCTCCGTGAGCTCTTCAACCTTGTCAAGGATGAGTTGAGCCAGTTTGACGCCCTTGGGGTCCGTGGAAGCGGTGACCATATCGCTGAGAAATTGTTGATGGAATGCCAGCAAGGCCGGCAGATTGATAAAAATCAAAAGAATCTCCTCGTCTGAGACCAACTACATGGTGGCAGCAAATGACGGTCAAGGAAACGACAAAGCTGGGAGCGCAACAGCAGCAGCCTCACAATTTCAACAACCTGAAGGCAGAGCATGCCAACAAAACATAGCAAGAACAATCGGAAAAACCAAAACAAAATGACACACCTCAGCTGGCAGAGCTGTCATGTACTCGTTGACGAGGACGTCCAGATCATTGACGTATTGCTCCTCGGTGGCCAGTAGCTCAGACGTAGCCTTGCGGCGGCCCATCTTCATCCATGCGGGCAGATTCACGCTCCATCGTCTCGTGTCAGAGGCAGATACGGGAGCGGTGTTGGGTAGAGCGCAGTCCAGCGGCATAAAGGTGGGGAGTGTCATTTCCGAGGGTGGGCGTGAGGCAGACATCCCAAGAGGCTTGGCAACGGGGGAATCGGTGGTGCTTCTGGTCGGTTCTAGGCTGCCCGCGTCGGGCTCTGGCTCAGTTCCACTTTCTGGTGAAGCATCGATAGCGGGGATGGTGGCCGTGCTCTCGCCCCCGGCCCCCGCTGTTGGTGTCGATGGGGGGGTTTCGGTGTCGGCCATGGCGCTTGGTCACGGCCTAGCCTACAGTGAGGTATTCTGGAGCAGGGTTGTAAGGGTGCCAGGGCGAGTCATACACCGTTCAGGCCACCCAGTGAGCCAGCAGATTGAGGACTTGATGAGCCTTACCACGCAGGTCTCATAAAATGCTTGCGCCGTAAATCAGCTTCAGTTGTCGACCTGCAATTCAGCTCAGGGCTACTCCAGCCCGGGGTCAAGAGCAGGTCAGCAGAGGGGTGCCTACTTGGCAGCTGGGCGCGACAGCCTGCAAAATCGAGGAGACTACTGTCGGACTTGATCAGGCCAATGCCGCAGCCTATTAACTGTAAGACACGAAATGCCGGGCAAGGGCAAGGCGATGAGGTACGGCTGCCAAGCCGCTCCAGCTCTTGCCCAGTCCACAAGCTCAAAGCTCAAGTTGGACAACGTCAAGTCAAAAACCAGCTTGCCCCGTGTTGGAGAATGTCAACGCGCGCGTGGCGGCCAAACGCAGCCAGAAAGCCCCGAGACAGTGGGATGGTGCTTGACCATGCATGCTCAACGAACCTTGACACCTTGGGCCACGAGATCGAGCTGATCGGCACCGATCAGGGCCTGCGCAAGAAGAAAAAAAAAAAAAATCCTTTGGAGCAGCAGCTCACCAGCAGTCCTGAACGATGGGCGACGATGGCGACGGCGGTGGGGGGTTGACGAGGACGGTCGATTACCGGCTCTCTCTGCTGGATGAATGGATGAATGGATGGATGGATGGATGGATGGAGGTGTGACGAGGGCGAGCTCGACTCTCTGTACGTGTACGTGTGTGTACGTGTACGTGTGTGTGTGTGTGTGTGTGCAGAGAGTGCAACGACGAAAAACAAATCAGATCTCTCTTGGGACCTTTGGGATTTTCCTTTGATGGGTTGATGATGCTGATGATGGAGTTGTTGTTGTTGTTGTGGTCGCTGGTAGGGGGCGTTTGTGGGCCAGATGGAGGCGTTGAAATGAAGGTTAATGAAGAGATGGAGAGAGTTGTTGGCGCAGATTCAAAGCGCACGACAGCATTTTTCTCTGAGATTGAAGCCAGCTTGATGCATATCTCTGGTTCCCGCATGCCTGCCGTGCTACACCACTTTGAGTTGTCATCGAGCATCTCTGCCGCCTCAACGAGACCAGCAACACCTCTCTCAACATCCCTCTCTAAAGTTGTCGTATCGCATCTCGTTATGCTGACATTTGCCATTTCGGCTCGTGCAAATCAGCTCGAGCTCAAACAGCTGTTGTCAACAACATTCCTACTCCGAGTTGGCTGACATATAAATCTGACTTTTCGGCATGTCAGACACCCGCGTGCTCGTCGTCGCGTCGTCGGTCGCACACATCAATTTTTTTTTTTTTTTTTTTGGGAGGTGGTGTCGAGGTGAACCCCGAGGCAGAAGGGAAGGAGGCGATCAGCCCCGTCCTGGTCTTGGGAGACATTGGGTTTTAAGCGAACTCTCGGCCGCGTGATTGGTCGTCATGTCGCACCACCAGCGCGCGCCGCGCTTCAATGCCAAGCGTCGGCAGGGCAATGCCGCCACCAATAACAGCAGCCTCGAGGCCAGCAACGTTCAGGTCTCGTCCCGTTCACTCTTAACACGCTGACTGCGGCACACACAATCGTGGGATGAGGCGGGTCTTGAGGCCGTAAATTTATGCTAGAGCCAAGCCTGATGCCTCTCTTGCCCTGCCATGTGGTTTATGCTACCTAGAAGAAGAAGTTGGCTGCCGTGCTGGACGCCGACTTGCGCGAGGAACTGACGGATCGCAACGACTACACCCAAGACATTGACCAGGAGGCCTTGAGCCTGGTACAGCAGGAACCGAAGCGGGTGAAGGCTGAAGCTCCCAAGCGTGGCCTTCTTAGCCGTGCTCAAGTCAAGCGTCTTCAGAAGGTGGTCGAAGCCAAGTGCGTTCAATTGCGTGGTTTGGATTCATTCCGTTCCCGTGACCTTTGTCATGTCCAACCGGCCGGCTGGTCGGTCTCACGTGTGCACTTTTTTGACCAGGGAAAAGAAGGAGCGGCGCGCTCAAATCCTTGACAAGCTGCAAGCTCAGCAGTTGGATGCCCGGACTGCTTCACTGCTCCGGTCCACAGCAAGCCTGTCCCAAGCACGACTCACAGCCCAACAACGGTAGACCCCATTCCCCTCCCGCTGTATTGTGCAGCGCTGGCATGCCCACTTGTAAACACATGTTGCTTCTCTCACAAGCATATACATGTGTTGATCAGGCTTCGTCACGAGTTGCAGTTGCAAAAGGCTGGTTTAGGGGACCAGGCCGCCGCCCTCACCCATGCGGCAACCACGGCCAAGCCTCGCCAAGCCGATCGCGATGCCCGCCAGCGAGGTCACATTTCACTCAATGTTGCCCGCGAGCAGCGAGATGACACTGCTGAAAACGAGTCTGAATCCGACGACGATGTCAGTGTCTCGGGTGGCGAAGATGAAGTCGAGACTGCTCTTGCTGAAGACGTCGGCGCCGGTGCATCATCCGAGGCCATCGAAGATGAAGACGCGGGGGATAGCGCCAATGAACCAAACGTTCCCAATAAGCCCTTTGATCCTCTAGCCTATCGTCAGGCCTTGGCACAAGCCCGCAAGGATGGGCCATCGGCTCGCGACCTGATGCGCGAGGCGGCCCTCCGCAAGCGCGCACGCCAGTTTCATGAGAGCGCTGTCACCGTCAATCGATTGCCTGAGATTGTAGAGTCTCGCGCTGACCTGCCCATCATGAAAGAGGAATACCGGGTTTGTACCTTTTGCAGGGCGTTGATTCACATTCATAGTTTTTCTAGGCTGACAGCCGCGTTGTGGTTTGCGTTGACTCTTCGCTCCAGATCCTCGAGGCTCTGGACGAGAGCGACGTGGTCGTCATTTGCGGTGAAACGGGCTCGGGAAAAACCACTCAGGTGCCCCAATTTCTCTATGAAGCCGGCTATTGCACAGGGTACGCATTCGCAAGCCAACGGTCTCTTTCCCCTGTGCCATGGTCATGCAGCGCAATGGTGCCTCACTCTGCTCTGCCGCTTGCCACTTTTTATCAGCGAGCATGAAGGCCAATCTCAGCAAATTGCCGTCACCGAACCGCGCCGAATCGCCGCCATGAGCGTGTCCCAGCGAGTTGCACACGAGCTCAATCTCTCTGACAAAGAAGTTTCTTATCAAGTTGGTCCCGAACTTCCCGTTTGGCCTTCTCGTTTATTTATCAGGTTTCAAAACTTATTTGCACCTTCTTGTGTTTCAGATCCGTTATGAGAGTACAGCCACTCGAATGACCAAGATCAAGTTCATGACCGATGGTGTTTTGCAAAAGGTGCGTGCTCTCTGCAGCCTAGCTCTCTTAGCGTACCGCAACGCTGACACTTGCTCGGTGCATGACAGGAAATTGAATCAGACTTTGCTCTGCGTCGTTACACCGCAGTTGTCATTGATGAGGCGCACGAACGCAGGTAAGATCTGCAAAAAGTCTTGTAATCTGGCTATTCAGGGGTCGTTTGTCAAACCCCACTCATTGGGTCTGCCACCTTATTCTAGCATGCACACGGACGTTTTGATTGGTTTGCTATCTCGAGTGGTTCCTCTTCGACGTCAGATGCACGACAACGATGTTGTATGTGACTCGCTTCTGACAGCCATTCAATGACGGCTTTGCTTTCGGCGATGGATTCATTCTTGGCATGACATGGCAATAGAAGAACAATGTGCCTGAAAGTCGCCGTACTCCACCGCTGAAGCTTATTATCATGTCTGCTACGCTTCGCGTTGAGGGTAAGTTTGGCGCATCGACAAAAACAAAACTTTGTTGGCATGATCCCCTCAGTGAACTCATCAATCTGGGTGGCTGCACATGTTTACAGATTTTGTCAAGAATCAGCGATTGTTTCCCACCATGACGCTCCCCGTTATTCATGTTGATGCACGACAATATCCCGTGACCGTACATTTTGCCAAGCACACGCTTGTCGACAGCGATCCCACAGCTGCTGTCGTCAAGAAGGTACGTCCTGCCCCAGGCAAAGTCGTTTATACTCTCTCTTTTTTTTTTTTTTCTTGTGTGTGTGTGTGTGTGTGTGTGTGTGTGTGTGTGTGTGTGTGTGTGTGTGTGTGTGTGTGTGTGTCGCGCATTGTTCGCGCTCATTTCATCGTTTGTCTCTGGTCATATCAGGTTTCACAAGTACATCGCCGTCTCCCTGCCGGAGGCATTCTTGTCTTCATGACAGGCCAAGTAAGCATACCATACTCTTGCTGTGACTCGACCCTGCCGCAAGGACTCACTCGCATTGATTTTGGATCATTCCTTTCCCCTTTCCCTGTCACCCCGATCAACTTAGTCGGAGATCTTGGACGTTTGCCGACGACTGCGAGAAGCGTTTCCATCGCGCTCGACACCCGCAAAGGTTGCCTCGCCCAAAGTTGAGGCAGAGACTGTAGAGGTGAAAGATGTTGATACCGAGGTTGAATTCTCGGGCGCTCTGCCCGGTGACGAGGATGCGTCCGAAGGCGAGGAAGAGGACATGGACGAGGATGAGAGCGTCGGTCGCGAAAGGTCTCATGACGGTGCCAAGCCCGGGGCTTTCTCTGTCACCGAAGGCGCTGCTGAACCCCTTTATGTTCTCCCGCTCTATGCCGCTCTTCCTGCAAAGATGCAAGCCAAGGTGGGTGTGCGTGTGTGTGTGCGCGCGCTAGGTCGACCAAAGTGTGCGTGCTTGTCTTTTTGCACTTTTTTTGCTGTCGCTCGCTAGGAAATCTGGTTCATTTGTCCGTCAATTTGATTTTGCCAGGTGTTTGCGCCACCCCCGCCGGGCCATCGCCTGTGCGTGGTCGCGACAAACGTCGCCGAAACGTCGCTGACCATCCCTAACATGCGCTACGTGGTTGACACGGGCCTGGTCAAGGATCTTCTGTTTGACGAATACACGGGCGTACAGCGCTTCGACGTCTCCTGGACGTCGCAGGCCTCTGTACGTATTTTGGCTGGCCTCAAACGTCTTGGGTTTCATTCTTGTGACACCAGCGCTTATTCACGCCTTGTGCCTCATTTGACAGGCAGCCCAGCGAGCTGGACGCGCCGGTCGTGTTGGCCCCGGCCACTGTTATCGCCTCTATTCATCAGCCGTTTTTCAGCACGACTTTCAAAAGTTTAGGTCTGTACTCTTTGCTTGCCTGTTGATAACCTGCTCTATTATTCTCATCTCTGTGACCCTTTGGTCAATGATTCCATCTTGCAGCGAGCCGGAAATTTGCAAGCTGCCTGCCGATGGCTTGGTGCTTCAAATGAAGGCCATGGGCATTGAGAAGGTCGTTAACTTTCCCTTCCCGACACCTCCTGCTCAAATTGCACTTCAGCGTGCCGAGAAGCTGCTTCGCCAACTGAATGCTCTTCAAGATGATGGCAAGATTACCACACTGGGGAAAGCCATGGCTCAGTACGTTGACATTGGCTCTCTTCCTCTGTTGGGCTCTGCCGCTTGCTTGCCTTTGTGCTCAAGCCTGCTCATACAACTCAACAATCTTCAACTCGCGACGTAGATTGCCTGTGGCCCCGCGCTTTGCCAAAATGCTCACGTTGGCTCGGCATTATAAATGCTTTGATTACATTGCTGCTGTTGTCGCCTGCTTGACTGTCAAAGTGCGCATGGTGGAGCTCTTCCTGCCCGCTGCACACGCAAGCACATCTGTTTTCCACTCACGGGCGCTTGGCGTGTAGAATGTCATCAACTACTCGCTGGCGGGGCTTGTGGATGATGATATGCCGGGAGACGCAACTTCATCCATGCGGCCAAACGTGCGCGAGGCCCTTGCCAATTGGCGATTGGCTGGAGTCAAGGTACGCACGCTCATGTTTTGGGCTTTCTTCAATTCTGAGCCCTCAACCTGCTGTCATCACATTACCCCGCCGTCAGCGGCGACTGACATCGGATGCGCTGAATCAATAGGGTGGTGCTGATGCCGCAACGTTGCTCGCGGCGGTGGGGGCCTGTGACTTTGGTGCGTGCTCGCAGTTTGTGCTTTTAGCGACGCGGAGACAGCTGGCGGGTCTCATTGCGCCGCCGGTGCGGGGTGGCCTGTCTTTTGCAGAACTTTCACAGGGCCGCGATCTTGAGTCATTTTGCGAGAAAATGCTGTTGCGCCACAAAGCCATCGTTGAAATCAACAAGCTGCGTGAGCAGCTGGATCGTCAAGGTGAGTTGCTCGACACACAAGTGTCCCACTTGCTCAGTGCCATGCCTGAATCTTTGCATCTTCAACTCATTGTTTGCGGGCCTGACTTTAGCCGGGCTGGTCTGGGGCGAGGAGCAGGCCGAGCAGGCCGAAGACACAAAGACGCGTAGCCTGCCACCATTGCAGCCCCCGACCGCAGCTCAGCTGGAAACGGTTCGCCAGGTCTGTGGCGAACAACGTGACCTGTTTTGACTTTTGGGGCCAGGGCTTGGCTTTGGATTCACGGCACCCTGTCTCTTTACTTTCAGATCATCTTGGCTGCTTTTCCAGATCACGTCGCTCGTCTTGACGCCGACGCTAGTCGTGCTGATGATCCCATGAAGCCATACATTTGCACCAAGGTGCCAGAACCGGTGTACATTGAACGTCAATCTTGTAAGCTTCAAGCACAGGGTACAAACGTCTTCATCTTCTTTTGCATCTCTATCAAGACGTCTCACCCTGTTTGTCATTGGCAGCAATGCGCGACTCAAACCCAGAGTTTATCGTGTTCATGTCCTTGCGCCAAGGCACCAAGCGCACATACATGCAAGGTATCTTGTAACTCCTTGTCGCCCGGTGCTTGGTTGACGCCCACCAGGCAGGCACAATACAATGAATTGCAGCCTTTTACTCACGTCCATAACCGGATCATCCTTCTTAGGCTGTGCCATGATTGATCGAGCCTGGTTGGCTCGGCTTGCTCCGCAGAGTTGCGATTTTGGCAAGCCTTTGCCTCAGCCAGAGCCACATTATGATGCCGAGGTGAGTGGAGTGGCGCTGCTCTGAAGCAGCTGGTTGTGAGGAGTCGCGGATCGCACTATTGCGTGTAACGTTTCAGCTCATGTCAAATTCGACAGCGCGACGATGTTCGATGCTTCCAGAGGGGTACCTTTGGTCCACACCGCTGGCCTTTGCCTCCAACAGATGTCTCCTACCCCAGTTCCCCAGAACGTTTCAAGTTGTTTGCGCGCGCTCTCTTGGCCGGCGAAGTCTTGCCGGAACTGAAAGCACTGACGCCTTATCTGCGCAACAAACCAGACATTCTGCTCAAGCCTTGGTCCAAGGTACGGGGTAAAAGGAACCGTGCCCTTGCGTGTAACTCCAGAGTCTGACTGCTTTGCCGTTGCCGCGCACACTTCCTAGGAACGCATTGTCGCTTTGTTGCAGCCTCTGATTGATCACGATGTCGACTCGCGAAGGAAGCTTCTGGCACGCCTGAAACAGGACAGTCACTTTCTGCTCAAGCCGTTGGCCCTTTGGCTTCCAGCGGAGCAACACTCGACTCTCACTGCGACCTGGAGTGCCATTGCAATGGGTGCTGCCCAGTAGTGCTTGCATTGTTCAGCATCGAAACGCGGTTGTGCGGACTGTTGCCAGACAAGCTGCTGTAGTTTTATCAAATTGACATGCAAGAGCTTCTGTTTGTGTTCAATCAAACACATCCGACTCAAGTCCTTAAATAGCCAGAAGCTTTGTCAATTAAACGAGACGCACTCTAACCAGAGTGTGGGTGGCACCCCATGTCCGACATGGTATTGTGATTCAAGACCTTACAGCGGTTCGATGGGCTCACCGCTGGGCAGGCTCGCATAGAGAGCCCAGACAATAGAGATCAAGGCCAACGCGCCACTGCCAATGGCAGCGCGCATGTAAAGCGTGACCTTCTCTTGCATGCGGCCAAGCATGCGACTTTGCTTGGAGTGAGCATCGTTTGTGGCCTGTAACTGCTCCCGAAGCCGCTGTTCTTGAACAAGCATCTCGTCAACCTGCAAGCACCAAAGCACAAAACTTGAGGGCGTGGACATCGTGCCAGGATACAATGCCAACCAGGGCCTCAATGTAAGCCAGAGCTAGGTTTTAAAAACCAACCTTTGTCGATGACTCTTCTTGCTGGCGTTGAAGGGAAACTTGACTGGCACGCAGAAAGTCCAGCTCTTCATGCATTTGCTTGCTTGCATCCTATTGTCCAAAGCAAAAAAAAAAAAAAAAAAAAAAAAAAAAAAAAAAAAAAAAAAAAAAAAAAAAAAGGTTATCGCAAGTTGGGATCAGTGAAAGCGTGTTGCCCTCCAAAACGGTCCGAGCTGCGTGCGCAAGGGTCACCTGTGAGGCTTGCAGATCCGTGTGCAGTTGGTCTTTCTCGCTATGATCCTTCTCAAGGGAAGCCTTTAGCGTGTCGATTTCTTGCTGCAGGACATTGGTCTGTAGCTCAGCTTCATCCTTTAAAAAAAAAAAAGAAAAACACACACACAAGACAGGTCGCTTGCTTCATGAGGGCACCGGCTACAGATCAGACATGTCGCAGAAAGCAAATGACGAAGAAATATTGCAAAGCAAAAGTATCCAACCAGTTTCATCTGCACTGTCTCCAGATCGTTTTGCTTGGCCCCCAGCGCTGATTGTAGTCGGCTGGTCTCTGCTTGGACCTCGTCCAGCTTCTCCTGCAGGCTATTTGCGCGAGTCTGCGGGACTCGACAAAAAGGCGGGGTGAATCAATGACATATGAATGATGGAAGAAGGTGACCCTCGACGCGCCTCTGCCAACCTTACCCTTTCCTCCTCTTGCGCATACTGAGCATCACCGAGGGCCTGCCGGAGTGCCTCCAACTGCTCTGGAGTGACGGTGGCTTTTTCTAGGGTGGAAAATGTTGTGCGGAGTTTCTCAATCTGGCTGAGCAACTGTGATCCCACGGAACGCAGGCAGCAAGGCAAAAATCTTTGTCAGGATCACTCCTGCTTGGGGGGCTTCGATATCGCAGCACAGGGTTTGATTTTGACAGTTGGAAGCAAAGGTGAAAAGTGAGCCCCTACCTCATTGCGCTCTCCGCGAAATTTCTTCTCAGCATCCTGGGCCTTGCGTTTCTCTGTCTCCACTTCCGTCTCGGCGTGTTGCAGTTGAGCCTGTCAGGACGCCGGACCACCAAACCATAAGCATGCACACCAGCCATTGTTCGGGTGGCTGAGTTGCCCTTGGGCATGCTTGCGATGCCGCTAGGCATACCTTGCAGGCGTCAAGCATGGTCATGCACGAGTTTCTCATGTTCATAGCTTCCTGAGCAGCACGCTATGGAAGCAGAGACGACAGCCATGCGAACAGGCGGGCGTGCATCAACCCATGCGAAACAGCTACTTGGTCGAATCACAAAGTGTTCAGGGCTTACTTGAGCCTTTTGAACGCGTTCGTTGGCGTTTTCCATAATGTCGGGCACCGGTTTGACCTCGGATTCAGTCTTGGGCTCGTTTGCCAGATCGTGGCACCGCTTTTGATAAAACTGGATTTGCTCGTTGAGCAGGTCCATGCGCGCCACAAGCCGGTCTTGATCGACAAGTTTCTGTTGCATCCACGTCCCCAGAGGACGTTTGATCGGAATTGCACAAAGTGAAATTGGCAAAATTTGAAATCGGGATTCCTCAAAGGCCGCCCACGCTTCGCAAGGCGAAAAAAGGTCACAGACCTGGAAGTAGGTAGCTGCGATCTTGGCCATTTGCGTAAACTCGCTCTGCAAGGTGGCGAGGCGGCCAGCAATACTTGATTCCGCGTCTTCGGCTGCTTGTACCTTGGCCTGCAGCTGGCTCAGAAGGGTTTGCTGCTGAACATGTGCTTCCTGCATGGCCTTGATCTGTGGGAAACAAGCGATTGAGAGCCAAGAAAAATATAGATATAAATATATATATAATACATACATATTAAGAACAAAATGAGCCAGGGAGACAGAAAGCGCATGGCGTGAGGGCATGGTCTGGACCCTAACCACAAGAAAACAGACACACCTGTTCAATCAGCTCCAGGGCATCAAGGGTTTCGAGAACCTCAATCGGAGTTTGCAAGGCTTGCAAAACCTGTTGCCGCGAGATTGAGGCGTCATCGCCTTTCACCACGACTTCAAGAACCACACACCTGAGCAGGAACAACAAACATGATGCACCGTGATCGCACGAGACTGCACAAGACACAGGCTATGGCATCGTGGCCAGAAGATGGACCTACTTGTGGGCGGCAGTATTGTTTTCGACAACATCGACACCCAGCCTCAACTTGTCACCTAGTCGGGTGAGAGAAAAATGCTGGCGTTAGCATCCATCGGAAGTTGAAAAAGACGCAGGACCATCAAGTCCACACCGGTTTTAAGCTGACGCGGGGCTGACTCCATGCCACCAGGGCTGAGGCGCTCATCGTTGACATAAGTGCCATTACTACTCTTGGTGTCCCTGATGAAAACCTTTTGCGTTGAAAAATGCAAGAGCGCAGACCAGTGAGCTAGGGCACCAGGCATCGGCAGTGGTTCGATGTGTTCTTTTGGCTTTGGTGAAGCAAGCTGCGACCCCAAACCTTGTTGTCATCGGCCCAGATTTCAGCATGACTGCGCGAAAGAACTTTGCTGTCAAATACTGCATTGTCCTTGGCAGGCTTGGCCTTGTTTGGCACAGCACGTCCAACCTGCACGGCCAAACAAACACCAATGATGAACACAACACATGCTGCTACACAAACTGTAGCTGTACCACCCCAGGGCACCAGCCACGCGCACCTTTTGAGCATATTTGAGCACAATCTCCCGACGAATCTCAGTTCGGCCAGGCGTAGCCACCGGGATGAGGATCAGAACCGGGGCTCCGCTGGTCGAAGCCATCTTGGCTTGACGAGGGAGGCACGACGTCAAAGATGCACCACGGAAAGAATACTCTTTTCGGCTCTTGTACCAACTATCCGTCTGATCCGAATGCTCTTCCTTGTCTTTACTCTCGAGGTGATGGCCTCGAGTGAGGGCTTCCTTCCTTCACGACGCGACTCCAACGCGCGCTGCCGTTTCGTCCGAAAAAAAATAAAATAAAAAAAAGAGAGAGAGAGAGAGAGAGAGAGAATAAAAAAAAAAAAAAAAAAATTGGCTTTTTTAAAAAGTTCTCTTGGAAATAAACATTTGGAGCTCATGGGGTGAAGTGTCTCATTATTCACACTTTGGGAGGAGCGTGGAGAGATGGCTTGTGAAACAAGAACTTGCTCATGATCTGATCTGCCTGAACACTAAGATATGCTACATGAACCTGATGACTGGTTTGTAAAGGCTTTCTTATGATTTCGGCGCGCGCTACAATTTCTTCACGATCTTCTGCACAAACTGCTCAGTTTTTCTTGGCTGTTCCCCCACACCATCAGATCAGGAAGATGCACGCCCGCCTCTCAGCCACCCTCGGCGTTGTGGCCCTGGCCTTGCTTGTGACCCTGAACGGCGCTGCTGCTCAGGAACAGAAGTACATCTCGGGTATGTGCGTAGCTAGGGCGTTGGGGTGGATCTTAGCTTGGAAGTAGCTCAGGCTCTGTCTATCTCAACTGTAAACCACGCAACTTCGCAGGCTACATCCTGCTCAACGGCGCTCGCAATGGCCGCGTTCTTGGCCTCGAGGTCAGTCAGTGCTCCATGATGTCCGTCTTGCAACAAGAAGGCGCGTGCATGGGCACAAGAGAGTGGCTTTGCCGTCATCAAACAGCATGTCGTGTTGCGGTCACTTTGGCTGTGCCTATGGGACTAGGAACTCGCGGACCTCGCCAACAACGCCAACAACCTACCTGTCAATCGTGTCATCATCAGCTTCTTCTCTCCGACCATGTCTTACAAGGCGGTCGGTTTTTCTGGTTTTCGTTTTTACGGAGGATCTCCGGCTGCGGCGGTGCCTCTACTGGCTTATCCGTTGGAATGCCACACCTCCCCCCCCCTTCTCTCGCGCTGCTTTATCCACCATTCATTCGTTGTTGTTTTTTTTTTTTTTGTATTTTTTTTTTTTATAAAATTTTATTTGGGATTACCTTTCTGCAGGGCAGCAAGACGCTGGAGCGCGCTGGCCTGAATGTGTCCAACTCAGGTGATTTCGGTTACGCTCAGCTTGAGGATTCCATCCTCAAGCTCCGCCAGGCTGGTGTCGAGGTGTTCCTCTCCATGGGCGGCTGGAACTACAACTGCTACCCCTACATGTACATGCGCTATTCCGTTGGCGGCTACGGCCCCAATACTCCCGTAAGTCGCCATGCCAACACCCTTGCAAGCCGTACACAGTGTAACCCCGCTCATTAAGTTTACGAATCACACTTCTCATTTGACGCTGATGTGTTCTCCCTCTCTGTCACATCTGCAGAACTACTGGAAAATCAACAAGTTTGGCAGCGGCTCTTTGGATGGCTGCAAGAGCGACACCCAATACTGCTACGTGTGCGAACCTCCGTCCGAGAACACGACACTCTTAAGCTTTTCGGTGAGAACCTTTTCTGGACTCGCGCTCGACTGTGTAACCCTTAAGTCTCAAAAGCCTGACTGGTTGGCCCAGAGCCAAGTCTCACGCCCCGTCGATTCTTCCCACCTCTGCAGATTTTCCCCGAGGTCAACCACTCGAGCGTGTGGCAGCAGGCCATCCAATACGTCACAAGCACGACGCAGAATGTGACACCCGAATGGCACCCAGAGCTATCTCCAGGCTCAACTTTTGTTGACTCCAAGACAGGCATTGCGGTCCGTTCCGTCACAAACCTCACCAGTTGGCGGATTAAACATGGTTCGCTTTCTCAACACGTGTGCATTATTGGCTGTTGTACTGCATCAGACTCTGGTCCCGGGCGATGGCTTTTTCATGGCCGCTGGCACGGATCCCTATGAAGTATGTCCCGCCCCGACAACCCGTCCAATTAGATCAGCCACCGCGGTGACGACTGGTCACCTCATATCTGCATGCCGCGTTGCAGGATTTTGTCAACTTGGCCAACGACCTTTCGGTGGATGGCATTGATCTCGATTACGAAGGTGCGACAACGTGGTTCTCTCCACGACCATAGCCGAGCAAAAAGGACCTGGCCTTGGCGGTGCCTTCGGTCTTGAGTTAACGACGATGATGCGATGTTAGAGTTTTGGCATGCGGACTACTTCAAGCTTGGCAACTCGGAGTCGGGACCTTGGGCGCTCCCTCAAACCGTATGCCCCACATTGTGATGACGCGGGCCAGTGCCCACTTTTTGCCATGCTCACCGCCATACTTCCACTGTATTATATCATACCCAGGTTTACAAGTACACGGCCATTGCCAAGACGCTCATGATCCACATCAGCAACATCAAGCCGGATCTCAAGCTCTCAACGGCTGCGTCGGCGGTCGGTGCCTGGTCGACTGCCTGGTGGGGTGGCAACCTCAAGGGCGTGTGGTACTGGGCCAAGCAGTGGTTCCCCGACGTGATTGACTTTATGAGCACCGGTCCCAACGCAGGCGGCATCAACGTGATGACTTGTATGTTTACACCACACGTTTTATCGTGTAATCTACCTCAGCGCGCCACTATGCAGCCACTGGTGCTGCGTGAACCAGCGTTGACATGATGCGGTGGCCCGCTTTGTTTCGTAGACGATCTGTCAGACAACCCTCAATTCCACGAGTGCCCCCAAGACAACGTGTGCACTCTGAGCCAACAGGTGCAATTCTACATGCAGACTTACTCGCAGGCCCAGATTCCGGCTTTTGTGGGCTACGAAGTTGGCACCCCAGCGTGTACGTTTGCATCTGCTCCCTTCCTCAGCTCCGTGCATTTTTTTTCCACCAATGTCTGACTTTTGCACGCTTGCCTTCTACAGACCCGGCCCCCGATCACGACCCCACCCATCAATTGCCTCTGACCATGGTGAGCTCACACATGCGTTCTCAGTTTTTTGTGTCTCGGGTTTTGAGAATTGTTATGGCAGAGAGAGAGGAAACACTCACTTGTTTTTGTTGCCCCTTGGCAATGGATGGCATCCAGTCGGAACTGGAGTCCATCATCTCTGAGACGCAGCAGCCTTTGGGCGGCGGCTTTTTCTGGGAGATGTTCAAGGAAACCAACTCCACGGATCAAGCAACTCCCACTCAGGTCTGTTGACACCCCTGTGGCTTCATCAAGGCCCGCCGACTTTTTTTTTTTTTTTTCTCTTTTTTGGGTCGTTGTCTCGTATTCTTTGGGCTTACACTATGAGGAATGGGTGATCACAGGTTGCCCAAGCCATCTGCAAGGTCTTGACGCCCGATTCGCCACGCTGCTCGGGCACCATCCCCCCTCTCAACTGAAGGGCCTGATCCAGACGGTGGTATGCTGCACATAAAAAATGCATGGCATGGTCAAGGCAATGTCGTGCACAACAGGCACAGGCATCGACCGTCCGCCTTTCTGCTTTGATGTCTATTGTTCTTTTTTTTTTACCCCTTGTTTCTGATACGTTCTTGTGTTTCTCTGCCCTTTTGCCTGGAGCTGCACACCCCTCGCCTGTGAGGGCTCTGGTGGGCGGATGAAGAGATGAATTCATGTGATCAAAGCTCCATCCGATTATGTCAGATAGATAGAAGAAGAGAAGAAAGCAAGAGAGAGAGAGAGAGAAAGAGAGTCACAGAGTGAGAATGGCATGTGTGATCTGAGTTACAGTTGGTTCGTTCAACTCCCTCTACGCTGACGTCATCGTGCGGTCACTACCTCTGACCTTTGCTTGTGCCCACCTTTGAATCTGTCAAGTGACTCTGCACCTTCCCCCCCACCCTCTGACTCCCAGGCACGAGCCAGTCCGCCTCTCTGCCTCACACACATACACACACAATTCATTAGAGTCGTGCGGTGCGTGTGTGTGTGTGGACACACCGGCACGCTTGAGCTCGGGCGGAAGGAGAGGGAGGAGCCGCTTGTCATGGATGACTACGTGTTCGCTGCCGAATCAGGCAGCGTGGAAGATCTGCGCTCGATCTTGAGCCATTTTGACCGACGCCTAGAAGTTGACCAACGCGATGGCACTGGCTACGGCGCGATTCACTATGCAGCTTCGGCTGGCCAAGCAGAGGTGAGGCGCGATCGGCCACATGGCGCCTCAAGTCTGCATGCAGCCTCCCCTGATCTGCTGCGTCTAAATGTCTCTCTGTTTTGATCTATACCCTTGCAGGCCCTCGCCGTTCTCCTGGAGTTTGGCGGTGATGTGAACCTTCTCAATACACAGTGCGTTCATGTGCCCCTCCTTCCTTGTGCAAGGCGCTGCCTCGGCTGCGATCCAACCACGTTCCCGGCTCATGCTTGAGGTATCCCATTCTTGTTTGCTTCGACTTTTTCCCTTTGTAGAAAGGGTCAGACGCCGTTGCACTGTGCCTGTAACAGCTGCCACCTGAACGTGGTGAAAGAAATCTTAAAGCATCGTGAGGTGAGAAAACGTGTCGCTTGGGCAAGAACTCGTAGCGATTTGAGCCGATGGCGACTTTGAAGCTTCAACTTACCTTGCTTGTTCCGTCGTGGCTTGTGTACCAATTACTAGAGCATCAATTCCGTCAACGCCGTTACACGCAAGACAAAGGCGTCTCCCCTTCATTGTGTCGCTGTGTGCTCAAAGCCGGTCTGTAGTGGTGTTGACGTGTCCTTGTCCGTGCCCGTCCCGTGCCCTTTCCCGCATCTGTTTTCGTTGACATCCGCAAATCATGCACTATCACCAAGCAAAATCTCCGCTTTTCTCACTGGTTTCTCTTTTGCCTGACAGGTGGCCCCTGCCATTGCCCGGCTCCTCGTCGAGGCTGGTGCGCTCTGTGATGCGTGAGTAGCTTCTACTACGCCCGTCCCGCTAGCTTGGTCCATACCTTTTTTTCGTCTGCTGATATTGCTGGTATCGGAATGTAGGCAAGACACGACTGGTCACACACCCCTGGCTCTAGCGTGCCAACAAGGTACTTGATCTTTGAGCTGCCCGGAGCCGCCCCCATCTGAGACGTGGATGCTGACCACACGTGTTGTTAGGACGCTGCCCGAGTTTGGTAAAAATGCTCTTGCAGCTTGGTGCCAACCCCAACTCAGTCAACCGTGATAATGTCGCCTGCATCCATCTTGCGGCTGTCGGAGGCAACGCCGGTATCCTGATGGCATCTATGCTTGGTCTTGATGCGTGGCGAGTGCAAACGAGACTGATGTTTGTACGCACTTTCTTGTTCGCCCTGTCGTGCAGAGATCGTCAGCCTGCTATGCCAGGCTGGGGCAACGATTCCCGACGGCATGGTTGCCAAGAACTCTCCACCGGTGCGTCAGCACATTTGTTAATCGCGATTGTTGTGGGTGGTTCTGCACTGCCCATGGTCACGACTCATTCAGGTCTTTCCCTTTGTCAAACAGCCGCCCATCCTTCTTGCAGCTCATCACGGCCACGCAGGGGCCGTACAGGCACTCTTGACAGCTGGCGCCCACCCCGATGCAACCGACCTTCGCGGCCATCGTGCGTTGCACAAGGCCGCGCGGGCCGGACACGTCCCGTGCGTTGAGGTACTTCTTCGTGGCAAGGTACGACGGCACAACCAAAGCCTCGGACATCAAGCTCCAAAGTTTCATCTTGACTTGAATTTGGGTGTTTGAATCTGATGCTCTTTCTTTCCCGTTACTGTACAAACTCCCTCGGATGCAGGCCAACCCGAACGCGACGGATAAGAACAACAACACACCGCTGACTTACGCCTCAGACATGGGACATCCCGGGATCTGTTCCCGACTGTTGCGCGCCGGAGCGCAAATCTCCATCGCCTCCACAGCATCTCAAGGAAATCCACTGCATGCCGCAGCGCGCAATAGTATGTGATAATGGGGACAGCATCACTTCTACAGAATGTCGCTGCTCTCCATGGACGTTCATCGCGGGCTTGTTCAACTTGACATCACGTGCAGCTATGACTTTTTCTTACAAACTCCTTTGTGCTGGCCAATGTAGAACGCAACAAGGTTGTTCAAGTTCTGGTGCAAGAGGCTAGCCGCGATGACTTGGACATTAACGCCGCCGACAAGAATGGGTACACGGCGCTGCATCTCGCAGCCCTCAACGGTGACGTGGCTACCTCTCGCGTGCTCGTGCAGCACGGTGCCGATACGACCCGACGCAACAAACGCGGCCGCACCCCATCCCAGGAAGCCCAGCATGCCAAACACGTGCAGCTTGCCAATTTACTTGGAGATGCGGCTCGTCTGCTGGACGAGCCTGTCTTGGGGGCGTCGACACCCACGCCTGCGCAGCTCCCTCGCACATCATCTCAGCGTCTGCCCCAGCGCCGTTCTGTCCGCCACTCCGCCAGCGCAACCCAGGCAAGACCAGGTAGCATGGGCCCAGGAGGACTCACGGCTGCCAGCTTGGGCCGAAACTCACTGCGCCGTACGACCAGCAATCCCAATGGACCACGACAATCCTTGCGCCGAGCCAACAGCTCTTCAACTCCCAGCTCTTCCGCTCCTACCGTGTCATCCGATGTGAGTGCCTTGCCGTCTTTGGACCCTGCGTACCTGCAGCAGCAACTGGCACAAGCACAGCAAAGTGCCAGTGCAATGAGCGAACGCGCCACGCTGCTGGCCGCTTTCAATCAGCTGGCCCCAGTCGGTCGCCAACACTCAGCCAACGCCTCGCGCGCTGCCGTCAATGCTCGCAAGCAACGCTACCGTGACATCGTTGCATATGATCACACCCGCGTGAGCCTTGCAGCAGCTGGCGGCCACCTTGGCTCTGACTACATCAATGCCAACTATGTGGTGGGCTACGAAAAGGAAAGAGCCTACATTGCTTCTCAAGGTCCATTGCCCGACACGGTTGGGGACTTTTGGCGCATGGCCTGGGAACAAACCTCGCGAACCATTGTCATGGTGGCTCAAGTGCGCGAGAACAACCGTGTCAAGTGCGAGCTATACTGGCCAGCCGTTGATCACTCGGCTACGTACGGCCCATTGATGGTCTACGGGCGACGCGAAGAAGTTTTGTCCCCCAACGTGACGCGACGTTTGTTTGAAATCCACCACCAAGACGAAGACCGCGTGCAAGAGGTGGTACACCTACAAATGACCACGTGGCCGGACCATGGTTCCCCTCGCAACCCCGAGGCCTTTTTGGAGCTCCATCGTCGCTTCCGAGAGGCACAAAGGAATGCACGCAACTCACGCTCAGGGCCGGTGGGGCTGCCTATAGTACACTGCAGCGCTGGTGTTGGACGTTCTGGCACCTTTATCTGTTTGGACACGGTCTTTGAAACGCTGCTGGCAGGTCGTGACCCGGTCGAGCCGCTGGCCATTATCAGCCGCCTGCGCAATTGTCGCAATTTCATGGTCCAGGCCGTGGATCAACTCGACTTTATCTTCCGGGCGATTCCTGTCATGATCCAACAGTTGCTGGCCGATGCCCAAGCACAAGCCGAGCGCAAAGCCAATCCACCCCAACCTGCTTCTCAGCCGGATTCGACAAATACCATGGAGTCACTCTCGGAGCAGGAACAGTTTGAGTTGGCGCTTGCCATGTCACTTAGCGATACAACTGGTGCCGAAGAACCGGCCGGTGCCTCAACGGAAGGGCTGTCCGTGACGTCAAAGGCGGACTCGTTACCAGTAACAGCACAGCTGATTGAGCTGCCCCGTCATTATCTGGTCTACTACGTTGGCTCCCAAAGAGTCAAGCGCGATCGTGGCCAATCTGTTGTCACCAATGCCCTGACCGCGGTCATCAAACGGGCGAAGGTACTATCCGCATTTCAACAACCCATTGTTTAGCCGGCTCTTTCATCAAAGCTTTCTTCCTCTTTCTCCTTGGCTCACCTCATCTTGGCTTGTTCTGCCATGCTGTGCCAGGCTTTTAAACAACTCAATCTACGAGTCGACCAGACTGGCATTGAGCTCTTGGAGCTTGGGCAGCCGATGGGACTCTTGCATAAAATTAACCTCATCAGCTACTTTGAGGTTGGGGCTTTGCCCGACCCCCTGCGAGTCATGTGCAAGCAATTGCCTGCCAATCTCAAGGCGCCAGGCTTCACCGCCTTCATCAGCCATGTTAAGGACCGCAATGAATCTGTATGCCATTGTTTCATCAATGCAACCATGGAACAAACCGAGGAGACGCGTTTGGCCATCTCCGAAGCCTTAACGCAAGCTTCAGCTGCTCTTGGTCGCCGCTATCAGCCCGTTGCTGCTCTTGCGGAGGTATCTCCCTGCCACCCCGGACCCTCGTTCACATTACCCACATTGAGCTACCAAAAGTCTCCAATAATGTTGGACTCATCGGGCCTGTCAATGCGTAGGATGATTTGGAACTCGCTATGCAACTCTCCCTTGCTGAGGCCGAGTCTGGCGCTAGTTCCACAAAGCAGGATGAGACGGAGGAGGAACTGCAATTGGCTCTAGCTATATCTCAAAGTTTGGCAGAGCAGCAAGGCTCTGCCAGTGCCAGTGCCAGTGCCAGTGACAGTGCTAGTGCCAGTGCCAGTGCCAGCGCCAGCGCCAGTGCCAGTGCCAGTGCCAGTGCCAGTGCTAGTGCCAGTCATTCCGAAGCCAGCTTCAGTGCTGTTCAAGGTGGTCAAGATGGCCAATGGGACTCTTCAGGCAATACTACCTCTGCATCAAAACTTACAACCGCTTACACTACTCAGCTGAATGGTCGTGATGGGCGCCTCGCATCTACGGCTGCCGGCTCCAAAGCTGCCCCGTCCCGTCGTAACCCATTTGACATGCCCCAGCGCCAGCCCTCAGCATCTACCTCCACTTCGCTGTCAACAACGTCAACCAAGCTTATCACGACGTCCCCGTCCAACCCGTTTGCCTCTGATGCAGCCCAGACAGCAGCAACTGATGTGGCGGTGACAGCAACCACGACCCGCACCATGCTGTCCTTTGGTGGGGCAGAGCTTGCGGGCGTAGACGATGGCATGGGCGTCACCCTGGCTGATAACGAGGACTACATGCCTACGCTGGAAAATTACAACACGAGCACAGACGTTGGAGCTGGTGCAACAGCTGCTGCCTCCCAACTTGCTGAGCTTGAGCTCGAAGGTCCAGACACAAGCGACTCTGGCGGCCATATCCGCACAGAAGCTGAAAAACTCATCTTGGAAGCACAGGTTAGTGCGTGGGCAAGCTGCACCTTAGCTTGGCTCCAGAAGACGCACCGTCTCATGTTTGTCTGATTGTTTATTTGGTTTTTTGTTGTTTGAAAAAATGTCTAGGCTAAATTTCGCGCAGCGAGGTCGGAGAGCTGCTCCTCCGATCGGATGGAAAATCCTGCCACTCCACCCCAAACAGGTGTCTTCGGCTCGCCACAAGCCGTTGCTGCTGCTGTGGGCGTGCAGCATTTGGAAGATGAATCCAGCGCCTAGCGAGGGGCAGAAGAGTGGCATGTAGTCCAATGTAGTTCTCGGCGAGTCAAGTTCATGTGATCAGCAAGTCCACGTCCATGTCCCACGTCAGCCTAAGAACAGATGGACGACCCACAATCATGGGAGTTAACAATATGGCCCAAAGTGTTGTGATGTTCCCGAAACAAATTGAAAATGGGATTGTGCAACATGTTTTGCTTTCCGCTGTGATTTTTCGTCCCTCTGCTTTGGTCCAAAACCAATGTTGCCTTTTTTGCTTTTTGCTCACTCACTACCAAGTCCGACGCAACTTGCGTCCCGCTCTTCGCACTTCCAGCGAATGATGTTGTCATCAGATGGATGAATGCGCGATATGCCACATACCTGGACTCGGTTAGCCAAGGCAGAACAGACACCACCGTCCGCTGATCAACGCGATAACCTTGCAGTGCACGAACGAGATAAACCTCGCCTGACAGGACATGAGCAAACTTGCGCACAGCCAGAACGCAGGCGCAAGCCTCGCCGGCTTTGGGTCGCATAGCTGTGCCAAGACGCAGCAATCCAGTTGGTGATCCACACAAGTAGGCTGCAACCATCAGATGCCGCATGCTCAAGTCATTCGAAACCATAGGATGGGTCCCTGCGTGAGACCTAAGACAACACAAGCACGAAAGACACTGAGTTGGCGACCAAAAAAAGGCTTCTGTCTGATTGCACTTGGAAATTGGTTTGTCTTGGTCGTACGGTTTGCGGTTGTTTGTCGGGCGTTGCAAGCCCTGCCCAATAAAGTAGACAGCATCCAGGGCCCCCAAAACGGGACGAGCGACTACGTCGCCCATGATTTGCGCCGGTAACATTGCCACAGCTTGCAAACTAGCGCGTGGCCAAGTGCGCTGAGTAAGGGCAACCTTTTGTGCAGCAGTTTGACACAGTTCCTTGCTCCCCCCCGCTCAAGCTCATGTGCAGCGACGTACTCTGGTGCTTGCTCTGCTGTCAGTAGTTCCATCGGTCGTTGAACAACACTGGCTACGGCGCCAAGTACACCTAGTGACATGCCTGATGAAATCGAACGCGCGCATCGGCGTGAGCAACGGCAGATGATTCAGTAACGGTCGAAGAGTCACAGCCATACTTTTAGCGCCTGCTGCAAAACCCTGCCAAAATGAGCTAGCACTGTTGCGGTGAAAAGTGCTGCGTTCCGTGGCGCTGTGCCAGACAATGTTGAAAAGTTGACACGCGACAAACAAGATATCAGCCTAATCCAAGTTCTCGCCCGAACCCTTTTTTCCACTCATGAAATCAAAGGCCAAGAAGTCGGGCCGTGGTTCACACACACACACACACACACACACACACACACACACACACACACACACACACACACACACACACACACACACACACACACACACACACACACACACACACACACACACACACACACACACACACACACACACACACTTACCGGAAGCTGTGAAAGTCGACATCATGATGAAGAAACTCGATGCCCCGGGAAGCTTCGCGCGCTGCAGTGGAGGCACCCTCCGCCAGCTCGCTGCTCAAGTGGACAGCAGTTGCTTGTAGGATCCGGGTGGCACGTCGAGACATGGAGGCACCAGCCCACTCATTCCCAAATGTATGGTGCAGCTCTTCTTGAAGACGCTCAAAGATGGCCTTTGGACTACCCAAAATGGCGAGACTCGGCACCAACCAGCCGGCCCCAAGACAAATATCCGCCACGTAATGAGCTGCTACGACCTCTAGAAACCCTGAGGGTGTTGAAAAGTTTGATGGTCCACGAATGACAAGCTCGCTCAGCCGCAGCGTGAGATTATCCACTTGAGGAAGGCTGCCGAGGTCCAGCCGCGATGTGAGCCGGATTGCAAAGGGCGCCACGCGCCATGCAGCGATCAGCAAGGGATGTGCAGCTTCAAGAGGGTTTGAAGCGTGCTCAAAATATTCTGAATGCCTCTCCTGCGCCAACCCCAAGGCCCGCTGCAGTGCTGGTACTGTTCGAGCCGCCCAGGCATGCAGTTCCGATACCAAATCTGGCTCCAAATGCACGGCCAAAAAGCCTGGCATGACCTCAAAAGAGCGGATCAAGCCACGTGAAGCAAGAACCGACCCGGTCACGCGACATGCCGGCTCGGTTCCAAGCCGCGCAACAACAAGTCGATCACGACGAAGCAAGGGGCTGTGTACTTGAACGTCTTGAAGAGTCAGACCAAAATCGCAGGGCAAGTCCTGCGCCGCCGCGGCGTGCAGTTCAAGTTCAACAACGTGCCCAGCCATGACAGGCTTCTGTTGTTTGCCCACAACGCATCGCAGGCGTCCAACGCGACCCGTCAATAAAACGTGGGGTAGCTCTGACACAATCAGGCGAACTTCCCAGCCATAAGCAGTTTGCATGACGAGAAGCGATGGTGCGTCTGGATCATCAACACGGGTGCGCACTTGGCTGGTAGTTGGCCCAATGTGAGCTGAAAATTGCCAGGCCACCGCCTCAGAGGCAGCCAACCTTACGTTCAGATTGAGATGCCAACTTTGGCCGCTGTGGTCCCAGAAGATACGATGTGGAAGCATATGCCACTGCCGCTCATGAAGCAACACTTGCCGATGTCCCCCGCGCTCCGACATAGACATAACATGTGCCTGTACTTCAAAGGAATGCGCTTCGGATTGGGCTGGACCTATGAAAGTCAAAAGCTTCTGCTCGGGCCGTGATTGGATGCGAGCTCCACGTGCATCCCAAGACACGTGAAGCACTGGCCGGATGACCAAGTCATCCACCGGCATCAAACGACGCGAGCCTGGACGTGAAGCTGGCCAGCTAGTCTGCAAGATGATTCCGTAGTGGGGAACGCGCAACTCGAGCACGGGTGGCGGCGAGCCGTCGGCGTCTGCGGCAGGCCTGGTAGATACGGTTGTGCTTGAACTAAAGAGTAGCTGCGATGGCCCAATGTGACCTCCAGCAAATTGTCCAGGACCTGTGAGCGAGCTTGGGCATGGAAATGACCCTGATACCTCAACAGGCAGCTGAGTTGAGTTCTGCAGCCAAAAAAGTCCTCGCAGACCGAAAACGTAGGCTTGTCCATCCAGGAGCGGTTCGCATGTCTAAAAAAAGGCATCCACACAGCTTGATCAGGCCTTGAAACAAGTCGACACACAAAAGTAGAACTTTCACGATTTGCGGTGACTTTTTATCGAGCTTACCACTTGCAAGTCATGATCTGAAGGCAGCGAATGACCCACGGTCCAGGCCGTTGCATGTGCACCACACGTCAGCGAAAGATCAAGATCAACTAAAGAGGTGATTTGAGCGGCTCGCAGCATTTCATCTGTAAGAAGCCAGGAAACACCAGGTTCAATCTCCCAGCTCGCAGAGTCACGAGGACCAAGAACTAGTCGGCAAGATACATTGGTGTAGTTGTGAACCCGCACGAAGGGCATTGCTTCCACTTTGAGGCTATCAGAATCCTTGCCATCAATCACCGCAGACCGAGCAGTACGTGCCATAAAAAGCACACCATCCGTTTGCCGAATATATACGGTCGATGTCGTTGTCAACTGAAACCAAGGAGCGAAAATTTCACTTGCCGTCCAAATCTGCCCCGTGGGCATGTGCAAAGCCAATTGAGCATTCCAAGTAGCGTTTGTACGAATGCGCAAGACGTGCCCCGCGAATTGAGTGTGAAGCATTACGGGTCTTGCTTCACCAGCACTGTGCTGTTGATGGACAACCATGATGCGCTTGGAGCTGGGCACCAAGGGTGCTGCTGCAGCCAGGTGGTCGCCAGCACGATTGACAAGGGCCCAAGACATTGTGGCTAGTTGCGTGCAAGTCATTGCAGTAGATGCCAGGGTAGGAATGGCCAAGCCGTTGTCCCAATACAAGTCCAATGGCGTCAGGTTTAAGACTACAACCTGCTCACCACCGGGCTGCACGGCAGCATGACAACCAACCTCGGGCAAAAAAATGGGGACTACAGGCAAATCGGCGACCGCGGCTTCCATTGCAAAATGCCCAGCCGCAGCTGTTGACCTTGCCAGTGTGCATGGGTTCTGAACCGCTGAGCGGATGCGGTTTGCGACGTGACTCCAGTCCTCATTGAGCATCAAGTCAATCAAACCAACTTGGCAACCCAGTGCCATTCGCTGAGGGTGCAAAGTTCCTGTCATCTCAAACTGCTCTACCTTCACAACTTTGCCTTGACACGGAGGGCCAGGCTCGAGGTCTAGTGCTGAGAACGACAGACTGGCGTGCACATGATTCAAATCTTCCAGGTCCAACGTGACTTCCGCACCTAAGCATTGCGATGCTATCACGGGAAGTGTGGTTGATTGGCGTTCCGTATCAGAGAAGCTTTCATCAATGCGGCATGCCACCTCGCCAATCTCGCCATGTGCTTGGATCCATGTTTGAGTGGGTGCCTCTTGACTGCGAACGTCGACGGCCCCAAGCAGCTCAGTTGCGCTGGGACACTTGATCAATCCTTGCTGCACATCCCCGCTCCCAGCCATGCTTGGCACAAGCTGTTCAATCAGCATACCACGAGAGGTTAGAAAGGCGTTGGGGTTTACAGCCGCTGACGGCGCCGAGAGAGACCCTTGTTCGGCACCGAGTACAATAATTACTTTGAATGTATGGGCGGCATGAGCGCGGGAAATGTGGTGCGTCGTTGTTCCTGGCCCAACACAAAGCTCGGCCAGAGGCATGAAGCGTTGTGTAGCCTAAAACGGCAGTTGAGGTACGTTAGCTGGTCTTGGACAAGCATGATATGGTCCCAACTTTGGCTAGCCCAGACGCTCGCCCCACCTTTTCCAAAAAGTACAGCATGAGACACGCCACCGGGTCAGCAGAGTTGCTGGGCAGCCATGAAGTTCTACCAGCGAGTGCCTATGAGCTGACGAGGGGTCCAAACATCGGTGCACTGGGATGCAAATACAGAACAGCGCCTACATCTTGAGAAACATGATCTGTCGCCGGTGTGGATATGTCCAAGTCAAGCTACCTAAGTGTTACAAGCAGGTCCCAAACGGCCACCCAAAATGAGGCAAGGTGCAAGTCTCTTGCCAGGGGAAGACGCTCGTCTTACCATTGTCGGACAAAAGCAGTTGGCGGGGCGTAGGTATTCCCGAACCGTGTGCCAGGCGCAAGGCACCGCTGTGCAAATCACTGCACTGGCTTGCATGTCGATGATTTTGCCAGTTGGGTTCATCAGGCGCCGAGCTCGGCACAGTGTCTGATGACTCGGCTGACATTGGTGTTTGCTTGGCTGGGGCAGCTTGGAGCCATGCCAGCACATTCCGCCAAAATGGCAGAAGTGTGATGACAGCCTACGCGCAGCAAGCATGTTTCACAGAAGTTATTTGAACAGCCCAATCCGCAGCGAGGGCAAGATGATGGACATGGATAAGCGGCAACGGCAATGACCTGAGCACGGTCAGCACTAGCGCGCAAGACCACTGGAGGCACATTGCAACGGAGACCAGGGCTAATCATCGCAACAGCCTAGGAAACGCATGTGGCAATGACGGGCGTGATTGATGGGTGTAATTAGAAACGATGCAAAACAAAGCATGATTTGTTCATGGAAGATGAACTCGTTGGTCTAGGTATCAAACAGAGGGGTTGAAATGGGACAAGGATTCAAGAAGACACACGGACCGATAGTGAAGGTTGGAGCAGGGAACCACACAGCAGCGGCGCTTCGTCAGGTTCTGTCGTCAACATGATCGACAAAGATGCACCCCGAGCTTGAAGGGAAGCATTGTTCCAGACCATCTTCGCATTCACAAGTGCAGCCTCTGCTCTCAACGATTGGTCTTGCAGAATTGAGGGACGGAGCCCTGACGGATTGTTTGGTTCAATCAGGTTTTGCAAGTTTTGCAAATTTACGGCCAGCTCTGGCATGGTCAAAGTGATGGCAGTCGGTGCAATGTCAGCCCATGCTGCCCACGCCACGGCCACCATTCGTGCCGGGTTTGTCAGCGTGGATTTGTGAGCCTGCGACGTTGTGCACGTGTTCGCGGACGGTGTCATCCCTGTCGACGCGTGTGCAAGATCCAGGTTAAGATTGAACGCCGGTAGAGACACAGCCATTTCGGCCGCGGTGCCCCTAAGTGTAAGGCGTGGATCACCAGCCGCAGGCATGAGGACACCACGCACAACAGCATGTCTGTGATTGGCAAAGCTTGTCCAGTTGAGCTCTTTCCATGTCAACTGCGTATCCACCTCGACCACAGGGATCAGGCCCAATGACACGTTCAAATGCGCAATCTGCAATGCAGCGCCCTGAGCTCGCACGCAAAGCAATGGCACGCGACAGCTGACGCGCAAAATTGGGGTTTCTGGATGCCATTCACCCATGTCAGACAGCACGGAGACCGTGGACCAGCTTCGAGTATGCTTGTGTGCCCCGATCTCTCCCGGGCGACTGCTGGCTGCCGGTTTCAGCGTGCGTTGCACGATGAGGGTTGCCTGCTCCCCGATTTGCAGCAGAGGATCCAACAGGATGGGTTGAAGGTTAGGCGCGCGAAGGTGTATAGACCAAGCATCTGTTACGTCCAGCTCCATTTCCAAATCGCTTGCCAAGACCATCAAACGCTCATTCTCTGTGATCTTGCCGGCTGTTGCGTGCCCCGCCTTTGCCCTGGGCGCATTGACGGCCATGAAAACGTTCTTGACAGTAATTTTTGTCGCGTTGGTACTTGAGAAGATGGGCCCGGCACAACACTGGAGTGCATAAGGCTGCTTCGAAGCCATGGGGACGGTGAGGGACAGGCATATTGGCTGGATGCAAACGTCAAAATTGACGGGCGTAGCTGCCGGTAAAGCTGGGCGCTTGATAGGTGTCGTCTGACGTTGTCTCTTCAGGTGTGACTGTGGCTCCTGAGTGCCAACCAGAAGACTAGCATCAAAAATGGGGTCCAACAGGGTCAGAAGACGAATCAGCGTTTCAAGTGAAACATGCAGGGGCGGCAAGCTGCCGTGACAGCGAAGACGCCACGGTATGCTCGTAAGGTCACCCGTCATGTCCAGCTGACCATTGTGGTCCACCAAATCCTGCGTATCGGCGTTCAAAGAACCGGTGAGCCAGCGAGCTGTCAGAGCCACATACGCCGGCCGAGCATCAAGCACTAGGTGTGACTTGCTCCAAATGTGATGCCACACGGGACCCTGTACATCGGCGATGGCCAAGGAAACACTTTGCAGGTCCACTTTGACCGTGTAGGCCATTTTTGGCAGGAAAGACTGCGACGACACGTGATCTGACAAGCCCTGCTGCGTTGATGGCAGGCTGCGAATCAAGATGACAAGCTGAGACACCACCGACAACTGGACGGGATTGATTGCTACTGCCAATGTCACCAAATTGAAGCTCAGGTGGGGGTAAAAACGGTCGGCTGGGACAGAGTCAGCCGACTGCTGAGAGTCTGCCCGCCCCCAGCACAACTCGAGCTTGGAAAGATGAAACAGTGGTGAATCCCGGCTCAAATCGCCGTTCACGTGCGCATGGGCCAACGTTAGCTCTACAACTGGTTCAGCCGACTGGGGGGCCCAATAGCCATCAACATGGAGCGTCTGTGCTACAATGAGCAAGGATGTTGGGAGGGGCCCTTCCTCTGTTGCCGTTCCAATGGCTTCTGAGAATGCATCTGAAGTGCCTGTCGCAGTGTTCTCGACTGCCACTCCTAGTCGCACGCGGCATTCCAAGCTGGCAAGGTTCAGGTTGACGTTCCAGGCAGATGCACTTGTCTTGCGTTGACGTCGCTGGTGCCCAAGACTAGACGCAGATGTTGTTACCCCGACCTTGCCCGTAGTTTTGACTGGGTGCTGATGCGTGAAGGAGGCTCGCCCGTACGCAGCTAGAAGCTACCCCAAGAAGCAAGTAAGCGCCGAAAGTAAGAACAGAGCTGTAAACTCAGTTTTTAGCAAAGGTGAGAGCACACACCGTGGCGAGGTTGATGTCACAGCAGATGGGCGCCAAGCGAAGGCCAAGCCGAGTAATCACTGATCCATCGGTACTGCGACCACGCCTATGTTCGAGCAACGTCAGAAGCAAGCAGTATGCAAGGGTCGCACCCGTGGCCATGTTAATCGGATTTGCTGGCATGGGAAAAAGAAAAGCAACACAAAAGAGAAAAGAGGAGGAGGAGGAGGGTGGGGGAAGACAGAGACAGAGGGACACAGAGAGAGAAACAGACTGAACTTACGCCACGACCAGTCCGGCGCTGGATTTGTGAAGCTGCAGCAGCGCGTTTACGCTCGCTGGGCCAGCAGTGCCAGTTTGACTCAGGGGACGAAGTGTGGCTGATGGCACGGTGCGCGCGGCGCAAAAATGGCAAAAAGCGGCAAAGGATGGTTCGACCAAGACACAAAATGAAAGTCAAGTCAACACACGCTAAGAATGGCAATGCTTGACAAAGAATATCAGTACCCCTCACCTGCATAATCGAGGATCTGAAGCGACCAGGCCTCCAACTCTTCCAGTAACTCTACGCATAGCATCAAGGTATAGTGGGCAAACAACAGCAAGACCAAAGAGGACTGGAAAGGCGTTTGGCATACCAGCATCGGGCCAGTCCAAGGCTTCGGTCTGCCAAGCACGTTGTAGCTCGACGAGGCTGACGTGAGCGTGGACTTGAATGTCCAGCTCGGGCACAACCAGGTCAATGCGACAGCGCTCGAGACGTAGCCGAACGTTGGACAGCAAACGATTACCAGCCAGGCTCGCTGATGGCGGATTGGTCTCATCACCCAGTTTAGCGTCGCTGTTATCCTGGTCGTCGTCAGCGGCCAAGTCGGTGGCAACGACGTCTGGACCTTCGTGCCAGTGCCCATCTGCATCACAAAACGTTGCAGCGGACGAAGGTTCTGGACTCTCTTGTTTCGTCGAAGCGGCAGCGGTGCTTGTCGTGAGAAGCTGAAAGCGGAAAAAGGCGCCACTCACATCAAGAGACAGGGGCTCAGCACCGAGGGATAGCCAAGGTATGGCCAGGCGCAAACGCTCACACTGGCCATGCTCGCAGCGCAAGGGCACGCCCTGCTGGTGGAAGATCTGATTAAGTGCAGCACAGTTGAGTTGGACGTGCTCCAAAACCACGGCGCCCTCCCACAAGGAAAAGCTGATGCGATCAGGATCTAGGCCAATGGTGTAGGTACTGAGCCATTCCAGCACCTGTTGCTTGGCCAGTCGAGTGGCCATGGTGGCACGAGGCTTGCGCGAGGCGAGCCTCCGTCTCACTCTCGTCTCAGCATGCCCAGCTCTTGATCCATACAGGTTCTCAACAATGCTCAGAAGCCAGGTGATCTCGCCCACAACCAGACAAGGGCGGGGGCAACGCGCCGGACGCAGGGCTGCCTGGAGTGTGTGCGCTGTGCTGGAGCAACTTGATCAGGTCTCTCGAGTTTGATGCGTTGCGCAAAACTTCCACACACACACCACAATCAACTGCGGACACATTCCGCTTTTTCCGCTTTTTCCTGCTTTTTTCGCTTTTTTTTTTTTTTTTTTTTTTTTTTTTTTTTTTAACCGTTATTTTGCCTTTTCTCGCTTTCTCTCTCGTTGAATACGGGCGGTTGAGTCGCTCTTCACCACGATTGAGAAGAACAATGGTCCAAAACAACATGATTACGCTGAAGTTGGTTCTTACAAAGTTAGGCTGGCGATGATATGTTGAGATGAGGACATTAGCCGCTTCGAGGACATCCGAGTTGGATGAGAAGACACAATCACCGCGGCGGCAGCACGTGCTGCTCTCTGTTGGATTTTGAGATAAGGGAAGACGATGTGACACGACCATCAATTTCACAAGATCGGCACAGACTGAACCGAATACAAAACACCTTCTCGACAAAGCCTCTCCTCACAAAGTCAAGCAGAACAGACAGAAACAAAAGCCAAAGCACGATCCACCCCTCCTTCGAGTCTAGCTTTTGGTTAAAATTTGTCGGCACGCTTGCGACCCGTGTACTTGGTATCGGGACGCACCTCGCTAAGCAATGGGTGCAGGGGCAGCGATGACACGTGGTGAGACTGAGACGAAACGAGACACACAACAGGACAAGGGGGCGGGCGAGAGAGAGTAAACGCACCGCTGGCCAATCTGCTTGCGCCTGCGTTCCTTCTTCTGCATGATCCAATCGCGTCCCTTGGTGGCTCGCTGCTTGCGCTTGTCTAAAAACCGAGGAAGATGATTCAAACCGTGAATGGGGCCAGCTGCACACCACGCAGGTGGGTGGGGAAGAAAGAACACAGGTGCGTGTCATTCCCAACATACCACGACGCTCCTGCTTGGAAAAGGACGCGCCAGCACTTTGCTGATTGGCACCCTCTTCCCCCGTTTTGCCGCGCGGCACGTTGCCCACAACACCCGCAAACAGGCACAGGTAGATTCTGAGGCACATTCGGGGGACAAATCGGCCAGGCATTCGTGAGAAAGCTTTTGAAGCGCCGTTGGAGCTGAGTGTGTTCTGTCCGATCTGTCCGATCTGTCCGATCTGTCCAATCCTCAGTCTGACGACTCAAGACAGCACTTACTTCTTTGCACGTGTACTGTGAGGGTAATCCACAACAACGCCGCCGGTAAAGCCGGCCTTCATGGCTGCGTGCGTAATCATCTCCAGCTAGCAGAGGTGCGAATGTGAACAAACCGGTCAGCAAGCCACGGCGGTCCAAGCCCCCCCCCCCCCCCCCATGCAGAAGATGATGCCCACCCACCAAAGATCAGTGGGGAAGGAAGCAGATAGGCCGGGCCACTCATGAAATGACTTCATTCCCCCCATAAGTAAGCATGTTCTCCTTCAGGGAAGCTTAAAGGACATACCATACAACCATACAGCGTTGTGAAGAACTTTTTGAGGCGCTTGCGAGGCTCGTGCCACCGCTTGTCTTGGTTGCACAGCCACTGAAGTGCGGACACGCTGCCAAGGCGATATGGTCGTTAGATACGGCTATTAAACGCGCCAAGGGGTACATTTGAGCACTGAGCAAAGACCGCGTGTCTCACCTGATCACGCCATCGAAGGTTCCTGGTTTGTAAAAAGCCCCTTGGCCCATGTCTGCTTCAAACAGATCACCCTCGCAGCCGCGCTCGTTGGCAACATCTATTCAGCCCACGGCATGGGGTGTGATCGTCAGATGAAGGTAAGAGACGGGACTTTGGAACGTGGGCACAGCTTCACGGGACTCGGCAAAGCCAGGCATCGCACCCAACATGTCTCGGCTGATATCCATGCCGATCCAGATGTGACCACCATACGTCAGCTGCTCGCCAGAGAGACCAGAGCCGCAGCCCACATCGAGAAGAAAACAGGCGCGCTCAGCAGGCAAATTCAACAGCTCCAGACAGCGCTCCGTCAGCTGTCGCTGAATTTGAATCATGCGCGTACTGTGGACAAAGCCCGGTTGCGCACCAAGCAATGTCAGGGCAGAGGCACTTCGGAACCCGAGAGACATGAGTGTTGGCAACCTACTTTTGTGTATACTTGGCTGCTTCGTCGGCATTGTAAAACTGTCAAGGCAAGGCAAGCAGGCACCATAGGATTGAATGCCACAGCTCATTTACCATGTTCATCCCAGGCAAGGGCTCTGAGCTGTACTTACCAGCTCGGGCGGAGCGGCATACTCGGGGCGCGACATGATGAAGGCCGTTGGTGATGCTCGACCTGCTCAGGCTCGGAACCAAGTGTGCAAACGTTCAGTGTCCCTAACACCAGCCACTTCACACTCAGCGCTGACCACCTAAAGCACGCATCCGTCCATGAGACAAGAGCAAGAACCCAAACGCAGCCGCCATCGTACGTGCCGAGTCGCGTCCTCGCGTCTCTCTCTCTCTCTCTCGCTTCTCTCTCTCACCACGAGGTACAGTTGCTGGGATAAAGAAGTAAAATACTAATTGGGCACACACACACACACACACACACACACACACACACACACACACACACAAAAGATTTTTTTTTCTTTTCGAACTTTTTCAGTGACGACTCAGCCCAATACTGCGGCTCAGCTCCCACGAGACGGGTTGCACAGACCGCCATCATGGCGACAGGTATGCGGGTATAGTATGTGCGTGTGTGTTGTGCGCGGAGAGATGATCAAGGCGGTAAAGGTTTGTGCATCGCGATGGTTCACTTGGCTGGTGCCGGATGCTGGTGACCCGCCCGCGTAGAGTGGGATGACAAGGCCAACGCGTTGTTTCAGGAGCAAAGCATTGACGAGATCGCCGCCGCTCATGGCAAGCTTGTGTACGTCCAAGTTGCTCCAATTGCCGGTGGCAGCTCATGTCGTCGCCTGCCACGAGCCTCGCAGGCCTCATGGTTGTTGTGCTTCTTCAACTCGATTCCGTCTAGGAATGATATCAACTCCAAGAAACAAGACCTACGTCAGATGGTCGGGTATGTGATGCGCTTGCTGCCGCGCCCAGAGCCAAGGGCATAAGCTCCGTCAATCATGTTCCTGACCACTGATGGCGTATCGGATGCGGCCATAGGCAACGTTATCGCGAGCTACTGCAGGCCGCCAATGATATCAAGGACATGGCTGCAACTTCCGCCCAAACGATGGCCGGCGTGCAATTCCTGCAGCAACACTGCGATCAGGTTTGAGCTGTCTCCCATTCCATGCCAACATGTTTGCCTTGCTTGCTCAATGCGTGCCTTCGCCGCTGCCTCCGTCATTTGCTCGTTGCCATCAGTTGCTGGGCACCCCACTGCCCTTTTTCAATGCCTCATCCGAGGGAACCAAGCTGCAGCACACCGTTCCCCTTTACGCGCTGGCCGTCCAAGTAAAGCTCCTCCTAAAAGGGCCCGAGAAAGTGAGTCATGCTGCTGCTGGAATCAGGACTGCCTCGTGTTGAGGGCCCACGCCCCCACCTCATTGTCTGTGTTTGTTTGGCATTAGATCTGGGGTGCCCTTGAAACAAATCAGTTTCTCAAGGCTGTCTACATCTTCCAGCTCTGTTTGAAGATTGCCGAAACCCTTCAGGCAGGTTCAATGCAATTGTGACCGAGTCCCATGGCTTGAAACTCATTTCACTCCACCCACAGCGCAACCAAAGTGCTCTACAGCACTTTCCCATCATCAAGAGCAGCAGCGCCTCGCTTGGCCGCATGGACGCGGTTAGTCTTCACGTTCACCGCTTGAGCGTCAAAATCCTGCACACGTGCCAACCACAAGCCCTCTTGTACGTTGTTTGTAGGACATTGTGCAGCACTTGGAGCGCGTGATGGAGCAGGGTGGTGTCAATGCCGAGCGCTTGGTCTCTGCCCTGCTGGCCTGGCAATGTTGTACACAATCGACGCCAGACGCAGCCTTGACGCGGTTCCTGAGCCTTCAAACTCAAGGCATTGTGCTTCGTGCGCAATCTGCACTTCAAGACGCGACCATCAATAGCCGTGATGCCGTAAGGACAGGTTTTTTGTTTTGTTTTGTGTGGAGGACACGTGATGCGTCACATCTTCTCTCGATGCTTGCCTGTGCTTCATACACTTGAATTCCTTCTGCCTGGTGTTGCAGATGCATCGCATATCCATGTCCGTCTTCGATGCCATCGACATCCTGTACCACGTGGTTCTTCGTCCCGAGGACGACGGTGAAAGTAAGTTGATCATGAGAAGACTGAGCGGCTTCTTTCTTTTTTTTTTTCTCTTTTTTTTTCTTTGGGGTGGGGAAGCAAACCTCAGTTCTGCCATGGCTCACGCACAACCATTTGGGTTCTCGGTCAACAGCGCACGATCTCCCCTTGACCACGGCCGAGCGCATCTCGAGCCTAGAGCATGATGCCTCAGGTGCCTACCATCACCTGCTGCCTTCTATCAGGCCAACCAAGGTTCCGTTGCGTCTCATGCCTGAGCTGTATTTTTTTTTTTTTGCATTTGCGACGCCCAGAGCATGAGCGATGGCTCCGTAATATCACTGCCACGGAAAACGTGGAGCTCGAGACCATGCCTGACTACATCACAAAGTTTCATCTCAGATTCAAGGTCTGTTTGCCGCCCCAATCTATCACTCCTCTTTGAAAGACCCAAACTTCTCGATACTCTAAACTGTTCCTTACCTCATCTCATCTGACGCGGATAGCACACTGCACGGACCGCAACTCGCGCCGAATGGCAAGAGGAATGCCTCAACGTATGTTGCCCTTTTTTTTTTTTTTTTTGTTTACCCGATCCTGTCTCTCTTGCAACCCGCTCGTCAAGTTTTTGTGTGTGGTCTCGCCTTGATCCGTTCGTAAGGACTCTTCGCAGCCAATGCTAACTCCTGATTTCCCTCTCCGGATCTGTGCACAGTGGGCAGCCTCACTTGCCACAGAGCTCAAAATGTCCATCAAGAAGTTGCTTCGCAGGGTATGCCCCACAACTCGACTTGTTGACAAGCAATGGTGACCTCTCATCGCTTCCTGCTTTGATAGGTGGACACAGTGCCTGACCTTTGTGCCTTGCGCCATCATCTCACGACAACGCTCAAGGTAATTCCGACACACACCTCTGCTCTGCCATTCAGTGGCGATGTTTTATGTCCTGTGCTTGCCGTTGTTTTGGCTTACGCTGTTGTGGGTATCGCAGGAGCACGTGCGCTCCGCCGCGCGAAGTGAGAAGCTGGGTGTAGACTTGGGTCTGACGTCTACACTCATATCCCGCGAGGCACTGACAGAGGCTGTGTGCGGACGCGTCCTCGATCTGTGGGAGCTCTTGTGGGCCGAGCAACACGCCTTGCGTTGCCAAGCACTGCTTGGTCAAAGATTCGAACGAGGTTTGAACTTTTGTGATTGCAGCAAACGCGTAGCACGGGTTTGCCATTCACGTTTTCATTCTGCTCGGTTACAGCTGCTTCAGACGTCAAAACAGCAGCCGAGCGCTGCGCCAGTCAACTTTTGACTGGCGCCAAAGTCCGCGATTACAAGGATTTTATGGACGTGGCCGATGTGGCCTCTTACACCTGGAGTGCTGAGCGGGTGGACAATTACGACTACGGGCTCGTGTCGACCGAGTCGGGACCAGGTTCACAGAACAAAGTGTGTTCAAACTCGGGTTTATCAATGTCTTTCCTTTTATCGATGTCTTTCCCGGCAACGGCTTAGACCATGAGCAGCGAGGCCATGCATTGATCTATGGTCTCACCATCCCTTTTTCTTGCACCTCCCTCCGCGTAACCCCCTTTGGCGACGCTTTTAGATGGATCTGAAGACGAGTTGTAGCTTGGCTGCGCATGGCTTGTATGCGGACGTCGCGCATGCCTTGACTGCCTTTGAAGCCCAGCTCATGGGTAAGTTTCGCAGCACACCTCATGACAATCAAATCGGCGATATACGCTGCCTCACGTGTCAAATCACACCATCCCATAGCCATTGCCACCGAATCAGAGGAGATCTACGCCAACAAACAAAGCGATGCGGAGACCATACTTTTGCAACTTCGGGGTGAATCAAACACTGCCGATTTGACACAACAACAAGCTCACTGGCACTTTTTGCACGCTGAGGCCCTGCGGTCAGTGACTTTTGCAATGCCCATCTTGTACAGCTGCTGCAAGAACGCCCGCTGACGTTCAACACTTCTGTGTTTTTGTGCGTCTTGTTTACCGAGCAGCTCGGTGGACCAACTCGTCGAGGGCCTCCGTACGATTGGAGAAGGCATCATGAACAACCAGGATGGTGCGTCAAGAAGAGTTGCCCTTGGCCGCAGTTGATCATCCTGACCTCACATTGGCCCATCCGCTCACCTTGAACCTTTTTTTTTTTTTTTTTTTTTTTTTTTGTTTTTCTTTTGACCCCCGTCGATTTCAAATCATGATTCATAGCCACACTTTCCGCAAAGGGCTCCTGCCTGACCATGCTTGCCCGCCTTGCTCAAGGACTCATTTCGCGGTTTGTGAGCTAGTTGTCATTGCTTGTCGCAACCAATTTCTTCGTGACTGCTCACCCTTGCTTTCCAATCCGCATGCATGCCATTGCCTCGGTTTGTCTGTTTGCATAGCGCGCCGCTTCTTCGCGATTTGATTTTGATGCCATCTGCGGCAACCAATCGGCGGCGGCAGTATCAGGTCAGCACAAGGGTGCTGCTTGCGGCTCTCACTTAGCAAGAGCCTAGGTCCCGCCACTCTGCTCATTCTGCCTCACTTGGTGTATGGCATGCTTGCAGTCAAAGTCAACGCACTCTCAAGCCCTGGAAAGAGCCACCCTCAATTTGACAACCTGCGTCCTCACTCTGTTCGAAGCCTGGATGGACACATGGCTGATGCAAGAGAGCCCAGAGCTGCTGTCAGTATCTGCGAGTACCAGTGCAAATTTCTTGGGTCACCTTGGGAAGAAGTGCAACACATCACAACACCGCTCTGTCTTTGAATGTCCTGCTTTCATTGAATAATCTGCACGCATTAGCTCGAGACTGTTGGATTGCAACACCGCCAGCCCTGCTGGCTCTTCGACCCACGCTCTGGGTTGGCTCGTAGTAGCTACTGATGCGTCAAATGCCCCGGCTGATGCCTCAACAATTCGTTTACCCTCATGCCCATCAGCCGTACGTCGGTTGTGCTCATCATCACTTGCACGCCCATGACCTTGCCCAAGGCTCACCCATACTCGAATGGTGCTTTTTGCATGCAGGCTCTAATGCAGTATTTGGCTGTGATTTCGGGTGAAGCCTCACGATTGGGGCTTACTTATCTGCCGGAGCCGTTCCACACCTGCCTGCGCCAGAAGGTGTTGCAGCGTCTGGTGGAGGTGTACGCACAAGATCGCGATTGGACACAGTGCGTGAACCATTGCACATGCTGTGTACCACAGCGCCTCGCAACAACAGCCCTCTCTCCCTGAATTATCTCAGCATTGCGTTTGAATTCATCCACCCATGTGGTCGTGATATAGAGTGCCACAAACCACCCTTGTGCAAACGTTGGTCGATGTAGAATTTTTACTTGATGTGTTCCAGCTGGACACAGGTGCGCCATGCTGTGCCACAATGACATCAACATCCCTAGTCCTGGTCCTGACTCACTTGGCCCAATCTGCGCAATCTGTTCTCGCGCGTCACAGACGCCGTCCTTCAGTCTGTCCGCAAGGCAGTGCGGGGCGCCATTGACCCGTTTGACATGAATGTTTTTGCGCCACACTTGGAGGCTCTGAGAGCTCAACACTTCCAACACAGTCATCGCATGCTAGGACTTTTGGTGTGCGACCACAACCGTTTTCAGGATGCGCGCATAGGCACCGCAAACATCAAGCTGGATAGTTCTTCTGCCAAGTTGGAGGGTGTCCCATTGATGCCCACCCCGCGTCGCTTTGCCCCCTTGCCTGTCGGGCAGGATAGGTGCGTAGAAGCGTGGCACACTCCTTGACACCTCGTCCCAGCACGCTCCCGACTGAGGACATACTCATTTTGTTTTGAACGGTGGTAGTGCCTTACCCATGAGCTCGGTGAGCATCTCGAACAAGGCGCCAGGTCGCGTGGGTCCGTATCTTCAGCGCCACCTCGACGCGGCTGAGTAATAGACCTTCGGTGGATGCTCAAGGAAGTCTTCTTCTGGCCGTTCATCAATATGTGAGCTTTAATCCATCTTGATGTTTTGGTCTACACATCATCACTTTTTGGTGCTCCTACGTCTACTGATTTGAATGATGAGAAAGGACGAATGTAATCTGTAATGGTGTTTGCAACATGCGAACGTATTAATGTATCCAAAAAAAAAAAAAAAAAAAAAGCTGGCATCGATCAATTGTGCAAAGCATGAACTTTTTGCACGCTGTCTGTAACTCTGAACAGGCTACGTAGCCGCAGCAGAGCCATTTAGTCAAGAAGTGGCTGGAAAATGTGCCCCTCCTCCCGGCATTTCAAGAAAGCTAGCCGCATCTGAAAAGCCCGGCTTTGTGGAACAAGCACCACTGCTGTTTCATAGAAGAATTTGGCCTCGTCATCCGCCCGCCCCTCCAGCGCGGCGAGTACAGTGGCGATTGCAAAATAGTGAATAGGCTGGCGAGGGGCCAGTTGAATGGCCATCTGCAGGGTGGTCAGTGCATCTATCGTATACAGCGAGCGGTGCAGAACGTTGCCCAGCCCCAATAACGCGACGTCCTTGTGATCGGGGGGAGCAACGCTGAACATGCGCCGATAACAGCCCATAGCCTCGGTTGCATTGCCTCGTACGCGCCAGTAAATGGCCGCCATATCCATGAGTGCCCACGTTTGCGCGTGCTGGTGACGCATGGCCCAAGCCAGGCGGGCGCCCACCTCGGCCAGTGGGAGAATCTTGCGCTCAGACCAAGGCAATTGTGTCTCGTTCAGGGTTTGCAACACAACCTCAAGGCAACGCTCGGGTGACATGCGCAACTCGGCCGCATTGACGACACCGGTAAGGTGCGACAGGCTCTCGGCTGGATTCTCGGCTAATGGGCTTGTGCAACGGGGCTCGCCACGAGGAATGACGCCAACCTCAGCCGGTGAGGCTTTGGACGCCGCCAAGGGGGAGCTAAAGTCGATCAGTTTATTCCAGTCAATACCGCGGCGAGCGTGATCCACAATCGTGCTCACGTAGCGTGGCGATGGTATGGTGGTGTTGACGCGGCGTGCGACAGTCAGCAAAGGTAGCGCTGTGCGGCCTGTCACGATGTTTCGACGACCTTTTCGACTGCGACCATCAACTGGAGAGGTGAGAACTGTGCCCCAACCCTCATCGTTGAGCGGGACGTAGGGTACCAGCTCTTCTTCGATCACGGCCTCAGAAAAGCCTGTCACTGGGATGCTAAAGTTTGCAAGTAGTGGGGCACCCTCGCGAAAGATGTTGCATTGCTCTTGCGTGGGCCAATTGACTGACGGCTTGAGCTGTGGACGCAAAACATGGTCATGCTGGTGAGATCCCTGACAAGCGGGTCCAAGTTGATTCCTGACGAAAGCAACAAGCACGCACCAAGGCCAGGGAAAGGAAAAAAAGGGGGAAGGAGAGAGAGAAAGAACAGAAAATTTAGAATTTCAAGTCCAAGGCCACATAATGCGCTTACCAAGGTCACTTCATCCCGTCGCTTTGCATACATCTTGTCGACGGCAATCATCAAACTGGGAATGGATGGACTCTAGAAAGGGAAAAAAAAGAAAAAAAAAAAGGTTTGGTTGCGGTTGACACGGTCGTTTGGATGGCAAGAGAAGCAGGACACCCTCTGCTCCTGGAAGAACACGTTGACCACTTCCCATTGACACCAACCTTGGGATATTCGACAACAATGACTCGTTGGCCGTTTTCGTCTAAATATTCGTTGAGTTTATCAGTCGGCGAATAAATAGAACCAATGTCCCCCAAATCTTCGCTATCATTGTCGGAAGCTACGGCAGCCCCATCATCAGAGTCTGGAGTACAGACACAGCACGTGTGGGCAAGCAGAGTGAGCACGCAGATAGGTTGCTTTTCACGCGCAGAAGAAACATCCAGCTCATGGAGTGTCAATCTCAGACGAGTTGTAGCCCAACCAGCCAGGACGACGTACTAGCGGGTGCGACATCTTCAGCCGATCCAAGTTCACGCCCGGTATCGTCGCTGACGCTATTCATCTATGTTTTTCCATGTACACGCAGAGCAATCACTGAGCTTTCCCCTTGTTTGTCAGAGGAGCGGTGGAAATTGACTGATACAACTAGAGCGTGAATGAGCGCCAGACCTGAGGTCGCATTTCGGGATGGTATTGGCTGCGAGAATCCTTCAAACGATAATCGATACCCGTGCTCACGCCTGCGAGTCAACACAGCACACAAAAGTTCAGAGCCCAACTTGCGTACACTTGAAAACAGAAGAAACAACAACTTTGACAAAGCAGAAACAGAAATGGAAACCGAAATTGGAAAGAACCTGTCATGGCATGAAATCGTACCGGCATTTGTGGAGGCAAGGAGGGAATCATACTCTCGCTGGCTTCGATCAAACACAGCCTGCAACCGTGCCTCTGCCTCGGAGAGCTGCTCAAATAGTACCTGTTGTCAAGCACACCATGAATGATTATTGACTTGTCAGCTTGATGTGCCTGATGTCACAACACCAGTGTAAAAGAAAACTCGACCAACCTGAGCTTCTCGATGGCCGCTATGATCGTAGATAAGTTCTTTGAGGGTGTTGAGCTTGTTGCGCAGTTCTTGCGCCTCCTGTTATCACACACCAAATACCATCTGAGCATGGATAGAATAGGGTCCAGACAAGTCTTTCGAAGCATGCACAAAGCTCTGCTTCCTGTCGTCCATCCGTGTTTTGGACCAGCACACACAGGTAAACGACAAGTGGCGGCTGCACTGGATCATACCACAGCATGTCGCTCAAGTTCCATGCGCTGCTGCTCCAGCTTTGTATGGAGGGGTACGTCCGCTGCCTGAACCTCATTAGTAACAAACTTGCGCAAGCATCGAATACGAAGGAGCATGTCTGAAGCCAGCTGGAACGAGCTGTGGTAACGGATGGCCTTTTCATAGTGCAGCTCTGCCTCATCGTACTGGCCTTGGGCGGCATACACGTTTGCCAGCGTAAAGTGCGGAATGCTTCGCTGTGTACCATTGCACAAGAGGGCAAACTTGGCAAGCTGTGTAGCATTCTCCAACAAGCCCGTGCGATGTAGCACATTGGCTGCGCTTACAAAGGCGGCATCTTTGCGCTGCAGCGGCGCGTGATGCAGTGCCAACCGCACGCACTCGAGAGCTTCTGTTCCATTGCCAACAATGCGCCAATACAAAGCTGCAAGGTTATGTACGGCATCAGAGCTGGGATGCGCTTGCATGGCCATGGCCACACGGTGGCCAAATGTGCCTGCAGCCATGGTTTCACCCAGAATATACTCAATCATCTCCTTCAGCCCAAGCTCAGGTGTGTATAGGGTATAAAACTCGAGAGCACGGCGCTCCTGAAAGCCGTAAATGTGATCCATGGTGTGCATACTGCTAATGTGTCGGCTAAGGGGAATGCAGGATGGGCGAAGCAAGCCCGTGGTGCTGCTAGGAAGAGCACCGTGCATGTCAATCAGATCCGTCAGCGCTTGACCCGGCGGCGTCGTAGGTGGCAAGAAGGTGGAAGCGAACTCATTCCACCGTGGCTTCTGCAAAACAGGCATGTGGTGAGCAATGTGAAAGACCAACCAGGAGGACCTGTCAGTGCGGTCGTCAACTGGCCGGGATGATGCGTACTTGCAGATTGACATCGATACACGTCAGTGCCGTCACCCAATCGTCCGAGTCACTGGAGAGAACACCTGCAAAGTAGTGCTCAGATTCCTGGTTGCGAAACTCGCTACTTCGCACACCCACGGCTGCCGTCGATGGAGGTGACGCAGCCTTGGGCAGGCTGTCAATGAATTGCCGACAGACCCCGCCAGCAGATTGAGTTGAGCGCACAGCATGGTTGGCTTTAAGTGCAAGGCTGCCAAGATCAAAACTCACTCGTCTGCATCCGATTGAAAAGTTGCCATTTCATCAGCGCCAGAAGCGGCCTCAACTTCTTCTTTCAGCTCCTCCTCAAAAGACTTTTCAGGGATGAGGTCCGAGCTTTCAGTTTCTGACAGCGCTTCCGAGATTCTACCGTCCGGTTCTGGCATGTATACTAAAAGGGGGAGGAAACAGCCCAAAAAGGCGCCATGTCAGCAGACAGCAGAGAGAGTCAGCAAGAAGATGCACACGGAGCGGTCAAGGGAGAAACGAATAATTTGCGCGCTCGTACCGATGCGACGACAGAGATTGGTTTGAATATCGGGCGTGTACCCTAAAATACAGCGGCAATGGCCATCGCTTGGATCGCATTCGGCATTAGCCGGGCACCGCGACTTGGTGCACAACTCGTCTAAAGCGGGGGTGTTTTACATGCACTTGAGCGCAGACTGGGCGTTTGTTCGAAAACCCAACTCTGCTCTATCCTCAGTTAACATCTACGCAACTCACCAGGCAGACAGCGGTCACCATCTGGATGGTAACCAATCCGACAATAGCAGAGTCCGCGTTGACAAAAGGCATGTTCGCGGCATGTCACACCCAAACAGTCGGCTTGAACGCACTGCGCGCCCTGAGCTACAAAGGGTGCCTGACATTCGCATATGCCCGTGGCGGGATGGCAGCCAGCGTTGTCCACGCACGGCACACCAGCACATTTGTCTGTGACACATCATCACAGCATTGACCGGAAGATGCAGGCAAAGGTGCATAAGAATGAGTCGGCCTGCTGTCTTCTGGGAGACAGGCAACCAAACACAACTGCGAGGTTTGCTGCCAACGAACCGATAACGCATCGACGGCCCTGAGGCCTGTAGCCCAGATCACAAAAGCATCGCCCTTCGCGGCACACATTGTTGCGCTACGCAAGTTTTGGTCCCAATGCACATCCAGTGAGATCAAACGATGGACACGACGACAGACGGGGGTCAGCCGACCAGGTCTTTTCAAACAAAGGGCCTGTGCGGGTGTTCAGGTTGAGCCTTGCAGATCAGAACTCAGCAACGTACCGGGCACGTGATGTTGGTGCACGCAGCGTCGGTCACACAGCGACCATCCTGAACCTTGAATCCAGAGTGACAATGACACTTGCCTGAAGCGCAAAGCAAACATGACATCATGTCATGAGCCCAAGCCACTGCGGCTACTCAGTATATTTGAAAGGTTGGCAAGGTGAGAGTGTCCGCCTACCATCAATGGGATTACACGATGCATTGCCGCGACAAACGGCGTCTTCACACAAGTCTACGCAAATCACGAATTTCGGTGAAAGTAGGACGTGACCAGAGAGCAAAAGACAAGACGACAGACAGTCAGCGAGAACCAGGAGGAAGGTGGGGCGAGGAGAATCATCTCGACCTACTGTCAATGGCTTCGTAATCAAAGTCATCCCATGTCAGATCAGGCGGCAACACCTATTCGCATTGCAAAAAGATACAGCCGATGAATGGCACACCCCGAGGGAACAAAGGAAGGACCGGCCATTCCGCGGATAGAATGGCTAACCATTGTGATGCGCCGAATGCTGATTTCATAGTCACGACGCGCAATCACGGCCTGCAGCTTGATGGTTTTTGCAATGGCTTGTGCAAGCTGCTGCATGTAGGGCAATGGGGGAGCAAGACGAACAGCCTGGCGTATGCTAGCCATGGCGGTCAGGAGGTCGTTGGTGTGCTGCAAGACATGCGCGCAAGAAGGCCGATGAGTGACATGTGTGATGACAAATGGCCAGTTTTAAACCCAAAAAGGCGTGTGCAGGGGGAACCACGCGTGACATGGAAGGCCTATGCACGCGACTACCCACCACGGAAACAAGCGCTTGCTGAAGGTGCAAGAGAGGCACAGACTGGCACACGTCTAGGGCAGCATCAATGACCAAGCCGGCCTCCTCGAGTTGCTGTTGTGCCGAACAAGGAGATCAGCACGTTAAGAGGCGGCCATGCCGCTTGTTTAGGTCATGAGGCAAGAGGCAGGGATACTCACTTCAGCTCGAAAGAGCAAAGCTGCCAGATTACCAAGCACGATGCCGCGATATTGTTTTGGTGTTTGGTGCAAAGAAGCCTGAAGGCACTGGATACCCTGTTGTAGCGCACCGAATATGATATTGAACGTGAGCCCGGACATGTGCAGGCGGAATCCTCTGTGATATTCTCTGACCTCTTTGGCGTTGCCTTGCATGCGCCAGTATATACTGGCAAGCATGTTGAGCAGCCAACCCGTGCGTGCATTCATGGCTTGAGCAACAAAATGCCCATACGCTGCCACGGTTGGCAGGGGCGACTGTGATAGTATAGACCGGAGCGAAGCAACCAGGTAAGGTGGTCCGGCTTACGTGTGGCTGGTAATGGATCTGAGCAAGCCTGGGAAAAACAGGTGTTTTGTAGGCGCGACAAACCGTGGATACTTCAACGTCATGCCATGCCGCAGGCAGAAGGCTCGGTTCAGGAGGCAGCTTGAGGTTAGCAGCGTTGCCAACTGCCTTTAAATAGGACATATCAAGCGTGCTGTGGAGTGTGGGGCATGAATATGTATGCAAGGCAACAAGAACCGGGCGCCAAAGTTGTAAGAAGAGAATAAAACCCCCCCCTTGACCACGGTCAAGTCAGCAAAACGCATTTCATCGCAAGGGCTCGCGCAAGGGTGGTAAGTTGTGGGCACCTTGATTCCTGGCTTCGCGTACAGTGCGGCTCAAGCGACGGCGAGGCAGGGATGGCATTTTGGTCGAAGTAAAGTCGGGACCTGGAAAATATGACACCAAACGCAGCCCGAATAAATCAAACAGAGGCGTCAGGAAAGGAGGTGGGGTGGGGAATTTCGCATTACAACATCAGAGGACAAGCTGACAAGCTCGTGTGCTGATGCCGAGCATGCCAAGCGAAAGAGCTGAGACAAACGGACCGCAGGCCCCGGTGTGCGGGGAAGAGGGCCAGGCTGATGTTCAGAGACACTTCAGCCAAGGTGAGCTGCTCGCGGTAGTCGCGGAGCTTGGACAGCAAGTCCGGCATCGCCGTGGTCTTGCTGGGGCGGGTTGCATTTTTCAAAAGGAGATGGTCGATAGCAGCAGTCGCCGACCTAACCAGGCAAGCAAGACGACGTGTTCAAGTCTCATGAGACGGCCCAAAAATGGCCAAACAGAGTTGATACTGGCGACTTGACAGTGTGAGCCGACAGCCTCAGCTCGAAAAACCATTGTCGCATCCGTGGCACGGACATACCGGTAATAATCCATGCGTTCCTCGTGACGCAAGAATGACACAAGGTGGGGCGAGTGCGTTTGCGGAGGCCGATATAAAAAGTCCTCCTGCTCCGCAAGCACGCAGAGCACGGCAGTGAGCCGTTGGCAGAAGAAAGAAATAGGCGAGGGGTACAGCAGATGGCACACGAGCATACGCGGCGGGTGATGGTGTTGTGATCGGTGATCGACCAGTGGTTGGCAGCATGCACTTGTAGTAGCACGACCAAAGCTAGGACGACCGTGGCTCCGGCCACGGCCGAGAAGGGCCACATGTTGTCGTGCGCTCGATGGCTTCGACGCCCACTGACACCACCGTGCCGACCCGTCCCACTGCCCTTGCGTGGCGTGTTTCGCACACGCGCAGTCGTCCAGCGCCCGCCAGGGTCACTGCAGGACGTGGGGTATATAGCTTGGCTCAGTAAGGAGTTCTCACCCACTGGGCAAAGGCCCAGGTACGTGTTGACACGCCCAGGCGCCGGCGTATGTATGCTGATGGACATAGATTACAAACAATGAATGAGCAGAATGCAGCAGCGAGCGCAACAGCGGGGTCGAGTCCCGACAGACCTTTTTGCGTGTAGAGCAAAAATGCTCGGTCAGCCCGACCCACGCTCGCTCTGCAAGGTTCCACGCAGCAGCCACGCCGTGAGCCGAGCAAGCCAACAAACCCAAGGCCGCACTCCACCCAATCACATTGAGCCAACCCCAGCCAGACAAACAAAGCGACCGACCAACCGACAGGGGCACCCCCTCCGTCCGTCTGATCGACCAACAAAGAACAACAAAAATTCAGCAAAAAAAAAATCCGATACACACACACATACACACACATGTTGAATGTGGTTGTTGTGCTTTTCCTGCTCTTTACTTCTCTTGCTCTCGTTCCAATCGTTCTCTTCCCTCGTTTTTTAACAATTGTCCAAGACTTTAAAATGGAGAAAAGGCACTTGTGCACAAATGTATTTTACTTGTTTTGGTCATCGACTGCGGACATCAAACGTCATGCCCACCACAGCACTGGTCTGGGTGAGTGACGCGCCGAGGGCGGCGCGGGTTAAAGAACGGTCTTGAAAAATGGGATGCGAGGGGACAAGTTGGAGGATGGGATGGGAAGGAACCATTTGGCAAGCTGCGCATTGCCCGGTTCTGTCCGGCTGACCAGAGCTACTCGTCGTCACTTGTGTTGCCAGGGTGCCAACTCTTACGGCCAACTCGGCCTTGGACACCTGGAGGATGTGGTACGTCAGCGCCAAGCACCTCCACCAGCCGCCACCCATCCCTGAGCCAGTGCGCTAGAGTCCTGCGCTGGCGTCAGTTTTTGACCCGTTGTTGTATCTACTACGTGTCAAGGAAACCCCTTGTGCTCTGCCCTTGCCACCCGCCCTCGAAGCTGGCAGTGACACAGATGCCAGCTGGGTGGGAGATGGCGGTGGCGGCCATACCATCCTCTGCCTCAATACCACGGACGGGTATGTCAGCATGCGCCCCGAAACGGAGAAGCCATTGAGCCAAACTTAATCTTTATCCATGGGCATGCAATCCGTCTTGCAGACCCCCGCATATCTGCGTCTGTGGCTGGAATTCGGCTGGTCAGCTGGCTTTGAACAACATTGAGCCGCCGTGCGTGCCTCACTTGACCATGCTTCCCCCTTGGCCGGGGGTGCGTCGCGTCAACCGTGTGGCCTGCGGGTGGGACTTTACATACTTTGTGGTGGAGGGCGACGCCAGCTCTTTGCTGGTGTGTGGCAGCAACAAATACGGCCAGCTCGGCCTGCCCTCCTCAGTATCGCTGGCCATGGCAGCCACAGCACATCCCCTTGGCACAGCTCACCGCATTATAAGAGCGGCGGCTGGTATGCGACATGGTGGTGAGTCACACACGCAGACACACGCGCACACACACACACACACACACACACACACACACACACACACACACACACACACACACACACACACACACACACACACACACACACACACACACACACACACACACACACACACACACACACGCACATGCTAGTGCCACTCCTGTTCTGACTCCTTCCTGGGTCAAAGGCGTGCACGATCGCTCCAGTCTAACTTAACTGGCCGACTTGTTTGCATTCAACAGCTGTGGTGACCGCCAATGGTGCCGTGCTGACGGCAGGTCAGGGTCGACATGGGCAGCTGGGCCGGCCACTCGCCGATGCAGCGAGCTGTGACTTTGCCTTCGAGGCGTGTGCCATCCCTTCCGAGCTGTCATCCAAGACCCTAGTCGCCTGTGGGACTCAACACACGGTCATTGCCCACCACGCTACTGTGTGGGGGTGTGGTGCAAACAGACATGGGCAATTGGGGCGACACCCAACGACGCGAGCAGAGGCACGACGCGCATCCACGCTCTTGACACGATTGACAGATTTCTCGGTCCCCATCGCGGCACTACACGCTGGCTGGTCTCACACGACGGCAATTCTGGCCAATGGCCAAGTGCAGAGTTGGGGTCGTCGAGACTATGGTCAGCTTGGGGCTCCCCTTGATGTGGACTCTTCAACTCACGATTCGGCAGATCGGCTGTCGTGCGCCACATTAAGGGTCCCCGATGGAACCCGTGCGATAGCGCTGGGATCAGAGCACGCTCTTCTCCTCACTGCGGCCTCACCGGCTCGCATCCTGGCTTGGGGATGGAACGAGCACGGCAACGTGGGCCGTCCTCCAACCTCTGAGCCCATCGTGGAAACGCCCATTCCTGTACCCACGCACGGCCAACCCATTCTGGTATTGGCAGGTGGCGCACACTCAATCGTCTTGCAAGTCTGAGCCTGGGAAAGACCTGCTGAGCTGGGCAGTTTGATTCGCAAAAACCCCGGCAGCTGCATGACCTGGCTCAGATGAAAAGCCATTCGGCTCCTGTTTTCATCAAGACACCTTCGAAAGAAAAAAAGACGAGTTGACCACCGCCCTGGATGCGGCATCGTAGCTCTATCGCTCATCTTGGGTCATTTCGTATATCGACTCATTCTTGAATTAATCCCCTATAAAACTTTCCTGCCCAGCAATACCTCGTCTAACATTGCAGAACATGCTTTTCGCAAGCTCATGCCGCCGTCTTGAAAACAATAACATCACCATCTTGAACAGCATACTCCCGCCCCTCGAGACGGATCCAGCCGCGTTCCCGTGCCTGCGAAAAGCCACCCGCCTCCCTGCCGAGCGCGAAAGAGAGTGAGTTGCATGCTTCAAAAAGCGAAATCCAAGCCCTTCTGATACCTCGGCTGACCATGGCACTGTTGGAGCGCTATCAAAACATTGGGGTATGGCTACGTACAAGAGTTGATCCCAGGCAATGACCTCTGCTTTGATAAAGTGCTTTTCAAAATCAGAGTGAATCACGCCAGCAGCCTGTGGCGCCATGGCGCCTCGCTGCAAGCTCCAGGCCCGTGCCTCAGTGACGCCGGCGGTGAAAAAAGAAAGCAAGTCGAGTCGCTGATAGCTGGCTCGGACAAGCTTGCCCAACCCCGTCTGCGAAGGTGTCAAGCCCAAGTCCTCGAGAAAGAGCAGGCGATCCTCGGGAGGCAAAATTGCCAACTCGGACTCAAACTTGGCTGAGACCTGTGAAAAGAGTGATCGGTCACCATGGTATGGTGAGGAGGCACGGAGAAGAGGAAGGTAAATAAAAGGCAAGAACCGACACGCAGGGTTGGGGACAAAATTCTACGAACCAAAACGCCATGCTGCCCGCGCTCGGCCAATGCAGACACCAGCTCCGCCGTGGCACCCGTAGGCTCTGCGAGCTGGTCCTCCTCTGTGTTGATGGCATAAATCATCGGCTTGAGGGTAATAAGACCCAGGCTGCGCACAGCTGCCACCTCTTCCTCCGTCAGCTCACAAGCACTGGCTGGCAGCCCGCTGTTCAGCCCATGATGCAGTTTCTCGGCTGCGGCGTGCATCACCGGCTCCTTAAGGCGCAGATTTTTGTGTTTGGCACGCAAGCGCTCAATCTGCCCTAGATCCGCCAACTGCAGCTCAAGCTCGATAATGTCAATATCCGCCAGCGGATCGATGCGCTCTTCAACATGGGTCACATTCTCGTCAGGGAAGACGCGCACCACATGAACAACCAAGTCGCACTCTCGAATGTTGGCCAGAAATTGATTGCCCAAACCCGCCCCTAGCCTCCATCCCGTGCGTGAGGTGTCGCTCTTTGCAATGCGGTGCAATGCGTGAAAGAGCGAGAGCGAGAACGAGAGAGTGCGCCTGGTTCTGACCTTGACTGGCATCGCGCACCAAACCAGCAATATCTACGTATTGCAGGGTGGTGTAGACGGTGCGCTGGGCCTGCTGTTGGTGAGCCAGGCGATCAAGCCGTTCGTCGGGCAGCAGCACCGTGCCCACGTTGGGCTCGATGGTGCAAAATGGATAGTTGGCGGCCTCTGCCTGCGTTGTGCCGAGCAGCGCGTTAAAGAGCGAAGACTTGCCCACATTGGGCAATCCCACCAAGCCCGTCTTGAGTGCCCCCACTCGTCGGGACGTTGACAGCCGCGCCGTGCCGGCCCACGCTGCTCGCAGAGATGGCACGAACTGGCGCCCCCATGTCGCACCAAACAGCATGCCACCAGTTCGTTCCAACCAAGAACACGATGCAAACTGCCCTGAGCCCCGAGTCAACCCTGTCCGCAGTCAGTGCACGTGTGTGTGTGTGTGTGTTCTCTCTCTCAAACTCTCTCTCAAACTCTCTCTCAAACTCTCTCTCAAACTCTCTCTCAAACTCTCCTTTCAAACTCTCTCTCAAACTCTCTCTCAAACTCTCTCTCAAACTCTCTCTCTCAAACTCTCTCTCAAACTCTCTCAAACTCTTTCTTTCTCTCAAACTCTTTCTCTCCCTTTTTGCTTCTCTCTCCCTCTCTCTCTCTCTCTCTCTTAACGTTTTTCGCCAGTGGGGCACACACACGCCAAAAATGGCAGGACGTGGGTCGGCGCAACTGGGGGCCTATTTGGAGCAGAAAAGCTCAGTTGGATCGGAAAATGCGCCATCACCGCTTCCACCCTTTGATCCCTTGGCCTCAGCTGATAATATCAACAGCAGTTGGCAGAGACCTCCACCGCCACGTCCGCCGCCGCCCCACGACTATGATGCGATGTCTGATGTGACGGAGCTGCTTTGTGAACAGCGCGTCGTTGATCCCACAATTGCCACGGGCCTGGGCGCCTTTGACTTTCGCTCCCGGCCTCGTGCCTGGGAATATGGCCCAGTGCTTCTTGGAAGCGAATCCTGGCCACGTCGTCCACACCAAGTTGTTGATCACTCGGCCCAAGCCATGCAAACGGCTTCCTCGTCCATGGCAGCTCGACCGCATCAAGTGCCTCTGGCGTCTCAATCAATGATGCCCAAGAACCACGTCTACCAGCATACCGACCCGTTTGATGGTTGCCGCCGCATTCTTCGATCTTGGCAGCAACATCCTTTCTCGACCACACCAAGATGAAGACCTGCTCTGTTGACCCACGACGTCCAACTATGCCCCTGACGGCCCTCAAGGTTCGTTCCTGACTCTTGGCCCGGGCGCTGAAGTGCACACCAGACCAGCGTGGGCTTGGCACATGATGATCGAACATGCAGAAATTTGAACGCTGATTTTTACTTTTCGTGCGGACATAATACTCGCGTGATGCCAATGAACCCCCGCCTCGCTTCCAGCATGTGCCGTTGGTGGTGTTCTGATACGGGACTCACCCTAAGCCCCTTTTGCATTGCCCATGCTTTCACAGGAATGGTCTCCCTGTGCTGGTGGCCGCATACCGGCCATCTGCGCATTCGTGACAACAGACTTGGTGCAACAGCACGACTCGACGTCGCATCTACGTCGCCTGCCGCACATCTGCGCATATCCCCAAGTGCTGCTGCATTCGTCAAAACTATCCGCCAGAAAATGAAGCAGCTCTTTTAAACCGAAGAAGCGTCAACAGCTTTTGGCAACCATGATGTGCGAGTCACGTGAATATCGTTCGTCCAAGAACGATCACCGTCGTGACAGTTTCGACTGCCAGTGCTCTTGCCTAACATCTTGTGTCTTGTCATTTGAACAAATAAGAGATGCACTTCAAAGCCCAAGCATTCCACTCGTCGCTGAATGCGCCCAACGCGCCTTGCAGCGGCATTTCGAAAGGCTGTTGTTCGTTCGCGCAGCCGTAGCTCACTGCTTTGACGCCTGGCACACCTTGCTTTTGGTCGTTGCCTCGGATATTGACACCTATTTTATTTTAACATGAACAAGTCCATGTACTTTGTAATTGTTGTGAGTTCTTCCTCCTCCTCCTCCTCTGTCCGCGATGCCAGCTGCTCGGTACACGTCTGGCTTCAGATAGCCACTTCGTCGTCCTGCTGGACGATGTCAACGCTTTGAATCGGATGCCAATGACGCAAAGGGAGTGTCAAAGTGGGAAACGAACAGCGAAGCGCTAGGCATTGACATCCCAGTTGAGTCAACTGCAGCGTTTGAAATGTCCCTCGCTCGCAAACGCTTTCGAAAGAGCGCGTGACAGTGCTCGAGCGCACCAAAACGAACAGAGCAGGTCAAAAGAGAATGGAACAAGAAGGTGAAACCGTGGTTACCAAAGGGAATGGATTTGAAATACGTCAAAAGCCCAAAGTGAGGCTGGGCTCAGCTTCCGCCGGCTCGCTCGGCGGGCCAGACAATAGGAAGATGGCCCCGGACTGGCTCATTGATCAGTCATGAAGAGGGTCATGGATTTCGCTGCATCTTCCTGAGCTGTCATATTATCACGGCCACCGGAACGAAGATGATACCCAATGCATGATAACTGCAAAGCCGGCTGGGAATGTTTGCCATCATGCTTCTCTGGCTGGCCTGGATGATCAGCTGTCAGCCCATACAAGTCATCGTGTAGAAGAGGAAGCCCCACGGCAGCCAGGTGGGCGCGCAGTTGGTGGCGCATGCCTCTTGCAAATGTGCATTGCACATCCAGAGGCACTTCGTTGCGAGTGCTCAAGCATCGCCGTAGCTGGCGTACGTCAATACTGATCAAGCTCGTGCGCACTGGGCCCAGCTGCGATCGGCCCCCCTGATATTCTCGTCGAGACGGGCTAGAATTGGAATTCGTCGGATCCGTCGCTCCATCACTGCGCCTCGGTGCTGCCTCGGCGGACCAAAACGTGAGGCGTTTTTCGTCATCAGGGGTTGTGACATCATCAAACTGATCGGTTGGATGTACAAAAACCCGGTCGCCTCGCTGTTCAAGGCCGCTTTTGATGCGGAGCACTAGGCGTCGAGGTGGGGCAGCAGGTGCATCAGCTTCCAACGCCAAGGGCTCAGGAAAAATATCGATGAGGACTCCGAAGCGGCTTCGGAGATTGCGTGCCTGCACGCCTCGCTCGCAAAAGGCTTGAAAGTGGGCTCGCAGGTCAGAAAGGGGGTGAAGCAGGCAGCGCGCAGCATAAACTGGCTCAATAAGTTCGGCCTGGCGTAGCTGACGGTAGGCCGCTAATGTCCGCTCGTTTGTGGCTGCCAAAACCCATCCACTGGTGGCGTTGTCCAAGCGATGCAGCAGGCCTTGTTCGGGCAGAGCCAGCTGAGCCGCTGCGGAGGCCGGAGGCTGTTCAAGCTCACGTACAAGACATGCCACATCCAGCTCAGTTTGGGGGGTAGCAGAAACAGGCACTCCATTGGCCCCTGAAGTGGCAGCGTCAGAGCCTCGTTGTCCCAGATTCTTGATGCAGCGCAACATGGAAGCATCGGAAGGTGTGATGGTCACCGGTTCAGTCCCGGCACAAGAATACGTGCCAGCCAGCTGCCTAGGGTTCAGATTCGCTTTTAATCCTTGACCTGGCTTGAGCTGGGCACGCCGGGCTGCCGCCAGGAGGCCTTCCAGGCTGACTGGGTCTGCGCAGTCCAAGGAGAGGGTGGGCAGGTTATGCGGCTTGAACACCGCGATCAAGCCAGGCATAGCCGTAGGTCGTACTTGCAATTCCCGACGTTTCTGGCTGAATGCCCGGCCTGCAAATACTCACGTAAAACAAGAACAATTGTTCCGATCATTGTCAAGCCAACGCCTCGGACAGCCCCTGCAGCAACATGTATCATCATCCAGGCATCAGAAGCGATGGCGCATACCGGCGCAGGAGATCTCAATGTTGGCTTGATCCGAGCTGTAATTCACTTGGAGACGTCCACGCCTGATACCGTCTGTTGAAAAACAAATCCAAAAAAGTGGTCCCGTGCAGCGCAGCAGATGCACCATAAGCAGAGATGCAGCGGTTTCTTTGGTTGACAGCGTGACTGTGCCTACCTTTGGCCCGAGACAAGCTCATTCCACCCGGCGCTTGATGCTGAGCAGAGCGGCATGTGGTGCAGTTATCGATACGTTGCGACGATGGGCATACGGACAGCGGTATTAGGCAATGGGAAACAGGCCAGTAGCCCACAGACCTGCAAGACTGCCTGCACCAACTTTGGCAACGGAGTGCTTTTCAAGTCCAACACTCGTGGCAGCGTGGCCAGCAGCACGCGCGAAGGCCCGCGTGTGCGTGTGGTCATGCCAGCGGTCTGTGCTTGACAAAAAACACTTTGATGTGTCATTCATCCTTTTCACCCAAATTTACGATTTTATTTTACGAAGTCAGTAGAGTTGTTGACACTTGTTGTGTATTTCGAGCAATGATGCTGTGGCTTAAAATTTGTAGATTGACATGTGACAACATGAAACACACGCGCGCACACACCACACACACGCCACCTGCGCAACACAAGATACGATAGCAACCCTAGCAGGACACTCGGTGCCCGAATAAGAACAAATTAGACTCTGACGCACTACAACCGGTGACTAAGGCGCGTCGTGGGCGTTGATGGATGAGGGCTTGTCGTGCCTCAAGAGCGGGGCCTCTTCATCGTCGCGTAAAAACAGGGCCTCAATCTCCTCGAGAGATTTGCCCTTGGTCTCTGGCACCTGTGAAACGGAGTAGATGGTCGCGAGAACGCAGACACCGGCGTACAGCCAGAATGTGCCATATTCTGTCATGGCCTCGGTCAGGGATAGGAAAGAGAGGGAGACACCCATGTTGAAGATCCAATTGGTTGCGGCAGAGTATGCGTTGCCCGCGGCACGCAAATGGGTGGGAAAAATCTCCGAGTTGATAATCCAGGGCATGGACGTGAGGCCAAAGGCGAAGGAGGCCAAGTACGCGCACAGGCCAAAGATGGCCAAATTGGCATAGCGATTGGGACAGTATTCTGAAACCGCAGATACGAGGCTGTTGTCAGGCAAAGTGCCCTTGGAATAGAAGGAGCTTCCGTTGCAAGCGTCGCCCGCTACACTTTGAGCCGTAAGGCTCATACAGCTGCCGCCTGACACAGACCCGCAAAAGCCGCAAGCATCATGCTGCAAGCAGGTGTAGCAGGAGCCAAAGTCGCATTCAGCCCCGTTCCACGTGGCTGGGGCTGCGCGATTATCCGCAAGGAAAAAGGCCACGCCGATGATAACTGAGCTCACACACAGGGCGACGCAGGACCAAATCAGCAAGGGGCGGCGGCCAGCGCGGTCCACCAGTACCAGCCCCACCACAGTAAACAGTACAAAGACAGCATCAATGCCTAGATTGAGGGCGGGCATGACCGATTCACAGAGAGCATTGTCAGGCAAGCGCCAAATCAAGAGCAAACAGAGCGCAAGACAGCGTTATGACGTGGAAACTGGGGATGTCAACGGAGGCACGTAAGCCAAGGGGGGTCAGAACAATGTGCGCTCGTACCGGCTGAAATCCACATGGTCATCGTGTCGGAGCGGATGCCAGCCATTTTGAGGATGCTGGAACTATAGTACATGATGCTGTTGATGCCCGTGACCTGATTAATGATCTACAATCAGAGAGTTTCAACCCGGCAGAGGAGAACAAGCATGAGGTGTGTGGTTGGGATGAGGGCACGAGACATCGCACCATTCTAGCGCTTCAAACCGAACGTGCACGCGACCTGAAGCATGCATGCCATGAAGAGCATGCGGCGATAGTGAGGACGGCTGAGTAGGTCTTTCAGGCCCCCCGATGCCTGAGTGGTTGCACTGGTGATGGCGTGAAGTTCTTCTTCAACGTTGTCCGTGTCGCGTAGACGCTGGAGCACAAGGCGGGCCTCGTCGACACGGTGCTTCGAGACGAGGAAACGCGGAGATTCTGGTAAGAACAGAAAGCCTACGAGTTGAATAATGGCTGGAATGGCAGAGACCGCAAACATGTAGCTAGGACAAACCCCCCTCCAATGAGCACTCTGGACACAATGCCTGAAGGATGGGGCCATAATGGCAAGAGAGCAAAAAAAAAAAAAAAAAAAAAAAAAAAAACCATATCAACAGCGTACCGCCAGCCGTGTGGCGTATGGCTGAGGGCAGCATCAACCACGTTGGCAATCATTTGGCCCGAAGAAATGCAGACAGTATTCATGACAGTCAGAGTGCCACGCAGGTGACCAGGCGCAGCCTCGCTGATGTAGCTCTAACCAGAGTATGAAGGGTGAGGGCCCCAAGGTGATGGCCAGGAACTTGCACGGGCATGCACAAGTAAACGAGCATCACAGGCAAAATTTAAAATATAAAACACCGACCGGCACGGTGGCGGATGCGATGCCCACACCAAGGCCCACAACAGCGCGTCCTGCGCAAATGCAATGAGGAGGAAGAGGGCAACAAAAGGTGGCTGATTCAAGGCATGCCCTTAAACTGACAGAGCAGGCTGATTGGCTGGCTCATGTGGTGAAGCAATCACGAACCGATGGCGAGATGAATCCAGCTAGGCGCAAACGTAAGTTGAGCAGCACCGGCGATAAAGACCACCGAGCCGACCATGATTCCGGGTTTTCGACCAAAGCGGGTGGAGATGTAGCCGCCACCCAAGCTGCCGACAAAGGCGCCGCCCACGGTCAGACTGACGACAAGCTCTTGCTGGAAAGTGTTCAGCTCAAAGTCACGCTTGATCAGCAGCAGGGCACCCGAGATGACCGAGGTATCAAAGCCAAACAAAAAGCCACCGAGTGCCGCCAGCCCTGTGGCACGGGCGAGCGAGCGGTATGAAGCAAAGCACAACAAATCATGAAACAAGACAATCACCTCTGAAGGTGGCACACACCAAATCCAAGCGGATCACGAGACCAGCAAAGGATACCAACGATCCGAATCACCTACCAGCCAACATGATCATGCGCCAGGTCAACTTGGGCGGCGGACCGGTCAAGGGACCGACCGAGCCGTCGACAACACCGCCATGCACCATCGCGCCGAGTCGACAAGGTGGCCGTATTTAATCTGCAATTTTGTTACTTTAACCATCTGCTGTGAGATTACTGTATCTACTACATCCTAATTTTATGCTGCACAAACTGTTTGTGTCGAAAACGCGATATCTCGCCACGACAAGTCTAATCTGTAGCATGGTAGTTTACATATTAAAATCAGATCAACGACAACAAGTTATCATTCTCCCTCAATAACATTTTGCCAGCCTTGCGCTGCTACCACATGATTTTAAGGGCCTCTCTGTCTCTCTGTCTCTCTCTGTCTCTCTCTCTGTCTCTCTCTGTCTCTCTCTGTCTCTGTCTCTGTCTCTCTCTCTGTCTCTGTCTCTGTCTCTGTCTCTCTCTCTCTCTCTCTCTCTCTCTCTCTCTCTCTCTCTCTCTCTCTCTCTCTCTCTCTCTCTCTCTCTCTCTCTCTCTCTGTCTGTCACTTGTTCCTTGACGGCGAGTCGAGCAGGAAGAACACCCAAAAAAAAAAAAAAATAGTTGTGGTCTCAAAGGTTTATTCCGCCGGAAG
>NW_001865045.1:946147-970776 GCF_000002865.3 Monosiga brevicollis MX1
TGGGGGGGGGGGGGGGGGGTCTCGGCCTGAGTTCTCAGGTAGACCACGACAACAGCTGGCTTCGTTGTCATTGAAGGAGTGAGCTCAAAGCTCGAGCTGCTTGTCTTTCTCTTCTCGTTCAGAAAAGTTTTGAATGGCGGGAAAGCCTTTGCATTTTTGAGCTTGGCCCTTTGAATGCTGGACTCATACTGGAGACTCGACTCGACTCGACTCGCCAACTAGGTGGGCTCCTCGCGTCAAGAGATCCGGCTTGACCGAGCGACCACAACAACATGGCCAGTGAAGTGGAAGATGCCACCATCGTGGCCCACGAAACCCGCCGCGATGACAAGCGCTTCACCGTCTATAAGATTGAGCTCGTCCTTGGCTCGCGCAAAGTCGCCGTCTTTCACCGGTACGAACGGCCCACACCCACCTCAATCTTGAATCAAACATAAGCATTGTTTCTGTATTTTATGATGTTATGTGTGTGTGTGTGTGTGTGTGTGTGTGTGTGTGTGTGTGTGTGTGTGTGTGTGTGTGTGTGTGTGTGTGTGTGTGTGTGTGTGTGTGTGTGTGTGTGTGCTCGTGCCTCTGATGTACCCCGTTCTCATGCCCTGCTCTCGTGCTTTGCCCCCGGTGCTCTGGTTTTGCTCGTGATGCAGGTACAGCGAGTTTCGCGAGCTCTACGAACAGCTCAAGGAGGCTTTTCCACGCGAAAAGTTCAAATTTCCCTCCAAGCGCTTCATTGGTAATTTTGACCCAGACTTCATCAAGGTGAGCTCTCTCTCACGTCATCGATACAGTTTGGTGAGCTGCCACCACGTACAGGCCAACGCCCCTCACGTCTTGGCTACACCATAGACGCGCAAGCGCGGTCTTCACGAGTTTATTCAACGTGTTGTTAGCGATCCCAAAATTGTCACACACCCTGCCGTGCGTGACTTTATGATGGCCACGCCACGCCACGGCCGCGGTGGTCAGGGCCCGACTGCAACGGAGCGTGAAGATGAGGAAGCCCGCAAAGCAGCGGAAGAGGAAGATGTGGCTGAAGATGGTGGCCCCAGCCACGAGTTTGACCTTGGTGCCGCTGAGAATAAGCGGGCCACCGCAGCTGATTTTGAAATGCTCAAAGTCATTGGCAAAGGCAGCTTTGGCAAGGTAAGCTTCCTGATCGCCCATGGCGCTTTCGCCCACACAAGTCTGACCTGCAACACCCGCTCCTAGGTTTTGCTGGGTAAGCACAAGAAGGATAACAAGCTCTATGCCGTGAAGGTTCTCTCCAAGGATGCCATTGTCAAGCAGGTTCGCCGCCTGCTCAGACTCCCATCGGACGTTCCCAAACACAAACAAACGCCATCAGTTGTCATCTCACCACCATCGTACCTCCGCGCAGAATGAAGCCAAGCACGTGATGAGTGAGCGTAATGTCTTGCTCGGCAACGTCCATCACCCCTTTCTCGTCGGTCTACACTTTTCCTTCCAGACTCGCAGCAAACTCTTTTTCATCCTCGATTACGTCAACGGCGGTAAATTTATTCTTCCCCTGATGTTGTCATTGTTCATCTTCTTCTTGTTTCATGCCTTGGCCCACGTCAGCCCCAATGCTTGCCTAAAGCAAACTGGTTTACATACTTTCCTTCATGATGCTCACTGCGCCCCTCGGTATCTTTCTGTTGATAAATCATCTTCAGGTGAAGTCTTCTTTCATCTTCAAAAGGAGAAACGCTTTGGCCCTCTCCGAGCCCAGTTTTACGCTGCCGAGATCACTTCGGCCCTTGGTTACTTGCATTCCCTGAACATTGTCTACCGCGACCTCAAGCCAGAAAACATTCTCTTCGATGCCGACGGCCATGTCGTCTTGACAGACTTTGGATTGTGCAAGGAGAATGTGGAGCCTGGAGGTGTCACCTCCACCTTTTGCGGCACCCCTGAGGTGTGTTTTACGCTCAGACCAAACGCTTGACGTCACCAAACACAAACAGCCTCTTATACGGCCTGTTTCTGTTCTGTTCTATTCCTGAATGCGCAGTATCTGGCCCCCGAAGTATTGAAACGGCAGAGCTACGGCCGCCCCGTCGACTGGTGGTGCTTGGGTTGTGTGACATACGAGATGATGTGCGGTCTGGTGAGTTTCGCGTGACTCGGTGTCGATGGATTGTGCTCTTTTGAAGCATATTTGGCCTCGCCTCTCCCTGTGCACTCACACACTCCATTTCATCATGCCCATAGCCTCCGTTCTACAGCCGCCAGGTCCATGAGATGTACGAACGCATTTTGCACGACAAGTTGCGTTTCCCGGAGCACGTTCCAATGATTGCCCGCCAATGGCTTGAGGCCTTGCTGGAGCGTGACCCAGCCAAGCGCTTGGGTAGCGGTGACACAGATGCTGAAGAGGTCAAGACCCACAAGTTCTTCAAAACGATCAATTTTGATGCCCTTGATCGCCGCGAAGTAAGTAGCTGCTCTCCCCCCACCGTGTATCTGCTGCACCTGCTTTTTCCAAACCGCATGCTGCAGTTCAAATGAACTCAATGTGGTGGGTGTTTTGGAGATCCTTTGCACGATTCAATGGTCTCACGGCTTTTGCCCTTTGCACCTCCGACGTTGTAGATTCCCCCTCCCTGGAAACCCCATTTGGCTAGTGATCTCGATCTTTCCAACATCGATCAAGAATTCGTCAATGAGCCTGTACCGGGTTCTGTTGTCAACCATCAATCGGTATGATGAGCGCTTGTGTCACCAACCAGCACTCCGTCGCCGCTGCTCATGCTCTGAATTCTCGTGCGCAGGTGGAGAACTTGATCAGCGTCCGCGTCAGCGAGGCGGATGTCTTCCAAGGCTTTTCGTATGCAGGGGATGACACCCTTGCTGGCATTGCCAGCTGAGTGTAGTCATCTGTCAAAAGCGCCTTCAATTCCATTTGTGCCTCAAAAACGCCAGACTTGATGTTTTTTGTTCTTTCTCTCTCTCCCCCCCCTCTCTCTCTCTTTTATATCGTCTTTTTTTGTGTCTTGTGTTTGAAGTGAATGTTCGCTGGACACGTGTGCTTGCTGGCGGTTCAAGTCATTCCTTCCCCTCTCCATTTAATGCTGCTGCTGCTGTCGGAGTGACTGTTTTTTTTTTCCACTCTTTTGTTTTGCGCTCTGTTCATTCGTTCTGCAGCAACACTTATCGATTTCGAAATTGATGGCAAGTGTGCTGTTGCTGATGGCACAGGCTGGACAAAGGTCCCCATTTCAATCATTGATATTTGAGCCATGCCTCAACATGAGTACACAAAACCATACGACAAGAGTCATGACAGCGAGCAATTTTCCATCCCAAATCAAACGATGCGTGTCCCACAGTTGGGGCAAAACTTAACCACAGTCTGATCTACCAAGGAAGTACCGCAGCTGGAGCAAAACCTGGGCACGGCGGTTGTTGGCGGTGCCAAGCTGGTGGAGGTTGTCGCAAGGGACGAGGTTGGCATCGTTTGGGGCACTTGCATGACGGGCACCATTTGTGGAGAAGCTGGCTGAATCGCACCAGTGGTGACGTGGGTGGCGGCGGCAGCAGCGGCGGCGGCAGCAGCAGCAGCAGCAGCAGCAGCCTGCTTCAGAGCCATCTGTTCGCGGTGCTGGGCCATGATTGCCTCGTTTTCGCCAAAGTATTTAATGCGCACAGGCCGAGACTACAGTATCATACACAGGTGATTTGAGCAAAGAGTCGCGGAAGGTGCTTGCTTAAAGAAAACAAAAACAAAAACTACGGGCCAAAGAAAGGCAGCGAATACGTACCTCGGCGTGACCTGGCCAGTTGAGGCGCTTTTCAAAGAAGCCTTCGTCTGACAGCTTCATCTTGGCCGCGGGCAACTTCAAAAAGGCCTGTTCCGCGAGCAAAGTCGTGGGATGATGTTAAACAAAAGGAAAAAAAGGAGCAGCACAAAAAAAATTTACACTATAATGTCACTGTGTGACTGCCACCAACCTCAAGCGCTTGCTCTTCCGTAAGCAGCGAAATTTTGGTCGACATTTCGGCGCCTGCCTTGTTGCCAAATGAACGCGTCGTCATCTTGCCGCACTGCGCGTCGATTCGCGGGACGGGCTACTATGAGCACTTTGACTGTACGGTACCACAGAAGCGTAGACCCGGGCTAAACTTGTACGCACCTGAGGCTCGGTCAAAGCAATGCCGAGGCCAGCAAACGTTGCTACGACATTCTGGCGCGTTGTGTCTATCGACAAAGGAGCACATCAGCATCCGATGACGGGAAGGCTCTGACTTCTCATCACCGGGTTGATCAACACTTTAACTTACTAGCAGGAAGTCCCACAAGCTCAAGACGTTGCTTAAAGGCCTTGGGCATGTCCAACGTGAAGTGTGCTTCGGCAAAACTAGTCGTGGTGGGATTCCACGGCAGCTGCGTTTCAATCGCATCCACAGCCTGACGCACAATCTCCATCGGCCACAAGGCATCAGCCAGGGGATCTTGAATATTTGTACAGACATGTCCATCAGCGCAAAGCCACAGCGTAAGTGAGCCTCGACCCTCCCCAACGGCAAAGCGTTCAGACAGCAAAACGTACCGTGAGCTACCCCATCGGGTTGGCAATCAATGTTAAACTGCTGCAAGACCACATCCTACATGTTTGAAAAATGCGTGGATGATGCCAAGCAGCATGTGTTGATGTGATGCTAGAGCAGCAAGCACTATTTGATAGCCTGCGCGCGGCACAGCGACACAAATTGAACTTACGCGAAGACTCAGGGTGCGCTTGGGCAAACGGTTAATGGAGAACAAGAAGGCCGTGTCGATAACCAAGGAGTGGCGCAGCTTGAGGCTGGCCAAGTCAAAATGCAGCGAGTGACCCACTACCACCGTATCGGTCTTGATGACGCGAGTTAACGCCTGGTGACGCAGCAACGCAAAATCAGTCGTCAGACCACAACAGTGGATAAGCAAAAAATGAAGGTCCTCGCTTGTATCATTCTTTCTTCTTCTTCTTCTTCTTCTTCTTCTGCTTCTTCTTCTTTTCTCTCTCTCTCTGTCTCTCTTTCTCTTTCTCTCTTTCTCTTTCTCTCTCTTTCTCTCTTCCTCTCTACAACGCGGCTCTTGATTTTTTTTTTTTTACTCGAATGCGCCCCTTACCTCTTGAGCCTCACGCATGGTAATACCGTTTTCAAGTTGCTCTTTTGTGATGCCACTGATGGCAGTACGGTAATCAATCACTTGAGCTATCAGCGTGTCAATGGTGAGGCGCGCAACAGCACCGTGCAAAAGCCGTACGCAGCGAGGACCCGTGTGAGATTGCATTCAGTTCGATCACAGAGCCGGCTCGCCCCCTGCCCTCGCCATATCATTTTGCAAAACATGTAGGTCGTACCGGTGGGCTTGATCAGCAAGTCCATGAGAATCAAGGGCTGGGAGGGGAAGACACCTTCAGGTAACAGAAGTCAGACAAAAATCAACGCAGCAGGCAGGTGTTTTCATGAGTCGGCCGGGCGTGCAAGGCCAACGTCCAAAAAGGGGTCCCTGCCCGTCGTTGACACGCGCAACATACCAGGAAGGGTGATGCCTGGCGCCACCACCGTGACACGGGCCACCTGGCTACTAGAGGCCGTGGTTTCCACCATCTCACAATCAAGTGCAATGAGGGAGTGACCCGCGCGCGATCCGCCGCTGGATCCCGAGTGCGAGGAGGTCTCGGCCCAACCGGGCTTGAGAGAACCGGCAAGAATGTCGCTGTAGCATTTTTCAAAGCGCGGATGGCGTCGGGTGCGAGCAACGAGCCAGTGCAGAGCTTCATAACCAGCCAAAAGCACGCGAGATTGCGTGGTGTCTGTCTTGACGGTGGCAGCAGAGGTAGCTGCCTTGGGGGTGACGGGCACTGACACGGGTGTCTCGACTTTGGTGGTGATCTTTTTCGCGGCCTTGGCTTTGGTCGCACGGCTTGTTTCGGGGGTCGCCACGCTGGGTGTACTAGCGGTAGCTGGCACCACGTGTGTAGTTACTGGCACAGCCTTGGCGTGAGGCAGCTCAGGCTCATCATCAGAATCAGAGTCGGAAGACTCGGGGCTAGGAACTTGAGGTGCAGGCGTAGCAGGCGTAGAGGTCTGTGGCTTGGGGGTCTTGGCCTTGGCTTTAGCCTGGACAGGTGTGGTCGTTGTAGGGGTGGGTGCGGTAAAAGGCAAAGTCTCCTCGTCACTATCTTCACTGCTACTTGAGCTGGAAGAGCTGGAGCTGGAGCTGCTTTGCACGCGTGCCTATGGATCATGACATGCCCGACAGGCAGGGTGGTGAAAATCCTTGCCCTACATGACGGCACGCCCATGTTCCCCGCGATTCTGGACAATAACAGGCGGAAGCGCCGCGATGAAGAAGGTGATTTGCTCACCTTTGGGGGAGGAACGGCAGCAAACTCGCGCTTGACCCGCTTGGGAGTTGCCTCAGCCGGTGAAACAGGAGCAGGGACGGGCGCTGCTGGTGCGCTTTGACCAGAGGTGTCATGGGAGAAACGACATTTCTTGCCCCGGCGGCAGTTGCCCTCGAGAAAGAATTGACAGACGGATCCAAAGCGGTCTGCCATTGTCAATGGTCTGCTTGAACGCCGTTGCCCTCCGATTTGCAAGTGCTGGTCGCTGCCCAAACTTGCACGAGGATACCGCCGTGCTGTGCTGGTCAGCCGAGCTGCAACAGGAAATGGAACAAGAACACACGTGTGTGTGCGCGCACTCGCTTTGACCCTCATTTTTGCTGACAAATTTTTTCTGACAATTCATTCGCGCTACCATCTGTCGGCTTTGACGCCTCCTCCATTGCTCATTGGAGGAGCAATGGACTCTGCAACAAGTCCCCAAACTCAGACATCTACTGTCTCTTCTCTGCTTATGCACACGACGAGATCTTTGCGATCAACAGCAACAACAACTTGCCGAGTGTCGATGGCGTGTGATTGGGCTGTCGCCTCTCTTCCTTTTTGCCGCGATCCAGAGCGATCGACGACAGCATCGTCATGCCGCCCATGCCAGCTGCGTCCGCCGGTGCGGGGATGAGTGAGGAGGTTTCAGGCACCATCAACTGCCCTCGCTGCCAGCAAAGGTGAGAGCCCAACTATTTGCGTTGCTTTTGAGAGTCATTCATTTCCAGCGCCACCACACCACACCCTCTGACGAATGGCGCCTGTTCGACTGTCACAGCTTGCGGCCCAAGATCCCGCCGCTGGGCGATAAGGTCTGTCGGGCACAATGTCCAAGCTGTCAGCATGTGTTTTTCTTCCAGACGGCGCTCCGCACGTCCGCCATCACGTTCAAGATCAATGGCAAGACTGAAACAGTTGTGAACCCGGATCCCGCCATGTCGCTCAACGAGTACTTGCGCACCGTCAAGCTCCTCAAGGGGACCAAGCGATCTTGTGGTGAGGGCGGCTGCGGCTGCTGTGTCGTGTCCATCACCTCACCTGGTGATAGCGTGCCCAAACCGGTCAACTCGTGCCTGCACCCCCTCTGTGCCATGGATGGCGCCGAAGTTACAACCGTGGAAGGTATTGGTTCCTCCCGAACCACGCTGCACCCAGTTCAAAAGTCCCTCGCCGAGCATTGGGGCAGCCAATGTGGTGGTTGCTCCACCGGCATGGTCATGAGCATGTACACTCTTTTGCAATCCGAGCCCGCGGCCACCGCTCAGGAGATGGAAATGGCTCTCGACGGCAACATCTGTCGCTGCACCGGGTAGGTAGTGTGCTGCACAACTCCCCAGCAACCCTTCCCGAACATGCGCTCGCCGGCTACTTTGAGCCCATTCCCAGTCGCTCCTCCGCATTTTCTCTCACGCGCGCCCCTCTGCCTTGCTTTCTCGCGCCCTTTGTTGCACCAAAACACAGCTACCGTCCTATTCTGGATGCTTTCAAGGCGGCTGCCAAGGAAGAGGCACGGGCTGACATCGAAGATCTGGCCAGCCGCAAGGCTGCCCCTTGCTCATCTCGCGCCTGCGGTGCTTTTTGCTCGGACAAGGGAGGCGCGCTCTGCCACGCCGACGCTGCAGGCGCTGCCTCAGCCCCGGCTCTGCTTCAATCCTCCAGTCAAGGCATGGCGTGGATCCAGCCAGCAAGCTTGGACGATCTGGTCTCCATGCTCGCCACCGAAACCCGCCACTACATGCTTGTATGTGGCAACACCTCCACAGGCATTTTCAAGGACGATATCCCGCAAGTCAAGTACGATATTTCACGCCTCCCGGACCTCTCGGGTATCAAGTTTGACGCCTCAACCGGCCTGACTTTGGGCGCGACCGTGACCCTGGCCGCTCTCTTGGAGGCGCTGGATCAGGTCAGTCAGCAGTCTCCTCTCCAACATCCCTTACAAACTTGGTCATCTTCCAGCTTCAAACTTTTTTCTTTGTGAAGCGCATATGGCCGTTGTTTTGACCGCATCTTGGCACCCCTCCGTCGTTTGTTGCTTTTTTTTTTCTTTTCACTATTTGCTATGTCTAGTTTCTTTCCGTACCTGACATATGGCTTTTCGTTTGACATGTCGTTGGCCACCTTGTGTACTGCTCTAATGTTGTCTTGTCCTGGCCTGGCAGAACTCGGCTGCTTCCACCTCGTACGTAGCCATGCATGAGCACTTGATGAAGGTGGCCAACACGCCCGTCCGTGCTGCTGCATCTTGGGCAGGCAATGTTATGCTGGCCAATCTGCACGACAACTTCCCCTCGGATGTTGCGACGCTTTTGATGGCAGCGGGGACCACTGTGCGCATTGCAGATGCCAGTGGCACCAAGACTGTATCCTTTGCTGACTTTGTGCAGCTTGATATGACTGGAAAAGTCCTCGTGTCTGGCACCATTCCCGTGCTAGCCCAGAAGGAAGTTTTCTTCTCCCACAAGGTCCGGCCCTGAGTCTTGTCCTCAGACACTCGCTCTTTGCTGCTCTTTGCCGCTCTTTGCCGCTTTCGCGCGACTCTCAACACCCATTCGGGCCAATGCATAACAGGTGATGAAGCGCCACGTCAACTCCCATGCCTATGTCAACATTGCCTTCCGCGCGACACTGGATAGCTCGACATCCGCTTTTGAAGGAGCACCAACCATTGTTTACGGCGGCCTCAGCACCAAACCGTACCAGCTTGCAGTCACCAGCCAAATGCTGGCTGGCATGAGTGTGTATGATGAGAGCAACATCCAATATGTAATTGCCCAGGTGGTCAAGGAAGTCCCCTTTGTCTCAACACCCGTCAGCTCCTCCTTGGAGTATCGCTCGCTCCTGGCACAGTCGCTCCTATACAAGTGCATCTTGGCCTGCGCCCCGACCTTAGCGCCTACCCTGGCCTCTGCTGCAACCCCTTATTCGCGGCCCGCCTCGACAGCCCAGATCCTTTATGACGAGGACGACACGCTAGCCCCTGTTGGTAAAGCCCTTCCCAAGGTTAGGCGCCTTGAGGCTCGGCTTCCTGATAGCCTGTGGCGGCTTTCCTCTGATTGTTTTCACGCTTCTCCCCGTGTCCCTGTGGTGCTCTCATGCTCCCTCCCCATTTTGACTCAGGCCACGGCTTATCTCCAAGCAAGCGGTGAAGCCAAGTATGTGGATGACATTGCCGCGACGCCGGATACGCTATATGCAGCCTTTATCCTTGCCGATGTGGCCAACGCCACGCTGAACAGTGTGGACATTTCTGCCGTCAAGGCTGCCCCAGGAGTGGAAGAAGTTTTCCTTGGTGCTGATTTGCCCCAAAACTATACCACAACTGAGGGAGCACTCTCGGCAGACCCCGAACCACTGTTTGTGGCTGTGGGCGAGAAGGTTTGGTATCACGGCCAGGCTGTCGGCATGGTTCTGGCCAGCACACAGCGCCTGGCAAATGAAGCCGCCTCCCTGGCTGTTGTGACCTACTCTGACCAAGCGCCCCCGTTGCTGACCATTGAAGACGCTATCAAGGCTGGTAGCTATTTCCACGATGCCGGCCCACTTCAAGCCGGTGAAGACATCGACGCCGCTCTTAAAGAGTGCGATCAAGTGATCACGGGATCTGCCTCTGCTGGCAGCCAGTACCACTTTCACATGGAGAAGCAAGCTTGCATCTCCATCCCCCAGGAAGATGGAGGGCTTCATTTGTGGTGTTCTACGCAGTATCTCGACAACATGCGCCAGCGCGTTGCAGCCATCACCAATCTCCCGGCCAACAAAGTCAAGGTCAGAGGGTGACTTGACCATTGCCCTCATCCTTAGCCCTTGCGGATGCATGTTCACACCTCAAGACCCCTGTCGCCTTGACGTTTGTTGAGCTCAAGTCCTCTACACTTACCCCCTCGCGCAATGACCCGTAGGTTGAGACCAAACGTTTGGGTGGCTCTTACGGTGGCAAGATTACCCGCTCTTGGTTTACAGCAGCTGCCACTGGCTTTGCCGCTAGCAAACTGAACCGCACCGTTCGCACGATCCTTGATATCAAGACCAACATGCGCATGATTGGTAAACGGTGTGTTCATGAAGCCATGGTCCACATCGCGACTCCCTGGCTTAGCCCATTGCTGGGTGTGCGTGCTTTTCGCCGAACGATCTAACTTCATGCCCCCATCTTGCCTTGGATCCTGCGATAGCCATCCGTTCCGCGGTGACTTTCAGGCTGGTGTGAAGGACGGCAAACTGCATGCTATCAAGGTGAGACCTCGCTCTTGAGGCAGATGACCGATGTGGCGCAAGGTTTGAGTGGCTCGAAAGCATGCAAGACTAAACTCAACTTCCCTGTCAGGCTACTTGGTACATGAACACGGGCGCCTACGTTTACGATAGCGCCATGGGCCAAGGTCTTACGTGCGCAGACGCCGCTTATTACTGCCCTAACTGGTACATTGACCCCAAGGTGAGGTTGCTCCGTCTTGTGCATCTGCCTGCGCCCTCTGAGCCGTTGTTTTTTTTGTTGTTGTCGATGATGTTGTCGATGGTATTGTCGATGTTGTTGTCGATGGTGTTGTCGGTGGTGTTGTCGATGGTGTTGTCGATGTTGTTCTCCAAAGCGTATTCCATGCCTCACCTGCACACGAATCATGTCTCCTTAGACTTGTCGCACCAACACGCAGTCCAACACCGCAACCCGCGCGCCTGGCTGCATGCCTGCCATCTACTGGATGGAATGCGTATGTCAGCGTCTCAAACAAGCCAAGTGGGACAGCAAGAGTGTAAGCGTTACTTTTTTCCGAAGCGTGCTCATTGCTTTGCATGGCGTTGCATCATCTCTGAACCTCAGGTTGTGGAGCAAGTGGCTGATGCTCTGAAGGTTGACCCGATCACTTTCCGCAAGAACAACATTTATCAACCCAATGAGGTATGACTAAAACAGAGGACGGCATGCTGTAAGCACAAAATAAAAGTGAATTCAGCCTGTGCTACCGTTCTGATGAGACTAATCGGCTGTGCAATGCATAGGTCACGCCACTGGGTATGAAGCTGGCTTACTGCAGCCTGCCCACGCTGTGGGACAACTTTGTGGAGGAGATTTCCCTGTCAAAACTGCAAGCCAATGTGCTTGCTTTCAACAAAGCCAATCGTTGGCGGTTTGTACTCGCCCTTTTGGCTAGACAAACAAAAGATAAGCCAAATGAATGGGGGCAGTGAGGTCAAACAGTAGTTCTTTGGTTGGCGCCAGAGTTGAATCAGCTCACACGGACTATCGCCGGTCAATTTGCACGATAGCAAGCGCGGTCTGGCCGTGAACCCCAACAAGTATGGCTTAGGTTGGAATGGCTACCAATTGTCCATGTTCCTGTCGATCTCGCACATCGATGGCACCATTACTATCAAACATGGCGGTTCGTCTTTTGCTTCAAAGGTTGCTGTCATGAGTTGTGTGCACGGAGTCATGTCTGTCGTCTCCATGATAGGCGTGGAGATGGGTCAGGGCTCTGACATCAAGATGATGCAAGTCGTGGCTTACCAATTAAACGCACCGATCGACATGATCCGCGTGGAGAGCAACGACACCGTGGTCAACGCAAACTGCACCCCGACCGGTGGTTCAGCCACTTCGGACGTCTTGTCCATGGCCGCTATGGCTGCATGCCAGGACCTGAACACTCGACTCAGCCCATTTTGGCAAGCCAAGAGCAACCCAAGCTGGACTGATGTCGTGTCTGCCGCCTATGATGCTGGCGTTGACCTCATGACACGGGTATGCAATGATTTCGCTACCTGTGGCTGGGACTGAGGGAGAGGAGGCTTTTTTCGTGTGTATTTTTTGTTCTGTGCAAATATGTTTCGCTCGTCAAGGTGCTTGGATCTGACCACAATTGTGCTCACCGTCCTTCTGCAATGACTTTGCACCACACGTCATGCAGGCCTGGTCGGCCCCGACCCCGGCCGGTGCCTTTGTGTACAACAGCTATGGCATGATCTCAACTGAGGTAAATAATATTATCTGCGGATATGTCTTCAGAGTGGACCTGCCTTGCCCTTTCTGACTTTCCTGTTCCTCTTCGCATCTCCGTCATCACCTGACACGTTGTTCTTCTGATTGTGTTTCTGCGCCAGGTGGAGATTGACGTCCTGACAGGAGAGGTGGAGATTGTCGATGTCCGTCTGCTCTTTGACTGTGGCAAAAGGTGAGAATATGTATTGCATTGTTTTTCTTTTTCTATTTCTTCTTGTTTTTGTTTTGTTTTGAAAAGGGGGAATTTGCAGGCATTTGTTGCCTTATCGTGACAAAGATTGTCAAGCGCATCTTCTGTTTGACCTTGTATCTTGCTTCGACTTGAACAGCTTGAACCCGGCCGTGGACATTGGGCAGGTTGAAGGTGGCCTGCTCATGGGGTTGGGCTACTGGCTGACCGAGGAAGTCTTATTCGACTCGACCTCTGGTGAACTTCTCACCGATGGCACTTGGGAATACAAGCCACCAAGTGTGCGAGGTCAGTTGCAACTCGACGCCGTTACCTTGTTTTTGTTTCTGTCTCTGGTTTTGTTGTGTTATTTTGTTTTTTGTTTCTTTAAGACGCTGTTTTCGTCATGGACAAGAAGAGAGAGAGCGCAATCACTATTTGCGTTGATCCCCTCCTTTTTTTTTCCACACCTGTATATTGAACAGACATCCCTCAAGCAAGCTGGATCAAGCTGTTGCCGGATGCACCCAATCCGATTGGTGTTTTGCGCAGCAAAGGTGGGTTCTCTTCTCGCCTGGCAATGGACACGAACCTTCTAGCCGATGCTCATCATCCTCGGGCATGTCGAATGTGCCGTGTAGCTTCGGGTGAACCACCTGCGTGCATGGCCTCCTGCATCACTTTTGCCATCAAGGCAGCCGTTACGGCAGCCCGTGCCGATGCGCAATTGGACGCTCAGTTTGATTTTGCTGCGCCCTACACTCCTGAGAATATTGGCGTCATGTGTGGCGCTGCCCCTTCGCAATTCAGCATCAAGAAAGCCTGAAGCTTCGCCGAGCAAGACTGAGGAATAAAAAATTTCATCTCGCTGGCACGCTTGTCTGACATGACAATTAATGGTGGGCACTCCTGTCGCTTGTATTGCGACGTATAAAACTTGAAGCCGAAATTGAATTTCTTTGTACAAGCGCATCGATTGAAACTACTATACACTGTGTGCCATAGGCAAAATAGAAACAGCATCATCGTGGAAAAACAGAAGAAAACAACGCTTCAATACATGCACGTCGAAGAGACATGCAAGTGACGAGCTTTGCAGACTAGGGGGTTGACAGTCCGGCGCCGCCGGTAAGTCAAACACCAAGTCGTCCAGGCAAACTCAAGTTGCAAGATGCTTCTTCCGGCAATGAAGACAGGCATTGTCATGATACACAAGCAAAGGAGCAAAAGATAAAGAAGACAATGCATAAGGCAGGTCTGGTTTCTTGCTTTCTGTCTCGGTGCCTGACGCATCGCCGGCATAACAAGTCGCAGCGTGGGCTTTTCAGACATAGTCCTCGCCCAATTGCAGCTCTTCATCGTCGCTTGAGTCGGCTCGGGGTAGATCAAAGCGCTGCCGATACACCTCACTGTCAAAGATCGGTACCTCCGTGTCTGGGAAAACCTCTACGAAATGGTCCAAGACAAACTGATGGGCGGGAAAAGAGCCTCAAGGTGAGCAAAAAGTCTTCATGACAGGAATCATGAGCTGAACGCCAAAGCCGGTGCCGTCAAAAGCAAACTGACTTCAATCAACTTTGGAACGTCATTTTTCAGAACGTCCTCGGGACGTGGAGGCCATAGAATGCTTGGTCCCACACAGATGGCCAAGTTGGAAGCTGAGAAAGACCAAAGCAGCAGAAGGGGAGACTATGAATACGCTCGTCCGCACAAGAGCCCGCGCCGACAACATGGCTATGAGCATTGATCAATAGGCGTTGCGTGGCCGCACCTGTCATGTGATTGCTCTCGGAATACCGCGCAACCTGCAGTAGAAGACGGCACATGCACTTGAACAGATAGAAACGCGCACCACTCAGGTTGGCGAGGGCCGTTCGCACTGCTGCCACACGCCGACGCGTATCACTGATGCCATTGGATGTCGCCAACTCTGCGAGGTATCAAACGAGCACACAGAGGTGGCCACGACAGTGTCAGTCGAATTCATTTCACAATTGTCTCAAAAAGTCAAAGCAAAGGAAGAGACAAAGACAGAAACAGAGAGACAGAGTGACAGAGAGACAGAGAACAAAAACAAGAGGTGGCCCCACACTGTGCTTGGATTTTCCAAAGCGTTGAGAGTGTGCGTATGTAGGACTCACCAGGATAGAGCCGCTGCGGCAACAGACAGTCTGGAATGTTGCGCAGAAATTCCTTGAGAGCCGCCCCAAGGATGAGAGGTGGGATATCGCCCATTTCCACCTCCTCCCCAGTATCAAGCTTCTCGCGAATCAGCTGCACAACGCGTCCGTTGGCACTCTTGCGGAAGAGCTCGGGCGTGCGCGACCCATGAAAATAAAGGCGGCCAAGCATGTCCTACCAGAATTATAGAGTGGTCAGACACAAGGGCCGATGCAAACAATCAAACGCGGGCTAGTGGCAAGCCAACACATGGACAGTTCGAAAGCAGTGTCTTCAGACCTCAAGCGCAGTCGGCAACCGCCCGTCTTCCACCAAATCGTCCAAAGGACGGCCATAAAAAAGTCTACACACGCAGTTCGAATGCCGTGAGTGTGCTTGCTTGGATTGAAAACCTCAATCCCAGGAAAAGGCACCTGCGCGTGCCAAACATGCTCACCCCAGTTCACTGGTGTCAATTGACGACTCGGTAGCCTCGCTGCTGGATGTGCGGGATCGATTGCGGCTCGGGACGATTTTGCGCAACAACTTGATGCCGCGCTTGGATTTGTGCTTGCCCAAGGGGATGCCGGTCGTGGTGGGGCTGGTTGACAGCGGTCCAGCCAAGGGTGGTGAGCCCGCATATGACTGCGAGGGGTCCAAGCTGAGCGACGTGCGACGTCGCTGCAGGGCCCGTGGAATGGCTGCTCGCAACGTCACCTGCAGCTTTGCTGGCACGTTATCATCTGTTTTGAATCCACCCCAAGTGAGAGGCAAACGGAATTCTGGCAACCGTTTTCGAAGAGGCCCAAGAGAAAGAGCATTAAACCTTAAGCACGGAACGTGGTGTTATACATACTTGTCAAGGGGGGGCTGGATACGTGACGCAAAATAAGATCGCAATTCCCGTCGTGAAAATTTTGGCGGCGAGCCCAGCGGCAGACAGCCAACGGGCTTTCCCATTCTGTGACATATGAGTCGGTTGAGGAACAAGCAGGGACCCCATGTCATTGCGGTGTCAAGCATTGAACTTCTCGAAGCAAACCTACCTTGAATTTGCTTGAAGCCTCGCGAGCTTCGCTCGAAAAGAACAAAATCCTCGGGGTTGCGTGCATCAAGCTCGCAGCTCTCCAATACAGCTGCCACCACGTCACGCGTGGTGGTGAGATAGGGCAAGGACAGGCTCTTGATGGTCACGTCCGATCTAAAACAGCATTGCTCAAAACGTAAGTTCAGTAGAACAAGTCAAAAAAAAAAGGGCAATTTCGCCGTTGCTCAGCACAAAATCAGCAGAGCGAACCGTTGAATGTCAGGCACGATGGCTGGGATCAACGGACAGACAGACACCATCTCCTCCGGCTCGCAACGGCTCTTCATCGTAACCATGGCTCTAAATCAATCGGACAAGCAGATGATCCGAGCCCTTGTCAGCACCCCCTTGACGCGCTTGATCAGCCAGTGCAGTGCAAGCCCTCGATGGGATGTAAATTAAATGCGACATGGAACCAACTTTTGCAAGTGCTGGAGCCAGTGCTCGCGGTCGGAGGCATTCTCACACACGCAGACAAAGCCGCGATGTTTTGGATCCCCCAACAGGAATGCCGCATTGGCCTATGAGCGGATGAAAAAAAAAAAACTCAGCATCAAGCATCAAGGAGGACAACTCTGATCCGCGGGTTCTTCTCAGGTGAGTCCGAACCTCGATAGACTCTGGCAGTGAAGGAGTGGGATTTATCCAAGCATAAGAGAGATCAATGACCAGCTTTAGCTTGTGGCTGTGGCTCGTGGGCTTGCTGATGAGCAGATGGGTCTCAAACAAAAAAAAGTGTCGTCGCCGAACGATGCCAGCATGGAGGCACTGAAGCCGACCGCCATGAATCATCCGACGAGGAAGCAGCAATTCTTGCGGCTAACAAACGCACATTGCACCACGATAAGACCATACTAGTGACGATGAACCACACCAAACTAGGGCAAACTTCGCACCTCGGCCATCTTGATCAAAGCACATGAAGATGCATACTATCACACCATAAGCATATGTAAGCAAGGCCCAATGAAGACAGCTCAAAAGGCAGATCACCACATCCAACAGGGGCACGAAACCGCGATGCACAATAAAACTAGGGGTATGCAAGCCGTACGCGCATCATCAGCTCGTGAAACTCTCGCAACGGATGCAACTGCGCTGATTCTGCAGTATCAGGTGCCGTGAATGGCAGCTTGGCAGTTGAAAACGAGAGCTCAAACTCAGCCATGCGACGCTCTTCTTGACGCAGTTCGTTCAGCTGCTCCTTGTCTGCAAGAGGCCCCCAGGATGAGACAATAGTATAGTGCGTAGTGTGCAGTGATCCGGACGGACAATCAGAAGTTGAGATGATGAGTTTCTGGAACATACGGCGATTCAGAGCCTGCCAAGCTTGGTTGAGCTCGGCATCTAGCGGAAGGGCGCCAGTCGCAGCCAGGCGCTTTATTGACTCAATGTAAAAGGTCAACTGTTGAAGCTACGGCGTACAAGAGAAAATTATATCCACGAAAGCATGAGAGGAAGCTGGTGGTTAACAGCACAAAACGGGACAATGCTCATCTTTGACACGCACTGGGTGGTTGATGAGCTTGTCGATGGGCGTTCGGACCTCTCGCTCCACCGCGGTTACAAACGCAGCAAAGCGATCATTCCCCATGACCCTGCGATGACCAGATAGCAGGAGCGCGCACGTGAATGCTAATCAGAAAACCACGTCATGTGAGCTTCATGGAGAAGCCCGTTGACAGCCGAATATACCTTGAGAAGACACGGTCCCGAACAAGGCAGGTTGCCAAATATTTGAGATAAACATCCGTAATATTGCCCGAGAAAAGCTTGTGTAGCTGTTGGGCTCTTTCTTGGGCCGAGCTGAGCAAGCATTCATGTCAAAGTGAGTTTTAACGTGTTTGGTGTCAAAGTTCAAAGCACACTTAGCATCACCAACTCTTCCAAGCACTTGCTAGCACAGCTACGGCGCGATGGAAGGACGAACATGGTTGGCAGAAGACAAGACTTGAGAAGAGCTTGGTTCTCGACGGTCAAGTACTGAAATTCGTAGTGAACGTCAAAGATAGCATCAAGCAGTGTATTGTCCAGCACCTTGTAAACCTTGGCCTGGACGCACGAGGACCACGGCGCAAAATTTCACAGAGGCAAGAGGAGAGAGCGAAGATGAGCACAGCCACTGTCATCGACTTGACCCAGGAGATAAACATCGGATCGAAACGGCCCACAAAGTTGGAATAAAGGTGCGTCATGGATTCAAGGGCATAAAAAAATGACGAGAGCAAAGCATGAACAGCAAAGATTCAAAAGACCTGGCATGACTCGGGCCAAGCCGCTGCCTTCATGCCTCGGCCCAAGTTGACCGACGATTGCAGCTGACCTGATTCCAAAATTTGTCGATGATGATCCGTTCATTTTCAGCAAACACGAGCTCGTAATCGAGCACCGTGCGCAGAATTTTCAAGACAGCAGTACCATCGTCGGCGCTGCCAACGCGTGCGCTGCCAACGGCAGCCATGTTGTCTTTCTGCCACCGAGCCTGAACGGAATGATGGGACGTGGCCAACACCGATCTGATCGCCTCTGGCCCACAGAAAAAAAACACAGAGCAGATGTGTCGCAGTCAAACACAAAAAAGCTAAAAGCTTCAACAGTGGCGCGAGAGGTGAAAATGTGAAAAACCTGTCACTTTATCAGGTTCAAAAGGGGCGGAAGCCAAAAGTCTGACAACTGGTACTAATGTCAGCGATAATGATTTTATCTTACATCAGATCTTCTAGAGCCGACAACGGCAATGCGACGAATTCTACGACCAAATCAGTCGCCTAAAAAGCAGAATGCCAGAGTGTCAGTCCGTGCCTCCACGTATTCGAACACTCCAATGGATGAGGTGCCCTTCGCCGAGCCGAAAAGGAGAAGCGCGACTACTACACCGGTTTCAATCATGGAAAAACTCTGATCGTCCCTGCGGCGATGACGACAACTGGTGGGTTCGCCTCCTCCTTTGTGGATCTGCTTGGTCAGCTTGCCCGCTGCGCCGAGGCCCGTGGTGTGTACCAGCCGGGGCTGGATGAGGCCTTTGTTCCTCGGTGGAAGGGTCGCTTTGCGGCGCTGGTCCATCAGATGAACGCTGACCACATCCAGCGCCACTTTGGCGGTGTCTGCCTGCGCTCGTCGTAGGTAGGCACCGTCTCGGGGGTCCCTCTGTGGGGATCCCTTTGTGCACCAGTCGCTCCCTAGGTGGTTCTCGTTGTGTCTTTTGATGGCTTGACTTGTATTTTTGTTTTAATTTTGCTTTAATTTTTGCTGAATTTTTGTAAAGTCCTTTGTATGATGCCTTTGTCTTCTGTGGTCGGTTGTTTTCTCAATCCGACGTTGTGTCTCGTTGGATGTGAGCGTGCCGTGGTGTTCATTGTGTTTGTGCTGTGATGGCTTGTAGTTGTGATGTGTGACTGCCTTTTTATGTGTCTTGTGTTTAAAATGGCCGTATCTCTGGTTATACTTGGTCGTTTTGTACGATTTTTGTTTCTATGTGCGTGATTCTTCGCGCTTGTACTTCTTGGCATGATAAAAGCCAGTGAATCCCTCCTACTAACTAGTCTCAAACAGAATCACAAGGTTATGCCCAAGTCAAAGCAAATCGTGACAAATGGTAACAAAGTCGTGGCATGATATCAAAAAGTCATGAGCAACTGCAAAACAATCACAACTGTTCCTTTCGAAATCGTAAGCAACACTCAATGTTTTTCCGTTGAAAGTTGAGATGTCAAGGCGACGTGCACGGCGGCAGTTCAAGACGCCAGTTCAGCATGCTCCACCTGATCACCTGCTGAGCTTGCCAGAATCGTTGGGTGATGATGTCCCTGGCAGTGGTGCACCATGGGGCTTTGCTGATAACGCCCCTGCCAGTGATTCGGAGTCAGTATCGCCCCCCCAAGCTGCCTCGGAAGCTGCACGCACCCGGGGCCCAAACGACTGTGGAAAAAACCGAGTGGGAAGGCGCGTTGGCCGCTATTCGGACAGCGACCGCCGGGCTTTCTTGGTAGCACTGGATGAGGTCGATGAGCATCAGGAATCGTTTTCTGATAGCAAGATTGCCGCTGTGCTCGAGCGGAGAATTGGAAAACAGATATCAGTCTCAACGATCTCAAGATGGCGCCGCGAATATATGAAGCGCCTGAATATGCGCGCCGCAGGCGAGCTGTCTTCAGAAGAACCACATCTCAAACCTCAACAACCACGATCTGGCCGCCCTTCTGTTTTGGATGCTCAGGATGAAGAGATTTTGGCTGAGTATGTCATGCGATACGGCAAGCGAGGTTCGACAGCGGACGCTCGTGAGTATCTTTACGCAAAGCGCTACAAGCCCCTCGAGCTCAGCGATTCGATCGAGCCTTGGCATGTTTCCCTTGCCACCATTTGCAATCATCTGAAGAAGCAAAACCGGGATTCTGGAATTGACAGCGAGTACGTTAGTCTACGTCCTCGTCGACATGATTCTTTCGGCCCACAGACCCAGGAGGCTTGCCTCAATTACATTACATTCCTGGAAGCCCTGGACGAGGAGCACCTCCTCTTTTCGTCGAACAAGCATGCTCTTCTCTCTGCGGACGAAAGCTGGATGACTACCCAAGCAACGCGACACAAAGGCTGGGTCGTTCAAGGACAAGCAAGGAGTGTGGCACCAGCGCCTCGTTCGTCGATCTCTTTCTTTGCAGCATTGGCCTACTCCGGAGAGATCGTTTTCTTGCGTACCAACATTGGCAATAGTACAGGCGAGAGTTCACAGCGCTATTTGGAGGGCACAATCTCTGCCTGGCGAAAAAAGTATGGCTCAGGTCTTCTGGTCGTGACCTGGGACAATGTGCCACATCATTATAAAGCTCTCAGTCTCATGTCCGGCTCTCATGGTGTTGAACATACGAAAAAGGTGTTTGTGCGCGCCTCAAGCACAATTCCAGAAACTGATGAGCGCTACTCACCGCTCATTTACTATGAGTTGGATCGTGAGCTGTACGGTGGTCCGGTTCTTGTTGTCCCAACGCCAAAATACCAGCCCGACTTCGCTCCCATTGAGACCGTTTTTGGTTCCGTCAAATATGCTGCAGAAGGCATTCGCGCGCGTTCATCAAGCTTTGGCTACACGCGCCTCTCAGAGAGGCTCGAGAAGATTCTCAACGTTGTTTTTGGATCCTACCTGAGAAAAGATATGTTGAAAGGAGCAATCCGTGACACACACAGGTACATGAAAGCCTGGCAGGATGGCGCCGTAAATGAAGATGAGGCTCGAGCTCGCCGCGACCAGCTACGCATTCGTGACAAACAAGACTATGACCAGATCAGGGCTGCAACTGGCGGAATCTTGAGACACAGGCGTGAATCCTTCGAGCTCGCGCCAATCATGGACATGGCTGTCGACAACTCCCGAACTCGCCGCCAGACTGCTCGAGCCGTTGCCGCCAGCCAAGAAGACGATGCTAACGTGAATGACTTTAAATCTACATGTGAAAATAAGCGGTTGCTACTACAACGTGACAAAGCTCAGGCTCGAGCTCGCCGAGCAGCATCAGCTGCTTTGCGCAGCTCAAATTGAATGATCCTCGCGATTTCATCACCGAAAAAAATTGAGTGTTGCTTACGATTTCGAAAGGAACAGTTGTGATTGTTTTGCAGTTGCTCATGACTTTTTGATATCATGCCACGACTTTGTTACCATTTGTCACGATTTGCTTTGACTTGGGCATAACCTTGTGATTCTGTTTGAGACTAGTTAGTAGGAGGGATGTAACTTGTTCTCTTGTGTTGTTTTGCGTGACGTAGTGATTTTGATGTCGGGGTTGCACAGCTTTGCTTTCAGCTCTGAGGTTCAAACACCTAATTCATCATACCAGCTCGATGTCCGGTTCTGCGGGACCAAGGACATGGTTGCTGACCTTCTCACCAAGCTGCTCAATGGACCGAGCCATCGTCGTTTGTGTGACATGCTCTTCCGTTCTCAGCTTGAAGGGGAGTATTAGAGGCACAATCTGAGACGGTATACTTTATTTATTATTATACTTTACCACGTTGTGTGTCCTCTGGTACTTGATGTTGTCCCACCTTGTTGTGTAACATCTTGCTGTACCATCTTGGTGTATCATCTTGTTGTGGCATCTGTTGGTCCCAACAGATTGCTGATATCGCTTCCACCTGTCTTCAGTGTGATAGTCCATTCTCTGTCTCCACTGTGTGTGTGTGTAATAATAAATTAGGTGTTTGAACCTCAGAGCCGAAAGCAAAGCTGTGCAACCCCGACATCAAAATCACGACGGCACGCAAAACAACACAAGAGAACAAGACATTTTCATCGGCTCCTATCATGCCGAGGAGTACAAGCGCGAAGAATTACGCACATAGAAACAAAAATCGTACAAAACGACCAGGTATAACCATGTGTGTGTGTGTGTGTGTGTGTGTGTGTGTGTGTGTGTGTGTGTGTGTGTGTGTGTGTGTGTGTGTGTGTGTGTGTTGGTCGCTCGTCCGCGACCCGGACCTGGCGGACGAAGCCTGGGCAAACCACGTCACGAACCGTCTGAACCGAGGTCAGATTGCCAAAGCATTTGATGCCGACAAGGCTCGTGCCGTGATTGGTAATTCTGAGGTTCAGGCCGTGCGCGACCTCTTGGTACCGCCCGGGCTGACCCCGTACATTGCTTCAACACCCGCCTCCACGTCTACACTGGCACCAGCCACGGCTGTGAACTCCCCAACCGTGTCCTTCACCAAGGGTGAGCTCCCCAAGGCGTTGGCGGCCACCAAGGGTGTCACCGACCCCTATGGTTGGTCTGGTGAGCTTCTTGCCTCCATCTACCGCATCAAGGAGCACTTCAGTCAAGTCTTGGGCCCACGCCAGGATCCTACCAGCGACCCGACTGCTCCTTCTGATGGAGACGCGCCTCAGGGCCCCACCACCGCCACTGGAGGTCCTCAGGTTGCCTTAAACAAGATCTTTCACCACATTGCCAACAACACCGTGCCCGAGTCGATTCGACATGCCCTTTGCTCCATCAACTACACTATCCTGGAGAAGGCCAATGGCAAGTTTCGACCCGTGGGCACGGATTCCATCTTCAACAAGGTTGTCAACCGCGCTCTGCTCGAGCAACAGCAGCCCCATATTGCCCACTTGCTACAGGCCAGTCCAGAGCTGGCTGTCGGAGTCAAGGACGGCATTTCAGCAGCGGTTGGCATGGCCTTTGGTGAGCTTCAAGCCTGTGAGTCTACCCCGGGCTGGACTATGCTCTCCCTCGATTTCAAGAGTGCCTTCAACTACACCGACCGAGCACGGCTGCACGAGATTGTGGCCGACAAGGTCCCTGGCCTCTTGCGCGCCTTTGAACGACACTATGCTCGACCCACTACCCACTGCATTGTCGACAAGTTCTTCAAGGTGATTGACATTGATGTTGGCCAAGGCATTGTGCAGGGCAACGAGCTATCGCCCTTCTTCTTTGCCCTGTACTCCTGTGAGGTCCTGGGTCTCCTCGACGCCAGCACTGACTACCGCTGCAAGATCATCAAATACCTCGACGACATTGTACTGATGGGTCCCGCGGAGGACGTGGCGGCCGACGTGGAGATTGTCAAGGCTCGTGCAGAGTCTGCTGGCCTTCATCTGCAGCCCAGTAAGAGCCGCCTCTACATGCCTCGCCACCATCCCGCTTCCATCACTGCTATCAAGTCTGTATTGCCAGATGCCATGCGCGAGACGGCCAACACGGGCATGACGGTCTTGGGATGAAGAAGCAGCTGAACGACAAGGCAAAGCACATTGCTGGCAAGCTCAATGACATGCTGACGACCGGTGTCTCGCTTCAGGCCCTCCTCACGGCCATGCAGTACGTGCCTAGCCTCATCAACCACCTCTACACGCTGCCCCCAAGTCTCACGTCGGGCTTGTCCGAGCTCTTGAACCGTGCTTGCAAGGACACCTTTGTTGGATGTGAGCGTGCCGTGGTGTTCATTGTGTTTGTGCTGTGATGGCTTATACTTGTGATGTGTGACTGCCCTTTTGGGTGTCTTGTGTTTGAAATGGCCGTATCTCTGGTTATACTTGGTCGTTTTGTACGATTTTTGTTTCTATGTGTGTGATTCTTTGAGCTTGTACCTCTTGGCATGATAGAAGCCAATGAATGTGCCTTGTGCTCTTGTGTTGTTTTGCGTGCCGTCGTGATTTTGATGTCGGGGTTGCACAGCTTTGCTTCCAGCTCTGAGGTTCAAACACCTAATTTATTTACCTTTGTCAAAGCCTTTTTTGCCAAGGTGAACCTGTCTGCACCAGCTGGAGCTGAAGGTCATGACGTTACGCTGGAACAGCTCCTTGAGGCTCGCATCTTCACACGGGCCAACACCGGGGGCTTTGGCCTGCACGACTTGGTTGAGCGCGGTCCGGTGGCTTATGTCTGCAACATGGCCAAGCTGGCCACTCGCTACCCTCGGGTCTACGATCGGCTCTTGGAGGATGCATCGAGGGCTGCCGACTTTGAGGTCCACGTGCAGCGAGCTGGCTTCCAGATGGCCACGGTCAAGGACGCGGCGACCCAGCGACCAGCTGAGATCATTGCCCTCCGCTCCAAGGCGGCACTGGACGACCTGATGGCCAAGTGTGCGCTGGACCTGCAGCAGGCATATCTGGCCTCACGCGAGTGGGGCGTCAGCACTGTCTTGACCATGCGGGGTCGGGACAAGTTGCGTCGCTTGAGCGACACGACCTTTGCCATTGCGGTCGTGTCCATGATGGGTTTAAATAAATTAGGTGTTTGAACCTCAGAGCCGAAAGCAAAGCTGTGCAACCCCGACATCAAAATCACGACGGCACGCAAAACAACACAAGAGAACAAGACATTT
>NW_001865045.1:973402-975743 GCF_000002865.3 Monosiga brevicollis MX1
GTCATCGACATAGACGGCGATCCAAATGGCATCGCGGCCATTGTTGAGAAAATAAACACATCGGTCCTTGAGGCAGCGAGTAAACTTCATCTCCGTGCACAGCTGGTGGTCGAGCATCTGGTACCAAGCACGTGAAGCTTGCTTGAGACCATAGACAGCGCGGTTGAGCTTGCCATGAGTGTAGCCATTGAAGTACTGCTCGAGACCTTTGGGCACGGTGATGTAAATGTCCTCCTCGAGTGGAGCGTTGAGAAAGGCAGTCTTGACATCCATCTGGTGGATGATGAAGCCATAGTCGACAGCAAGAGCAATGAGGGTACGAATGGTCACCATATTGGCAGTGGGCGAGTAGGTTTCGTTGTAGTCGATGCCATAGAGCTGCTTGAAACCTTTGGCCACAATGCGTGCCTTGAAGGTGCCGTCATGCTTGCGAGCAAAGACAACCCGAAGGTCGAGGGGCTTGATGTGAGCTGGAAGGTGATCTAGTCCTTGGATGACGTTGTGCTCGTGAAAGGAATCAGCCTCCTTCTCAAGGGCACGGGTCCAGCTGTCAGCATCAGGACTGTGCATGGCTTCCTTGACGGTAGCAGGCAGCTTGTTGTAGTTGTCGGTGGTGGTGATGTTGGCGCTGAAATGAGGATGGTCAAGGAGAAGAGGGTCAGTGTCGTCGTCGAGGTCGTCGGTAACAATAATGGTAGTGGTAGTAGTAGCCGTCGTGATTTTGATGTCGGGGTTGCACAGCTTTGCTTTCAGCTCTGAGGTTCAAACACCTAATTTATTATTAGTAGTAGTAACGACGGCACGCAAAATAACACAAGAGAACAAGGTACATTCATTGGCTTCTATCATGCCAAGAGGTACAAGCGCGAAGAATCACGCACATAGAAACAAAAATCGTACAAAACTACCAAGTATAACCAGAGATACGGCCATTACAAACATTAGACACACAAAAAGGCAGTCACACATCACAAAAATAAGCCATCACAGCACGAACACAAAGAACACCACGGCACGCTCACATACAACAAGAGACAGCGTCGGGTTGTAAAGGCAACCGACCACAGAAGGAAAAGACATCATACAAAGGACCTTACAAAAATTCAGCAAAAATACCACACAAATACATTAAAAATTAAGCAAAATTAAAACAAAAAAACAAGTCAAGCCATGAAAAGATCACAACGAGGAACCACCCTGGGAGCGACAGGTGCACACAGGGATCCCCACAGAGGGACCCCCTATTAAAGGCATAATAGATTGTAGCATGGGAGAGAGCGACTCAAAAGTCAGACGCCTAAACCACTAGGCTATCAACAGTATAACTAGTACGTTGATGTGATGCATATTGTCGCATATATACAAGAATCTGACATCACTCTCTAATAGTCCCCCTCAACGTGCGAGTGGTCTGTTGTCCATCCCTCACGATGAAGTTGACCCAATCCTTTCATGCCCTCTGGCGGATCATCCTTACAAGGATGGCGTTCAAGATCGGTGTGCTCCGCGACACACACCTGCAGTGCTTTTTCAAGTATGCAACTGCTACACCTGGCTCATTTTATATTTGGCTCCCCCTTTTTTATAGTCTGCTGGCTATGCAATAGCGCTTATGCGACTTTGAGTTGTACTGGCTATGTAATAGCGCTTACGCAACTCGAGCTCAGGTCTGCACAAGTAGTCTTGATGCGGGGTTCGAATCCCAAGTCAAGACTGACAAGTGGTAGCGCGTTCGAGGCCCATAACCTATTAAAGGCATAATAGATTGTAGCATGGGAGAGAGCGACTCAAAAGTCAGACGCCTAAACCACTAGGCTATCAACAGTATAACTAGTACGTTGATGTGATGCATATTGTCGCATATATACAAGAATCTGACATCACTCTCTAATACCCCCGAGACGGTGCCTACCTACGACGAGCGCAGGCAGACACCGCCAAAGTGGCGCTGGATGTGGTCAGCGTTCATCTGATGGACCAGCGCCGCAAAGCGACCCTTCCACCGGGGAACAAAGGCCTCATCCAGCCCCGGCTGGTACACACCACGGGCCTCGGCGCAGCGGGCGAGCTGACCAAGCAGATCCACAAAGGAGGAGGCGAACCCACCGGTTGTCGTCATCGCCGCAGGGACGATCAGAGTTTTTCCATGGTTGAAACCGGTGTAGTAGTCGCGCTTCTCCATTTCGGCTCGGCGAAGGGCAGCGCCCACCTTGATGCAGGCTTGCGAGGTGGTCGGGGGTTGGGCTGTGCGCACAGTCACGTCAATGCCCAGGTCGGGCAGAGCTGGGCCCAGGGCACCGCCGGGAAAGGGGTTGCGGCGGTGCAGGTCGATGCGGCAGCT
>NW_001865045.1:976003-977440 GCF_000002865.3 Monosiga brevicollis MX1
CAGATATGCCTGCTGCAGGTCCAGCGCGCACTTGGCCATCAGGTCGTCCAGTGCCGCCTTGGAGCGGAGGGCAATGATCTCAGCTGGTCGCTGAGTCCCCGCGTCCTTGACCGTGGCCATCTGGAAGCCGGCTCGCTGCACGTGGGCCTGAAAGTCAGCAGCCCTCGATTCATCCTCCAAAAGTCGATCGTAGACCCGAGGGTAGTGAGTGGCCAGCTTGGCCATGTTGCAGACATAAGCCACCGGACCGCGCTCAACCAAGTCGTGCAGGCCAAAGCCCCCGGTGTTGGCCCGTGTGAAGAGGCGAGCCTCAAGGAGCTGTTCCAGCGTAACGTCATGACCTTCAGCTCCAGCCGGTGCAGACAGGTTTACCTTGGCAAAAAAGGCTTTGACAAAGGTGTCCTTGCAAGCACGGTTCAAGAGCTCGGACAAGCCCGACGTGAGACTTGGGGGCAGCGTGTAGAGGTGGTTGATGAGGCTAGGCACGTACTGCATGGCCGTGAGGAGGGCCTGAAGCGAGACACCGGTCGTCAGCATGTCATTGAGCTTGCCAGCAATGTGCTTTGCCTTGTCGTTCAGCTGCTTCTTCATCCACTCGCGACGGCCAATCGGCGTTCCCAAGACCGTCATGCCCGTGTTGGCCGTCTCGCGCACGGCATCTGGCAATACAGACTTCATAGCAGTGATGGAAGCCGAATGGCGGCAAGGCATGTAGAAGCGGCTCTTACTGGGCTGCAGATGAAGGCCAGCAGACTTTGCACGAGCCTTGACAATCTCGACGTCGGCCGCCACGTCCTCCGCGGGACCCATCAGTACAATGTCGTCGAGGTACTTGATGACCTTGCAGCGGTAGTCAGTGGTGGCGTCGAGGAGACCGAGGACCTCACAGGAGTACAGGGCAAAGAAGAAGGGCGATAGCTCGTTGCCCTGCACAATGCCTTGGCCAACATCAATGTCAATCACCTTGAAGAACTTGTCGACAATGCAGTGGGTAGTGGGTCGAGCATAGTGTCGTTCAAAGGCGCGCAAGAGGCCAGGAACCTTGTCGGCCACAATCTCGTGTAGCCGTGCTCGGTCGGTGTAGTTGAAGGCACTCTTGAAATCGAGGGAGAGCATGGTCCAGCCCGGGGTAGACTCACAGGCTTGGAGCTCACCAAAGGCCATGCCAACCGCTGCTGAAATGCCGTCCTTGACTCCGACGGCCAACTCTGGACTGGCCTGTAGCAAGTGGGCAATATGGGGCTGCTGTTGCTCGAGCAGAGCGCGGTTGACAACCTTGTTGAAGATGGAATCCGTGCCCACGGGTCGAAACTTGCCATTGGCCTTCTCCAGGATAGTGTAGTTGATGGAGCAAAGGGCATGTCGAATCGACTCGGGCACGGTGTTGTTGGCAATGTGGTGAAAGATCTTGTTCAGGCAACCTGAGGACCTCCAGTG
>NW_001865045.1:978938-980200 GCF_000002865.3 Monosiga brevicollis MX1
GGGCAAAGAAGAGGGGCGATAGCTCGTTGCCCTGCACAATGCCTTGGCCAACATCAGTGTCAATCACCTTGAGAACTTGTCGACAATGCAGTGGGTAGTGGGTCGAGCATAGTGTCGTTCAAAGGCGCGCAAGAGGCCAGGAACCTTGTCGGCCACAATCTCGTGTAGCCGTGCTCGGTCGGTGTAGTTGAAGGCACTCTTGAAATCGAGGGAGAGCATGGTCCAGCCCGGGGTAGACTCACAGGCTTGGAGCTCACCAAAGGCCATGCCAACCGCTGCTGAAATGCCGTCCTTGACTCCGACGGCCAACTCTGGACTGGCCTGTAGCAAGTGGGCAATATGGGGCTGCTGTTGCTCGAGCAGAGCGCGGTTGACAACCTTGTTGAAGATGGAATCCGTGCCCACGGGTCGAAACTTGCCATTGGCCTTCTCCAGGATAGTGTAGTTGATGGAGCAAAGGGCATGTCGAATCGACTCGGGCACGGTGTTGTTGGCAATGTGGTGAAAGATCTTGTTCAAGGCAACCTGAGGACCTCCAGTGGCGGTGGTGGGGCCCTGAGGCGCGCCTCCCTCAGAAGGAGCAGTCGGGTCGCTGGTAGAACCCTGGCGTGGGCCCAAGACTTGACTGAAGTGCTCCTTGATGCGGTAGATGGAGGCAAGAAGCTCACCAGACCAACCATAGGGGTCGGTGACACCCTTGGTGGCCGCCAACGCCTTGGGGAGCTCACCTTTGGTGAAGGACACGGTTGGGGAGCTCGCAGCCGTGGCTGGTGCCAGTGTAGACGTGGAGGCGGGTGTCGAAGCAATGTACGGGGTCAGCCCGGGCGGTACCAAGAGGTCGCGCACGGCCTGAACCTCAGAATTACCAATCACGGCACGAGCCTTGTCGGCATCAAATGCTTTGGCAATCTGACCTCGGTTCAGACGGTTCGTGACGTGGTTTGCCCAGGCTTCGTCCGCCAGGTCCGGGTCGCGGACGAGTGACCTGAGGCTCTGGTCGACTGCGTCGTTCGGGTGGGCGCCCGCGCCGGCGTTCAGCTGTCCTCGACGGCTCTGCTTGCGTGCGACTGCCTTGCGCATGGCGTCCACGACCCGACCTAGTTGCCCCGTCACAAGCCAACGGAGACGATCGTGAAACATATTGCGCAGGTCAATCGTAGACAGTGCGGTCGAGGGAGCAGACAACAACATGCTAGGCAAGGCCAAAATCAAAGCCCAGCACATCTCTCGCTCTTCAGCGGTATAGTCCGAGTGGACGGCAG
>NW_001865045.1:983322-984613 GCF_000002865.3 Monosiga brevicollis MX1
TGTCTGCCTGCGCTCGTCGTAGGTAGGCACCGTCTCGGGGGTCCCTCTGTGGGGATCCCTGTGTGCACCTGTTGCTCCCTAGGTGGTTCTCGTTGTGATCTTTTGATGGCTTGACTTGTATTTTTGTTTTAATTTTACTTTGATTTTGACTGTATTTGTGTGGTATTTTTGCTGAATTTTTGTGTAAAGTCCTTTGTATGATGACTTTTCTTTCTGTGGTCGGTTGCCTTTTCAACCCGACGCTGTCTCTTGTTGTATGTGAGCGTGCCGTGGTGTTTTTTATGTTTGTGCTGTGATGGCTTGTAGTTGTGATGTGTGACTGCCTTTTTATGTGTCTAGTGGTTCAAATGGCCGTATCTCTGGTTATACTTAGTCGTTTTTCATGATTTTTGTTTCCTTGTGCGTGATTCTTCGCGCTTGTACTTTTCGGCATGATAGAAGCCGATGAAAATGTCTTGTTCTCTTGTGTTGTTTTGCGTGCCGTCGTGATTTTGATGTCGGGGTTGCACAGCTTTGCTTTCAGCTCTGAGGTTCAAACACCTAATTTATTATTAGTATTGTGTGTTTTGCAGAACGACGAGTTTGGGAAGGCGAGGTGGTGGTGTTGCTTGGAGGTGACTCGGCACTCGGGCGTTTAGCACCGCGGACCTGGGTCCAAGAATCCTCGCCGCCGGACTCAGTGGCCATGTCCGCGGGGCAAGCAAGCGAGCAAGCGAGCGGACACGGTGGGAGCGAGGGCGCCGCCAAAACGCGGGCCGCAAAGAGCGGGGTTGCAGATTTTATCTGACAACGTGAGAAGATGTCAGAAAAAAAAAGTGGTTCACGCCAAGATGTCAGAAAAAAAAAGTAGTAGTGGAGGTAGTGGAGTCAGCAGAGTCAGCAGAGTCTGCAAAATCAGCAGCAGAAGTAGTAGGTTCGTCGTGGTCAAGGTCGTCAAATTGGTCGTGTTGAGGTGGTACAGTTGCATTCTCCCCTTCACCTCGAGCACGGGGAACAACTTTGACGTGGATGGTCTCGATGATAGTGTTGGTGTCAGGGCAGTAGACCTTGTGAGAGAGTGAAGTCGGCGAAAAGCCCACATAAATACCGTGGCGGGCCTTGGGACCGAGCTTGCCACCACGGCGCAGCGGGTCAAAGGCAAAAGCGTCGGCGCCAAAGGGGTGCAAGTCGCGGATGTCATGGGGCTTGATGCCGGTGAGGAGCTCATAGGCACAATAGCCATTGAGGTGCTCCTTGGGGCGGATGTTGATGAGGTACTCGGCGTGCTGGCAGCAAGGGCCCAAAAGGATGG
>NW_001865045.1:984663-985737 GCF_000002865.3 Monosiga brevicollis MX1
TGNAAGGGGAGTATTAGAGGCACAATCTGAGACGGTATACTTTACCACGTTGTGTGTCCTCTGGTACTTGATGTTGTCCCACCTTGTTGTGTAACATCTTGCTGTACCATCTTGGTGTATCATCTTGTTGTGGCATCTGTTGGTCCCAACAGATTGCTGATATCGCTTCCACCTGTCTTCAGTGTGATAGTCCATTCTCTGTCTCCACTGTGTGTGTGTTTCCACCTGCTATAAATGGGAGCGATCTCCCTGGATCGGTACCATTTTCCTTCTTGACCTCGGTCGTTCCACTTCCCTCGTTCTGTCTTGTTCTGTCTTGTTCCTTCGCCTTGCTTCAATCCATGTTCTCGTATGCACTTCGATTGGTTGGATACCTCTGTGACAATCGCCTTGTCCACACACATAACACTGTACTGGACATATACCTTTAATATGCCGGGCGAGCTTGAGCAGCTCGCAGACACTGATGCGAGACCCTACACACTGTTGGGGCCAAGCGCCACGCATAATCTCAAGCAGGTCGTGTCCAGCCGCATGAAACAACGCCTCGGTCGCTCGCTTCAGATTGGCACCACATCGGGAGCGGTGTTGACTGATACCAGCAGCTTCGAAGAAGAGGTGACACTTGTTGCACTGGGCGACCAATTTGGCCTCCATCACCTGCTTGACCAGATCAGTGGCTTGCTCGTCGTAGGGGTGCTCGCGTAGTACATGATTGACCCAGGCTTTGCGGTCAAGGCGGGGCCCCTTGCATTTGCAAAGCCCAAATGGGCAGGCGAGGAGTTGCCTGTGGCCAGATGTCTTCAGCAGGACCTTGCGCTGGGCATCCAGCACGTTGGCAGCGATGGGCGGAGCGGGATCGCTGAGAAGAACATCTTGCTCACTCTCACTGTGTTCGCCCGCTGTATTGTGTGTTTCACTCTCACTGACTTCGCCAAGTGGGGCTGAGTTTGTATGCTCACTGTGTTCGACAGGATGTGAACCGGCAGCGGGCAAAATGGCAGAGGCAGGGGGTGAAGCCGAGGGCGGAGAGGGGTCGGAATGGGTTTGTTGTGTACCCGATGGATATGGCAG
>NW_001865045.1:985787-1025357 GCF_000002865.3 Monosiga brevicollis MX1
TCGAGGGTGGCCATATGCAGCAAGGGCTCGGCTTGGAGAAGAACGAGGGCCGAGTTGACATTTTCTTTGAGGGAGTCAAGACCTTTCTTGCTGTCACCGCGATAGGACTCCCACTTGGTTGAGGTTTGGTAGGCTCGGTGCCAAACGTGGTGGGGTGGTTGAGTCCGAGAGCCGGCCCGTGGTGGCGCATTGGTGCCAAAGGCAACACCAAATTGGGATGCATCCACTGCTTCCATGGGAGAGCGCCTGGGCGTGGTGGCTCTATCGTCATGTGCGGGAGAGCTCAAATAGCCATGACGATAACGAGAGTCGTGAGAGAGCGATTCGTGCACGGGCTCTCTCGGGAGCCGGGGTAGAGGGCGATTGGAGGCCAGGCCAAACGCCACTTCGCCATCGCGGGCAGACGGGTGCGCCGCGGGCGAGGGAGTATTAAAGGTGTATGTCCAGTACAGTGTAATGTGTGTGGACAAGGCGATTGTCACAGAGGTATCCAACCAATCGAAGTGCATACGAGAACATGGATTGAAGCAAGGCGAAGGAACAAGACAGAACAAGACAGAAGGAGGGAAGTGGAACGACCGAGGTCAAGAAGGAAAATGGTACCGATCCAGGGAGATCGCTCCCATTTATAGCAGGTGGAAACACACACACAGTGGAGACAGAGAATGGACTATCACACTGAAGACAGGTGGAACCGATATCAGCAATCTGTTGGGACCAAATAAATAAAATAAATTAGGTGTTTGAACCTCAGAGCTGAAAGCAAAGCTGTGCAACCCCGACATCAAAATCACAACGGCACGCAAAACAACACAAGAGAACAAGACAATTTCATCGGCTTCTGTCATGCCAAGAGGTACAAGCGCGAAAAATCTCGCACATAGAAACAAAAATCGTACAAAACGACCAAGTATAACCAGAGATACGGCCATTTCAAACACAAGACACCCAAAAGGGCAGTCACACATCACAAGTACAAGCCATCACAGCACGAACATAAAGAACACCACGGCACGCATACATACAACAAGAGACAGCGTCGGGTCGAAAAGACAACCGACCACAGAAGAAAAAGACAGGACTTTACACAAAAATTCAGCAAAATTACCACACAAATACAGCAAAAATTGAAGCAAAATTAAACAAAAATACAAGTCAAGCCATCAAAAGACCACAACGAGGAACCAACAGATGCCACAACAAGATGATACACCAAGATGGTACAGCAAGATGTTACACAACAAGGTGGGACAACATCAAGTACCAGAGGACACACAACGTGGTAAAGTATACCGTCTCAGATTGTGCCTCTAATAAGAATGGACTATCACACTGAAGACAGGTGGAAGCGATATCAGCAATAAAATGAATAAATAAATTAGGTGTTTGAACCTCAGAGCTAAAAGCAAAGCTGTGCAACCCCGACATCAAAATCACGACGGCACGCAGAACAACACAAGAGAACAAAACATTTTCATCGGCTCCTATCATGCCGAGGAGTACAAGCACGAAGAATCACGCACATAGAAACAAAAATCGTACAAAACGACCAAGTATAACCAGAGATACGGCCATTTAAAACACTAGACACGTCACACATATCACAACTACAAGCCATCACAGCACAAACACAATGAACACCACGGCACGCTCACATACAACAAGAGACAGCGTCGGGTTGAAAAGGCAACCGACCACCGAAGGAAAAGACATCATACAAAGGACCTTACAAAAATTCAGCAAAAATACCACACAAATACAGTCAAAATCAAAGCAAAATTAAAACAAAAATACAAGTCAAGCCATCAAAAGATCACACGAGAACCACCTAGGGAGCGACAGGTGCACACAGGGATCCCCACAGAGGGACCCCCGAGACGGTGCCTACCTACGACGAGCGCAGGCAGACACCGCCAAAGTGGCGCTGGATGTGGTCAGCGTTCATCTGATGGACCAGCGCCGCAAAGCGACCCTTCCACCGGGGAACAAAGGCCTCATCCAGCCCCGGCTGGTACACACCACGGGCCTCGGCGCAGCGGGCGAGCTGACCAAGCAGATCCACAAAGGAGGAGGCGAACCCACCGGTTGTCGTCATCGCCGCAGGGACGATCAGAGTTTTTCCATGGTTGAAACCGGTGTAGTAGTCGCGCTTCTCCTTTTCGGATCGGCGAAGGGCAGCGCCACCTTGATGCAGGCTTGCGAGGTGGTCGGGGGTTGGGCTGTGCGCACAGTCACATCAATGCCCAGGTCGGGCAGAGCTGGGCCCAGAGCACCGCCGGGAAAGGGGTTGCGGCAGTGCAGGTCGATGCGGCAGCTCTGACCGTTGGCGTTGTAGCCAGACTTTTCCACCCAGACATGGGAGAGGGTGGCGTACCTGAGCAGGCGGCCCATCTCGTCGCGAAGGGCGTTGTGACGCTTGATGGGACGGCAGGTCAACAGGTGCTCGCGGGTTAGTCGCGGCTGAGGTGTCTTGCTGCTGCAGTGCGGGCACTTGTCCGTCGGCTTGACGTTGATGAGTTCATGGAGGCCAAAACCCATCATGGACACGACCGCAATGGCAAAGGTCGTGTCGCTCAAGCGACGCAACTTGTCCCGACCCCGCATGGTCAAGACTGTGCTGAGCCCCACTCGCGTGAGGCCAGATATTGCTGCTGCAGGTCAGCGCGCACTTGGCCATCAGGTCGTCCAGTGCCGCCTTGGAGCGGAGGGCAATGATCTCAGCTGGTCGCTGGGTCGCCGCGTCCTTGACCGTGGCCATCTGGAAGCCAGCTCGCTGCACGTGGTCCTCAAAGTCGGCAGCCCTCGATGCATCCTCCAAAAGTCGGTCGTAAACTCGAGGGTAGCGAGTGGCCAGCTTGGCCATGTTGCAGACATAAGCCACCGGACCGCGCTCAACCAAGTCGTGCAGGCCAAAGCCCCCGGTGTTGGCCCGCGTGAAGATGCGAGCCTCAAGGAGCTGTTCCAGCGTAACGTCATGACCTTCAGCTCCAGCCGGTGCAGACAGGTTTACCTTGGCAAAAAAGGCTTTGACAAAGGTGTCCTTGCAAGCACGGTTCAAGAGCTCGGACAAGCCCGACGTGAGACTTGGGGGCAGCGTATAGAGGTGGTTGATGAGGCTAGGCACGTACTTGTCAATGAATAAATTAGGTGTTTGAACCTCAGCTTGGATACCATTGTTTCTCCTTGTTGTGACACCTGCAGTCGTTGCACTTTCCCTATCCTCGGGAATGAGGGACTCTTCAGCTATTCTGACGGTGCATCTGGTCTAGTCACTGTGAATACTTGCCGACCGCAGCTGTTTCAATTGACCTCAAGACACCACCAATTCTCTCGCTCCGTCCCGACGGATGCCTCCCAAATCCCTCTCAAAACTCTTCCTCAAACCTACGCGTTTCCTCAAACCCAAAACTGGACACCACACGCCGTGGAGCCTGACATACATACGATCATTTCAAGTACAAAACGTCTGAACGGCAGTCAAACATCACAGCGCGCTCGCACACTAGCGGAAATAGTATCAGCTTGACAAATATCAAGACGCAGAGCAAAGAGAAGTAGATGTCTGTCAGGCTCCAGACGTTGGAAGCACGGATTTGACGCTAACATATCACGTGAAAACTGCTCAACAAATATTTGAGAAAGGCATCCTCTGTCACGCTTGGAGACCGAATTTGATTTCGGCAACTTGTCCACATCTATCTGGACTTGTTTCGCAAGATCTTGGTCTGCAATTGCTTGTTTCACTTGGCTCTCAGCTACCACTGCCCGACGAGCGAGAGCCATTGTTTTGTCATTCATATCCGCCGGGCTACATCTGCAATTTCTCGTTTGAAAAAATAGTTCCGTCATTTTTCGATATACGATTCGCGGTCACTATTATAAAGGTATGCGTGCTTGTCATAAAAAGTAATGTTGAGTGCCTCCCGTGGGCTAGGGTCGCCGATCATCGACAAGATGCAGATTGACGAGCCAGTCAAGATATTGTTCGAAGCCCACAACGCGGCGAGCCCCTGGGTCGAGGCCTGAAAGAAAACGGTCCGACAATAGACATGATGAGCCATGACTGCATGATCGTGTTGAAAATGCAAAATGTCATCGCTGAGATGCCCACTGACAAACCTTGTTGAATGGCACGGGAAGTCAGAGAGGTGATACCCTCATCCTTGATTATGTTGATGAGGTCGTCCACTTCTTTATCAACGAGCTGGCAATTCCACCAGCCGATTGGTCAAAGTTAGAAATTCAATCTGACCGTGCATTTTCCTTAAGTGGAGCTTACCTTGCCAGTTGAAGCTTTGTCGATACGCCGAAAGGCTTCTGTAGCGCGATAGCGCTTCGAAAAGCCCTCGTTGTCGAGCAAATAGAGCCATCGGTTGGGTGATTGAGCCCACCTGAATGAGGTTTCAAGCCGATAAAGCCAGTGAGCCTTGAAGATTTGATTCTCGCGCACATCGCAAACATGGAAGTCGAGTCGGGATTTTGGACGAAGCACCGACCAAACAACAAAGTCTCGAAAGGTAAAGCTTTTGTCAGTGGCAGATAGGGCTTCTCGGGCACCATCCAGGCCTGAACCAAGCCAATAGCCAAAGTGGTAGCAAAGCAGCTTGACATCTTTGATGGAAGCTCGATATGTAGGTGGCTTGCCAAACTCCTCCCGAAACCTCCGCTCCGCTTCTGACAGCTGCTCAGAGTGCGATGGCCGAACACCAATTGCATTGATAAAGGCGAGTCGCTTGGAATTTTCGCGTTGCTGTAAGTGTGAATGCAGTTGAACGGCCACGCGAACGGCATGTCGTGAGTCAAGGGAGAAATGCGAACAAAAAATATCAGTAGTACTGATCCCACCTGTCGCAGCTGTAGATCCTGCACCTCTGCTTGCGTGTATATAGCAGTCGGGGCTTCGGCTTCGGTGTTGCTCTTATGGTGTAAGACACGCGGCCCTCCCTGCAAACTCAAGTCAAGATGAGCATCCCATTTATGAGTGCAATCTATGAACGATCACAGGCCCTGGCACGCTTGTGAACAAAACAAACCTGTTCAATACGCTTCTGCTCGACGATGCGCTTTGCCTCGTTAAGTCGATCGATCATTGATTGGATCAGAGCATGCAAGGTAACAGCTTGCCGTGACTTGAAAGAAAGCACGCCATCCTCCAAAAACGGCGCCATGGGATGAAGTACATTGCGATCGAGTGGCTAAGATCCATTCAAAACGATGTTGCAAACACGAGAGCAGAAATGTCATGATGAGGCATTGCGTTTCGCTTTCGTTTCGAATCCAAAATGATCTCGACTTACTGTCAGCGTCAAGGAGATTGTACTTGATTGTGGGCTGAGACTTGACTGCACCTCGTTCCACGTCAAAGAAAGCTGTGGATCCAATAAAAATGAGCCATACCATGAAACTGAGCAATTGCTATGGGTTCAGATCTGTCGAAACGGTTTGATGCGTCAAAGAGGAGCCAACCTTGATTTTGGAGGCGGTTGGCTGCGTAAACACAAGCCATTCGGCATTGAATCCCAATGTCCAATCCTCGGGCCTAAACAGATGCGCAAAACGATTTGAGGGCTTGACGTCATTTGGGGAGTTGAGCACATCAAAAACTTACTTGGCTTTGGCACGCTTGGGTTTGAGCAGGCCAACTGGATAGAACGCGCAGCCGTAAAAGCTCCACTGGCGGCAGAATTGCAGAAAGAGCCGATGCAGCGAAACAAAGTCAAGTGTTCCTCGAAAGCCTTTGTGCTCTTCAAATATGCGCCGCTCCCATTCGGCCGGCCGCAAGGCATGTTGTAGATGTGCAGGCACAAATGTTTGTAGGGTGCCGGTCAAAAAGCCGAGCGTATGGGATTCGCCTTTGTGGTCCGCAAAGCGAATCTGCATAAGTAGACCGGCCAAATGAGCAGAGTCGTCTAAGGAAACAGGCCATTCTGATGAAAGGTAGCTGTGCAAGGCTTGCTCAAAGAGTAGCTTGAGGACCACTGGATCAACGACTTGACGCTCTCGTGACTATCAAGACAAGAGCAAAAATGATGGTGAGAAATTTAAGATGACAGCATGTGTAACACCAGCGCTGGACTATTGTGAGGTTGAGCCTTACCAGACTCAGGTAGACGCTGCGTTGGAACAATAAAATTGGTTGTCCGGTGGTGACGCCTTGATCAAAAAGGCTTTGGGCGTTGGCCAGCTCACGCAGGGGAAAGTGGTCTTGACGAAGCTACATGTTTTAAATGCACAAAAGAATTTAACTTCAGGACGGGCTGGAAAACCGAGATGGTGTGTGTGTGTGTGTGTGTGTGTGTGTGTGTGTGTGCGCGCGTCTGTGTGTTATGCAATGATGTCAACGACAAACAAAAACAGAGTCAAACCTGAAGCTTGTAGGCGCCACTGATGACCCAGATGGCAAACATATCAAAATGCGCCTCCGGCATTTGCAACAAAGATGCGACAGCATCTCGCAGGTCCATTGCCGTGATTGTATCACCCGCAGGCAGACGGAGTACCTGTCACACCCCAAACCTTGTCATTCAAGCGATAGGCGCACAAACCTAGATTGACTGCTAATGGTTCAACAAGTACCTTGGCATGACCCGCTGGCAGGTAAATTTTGAAGTCGGCCAGTGCCAACACTGCACCGTCGAGACCCGCTTTGGCATAGCGGTTGAGGGCATGTTCTATGTAGGCGCGGCAGAGACGCTATGTTTAGTGCCTCGGAGCGAAGCATTTTAGTGCCAAAAGCGTTCGTTTTTTTTTGTTTTTTTGTCGGATGTGTTGTGAACATGTGGATGACCAAAAAGGGCACTGACTTTCAGTAGAGGAAAGAACGGCAATGGTGCGTTGGTAGTCATTGAGTTGGGTGCGCTGGCATAACTGCATGGGGGTCAGGCCATCAGTGTTGCTCTGTTCACGGTCGACAAAGGGGCATGCCAGAAGTAGCTCGACAATTGTCGCGTGCCCGTTTTGTGCAGCAAAGTGTAATGCTAAGCCGATGAGAAGCAGTCAGTGAGTTTGGAGGTGCAAGCATGGGTTCATATTCTGAGCATAAGCTTGATTCAGTGGCAACCAACCAGTGCTACCCGAGAGTGTCTGAATGGTGGGTCCACCCTGCCAATCCTCCATGAGGAGCTTGGCAGCCTGCAAAGGTTATTTGGAAGAATGAAAAATTGTGCAGACGGGTTGTAGTTGCATTAGCTTAGCTCTGCACAACAAAGCCAGCATTCCAAGCCCGAACCGAGCCTGGCAAGAACCGACCTCTATGCTACCGTGAAATGCGGCGTAGTGCAGTGGGGACCACCCGTTTTCATCGAGGGCAGATGCACTGACAATGGGTACAACAGGTGCGCAGGTGACAGTGCCACACAAATGTGGGGGTGAATCCAGTGCGAAGATACCAAAGATAACAGGCAAGGGGCTCGCTGCAGATCGAGATACCAACACCATGGATGGAAGTTGCAGTAGGCGTCGCAGCTGCTCAACACTGTTAGCTACGGCAGCTGCGTGGAGTGGAAAGGCGTCCTGCCATCGTGGACGATGCTGGGACGCCTCTAGCACTGGTGCCTATTCAGAGAAGTCATGTGAGACGATGAAATGGCTGAGGTACAAACCAAAAACATTGAACATCTTGCCTGGAGTGCGAAGATTGAGGCCTCGTCATCGATTGGGTCCGAGGCCGCACCCGGCATTGGCAGCAACAAGGTGGAACGGTAAAGGGGGTTGATGACGGCACGCGGGGCCCGAGCTTGGATATCTGGATCAGACGTGTAGCCCTGCACATTGAATTTCAAGGTCAGTGAATAAGAGGCCGGCTCGGGGCAGCAGCATTGGGAGCGGACAGATCGTACAGCGTTGTGGACAACGGCTCGCATTTGGAAAGAAGGTTTGGGTCGCCAAAACGACCGCACAGCTGCGGTACTAGCGTGTAGCTCGGCACACCACTCGGCCAATCTACGTTCCAAAGCAACCCCCATTTCGTAATGTCATTATGCTGGTGGACGGGCTACTGAATGGGAACAGACGATTGAACAGGAGACGGACCGGCCCAGGGCAAGGAGCGTGACGTTGTCCAGTTGGCGAATTGCGCCCCGACTTCGACGATTTCGCATATCAGACACGACATCCGATAATGACACAAAGGCTTCGCCGTGCTCAAAATGCAGCTCCTAAATGAGTTGACCACGGCATGAAGTCATACGAGCCCAAGGCATGGGGTGAATAGCATCGTCTGTGCGAAGCTCACGGACATCAATGCCTGTGCCGTCCACGGACAGAGCGCCGTGATCCACGGGCAAAGCATACACTAGCATTTGCTGTGCTTTCCAAGGTATGGTTGCAGTGCCAACGAAAACGCAACGCTTGGGCTGTACAGAAATAGACAAGTGATCTGGGTGAGGACGAGTGGTCAAAATAGTTTATTTTTCCTTTACCCGCCTGACAGGGCTGTCCCTCGAAAGGGATGTTGCAAAATGGCACTCAGCAACGAGCTTACGTTGATCCCTTCGAGACACGACTCGGCCACTTCAAGAGGATCCTCATTTTTGCCCAACGGGAATAACGGCACATAGTAGAGATCATCCTAGGATCAGACGCGAAAAAGGTGAAGGACAGGAAAAAAACAAAACAAATCACAAATAAAGGAAAAAAAGAGGGGCGGCCAGATGGTGGAAGGGAGACAGGAAGAACCGTTGGCGATGTAAAAGAGCGTAATCAATCACTGCCATTCACATACCAAAGTTGATTCGCCCCGGTGGCACGCGAGAAGAATTTCATAATGCCGAGACCAAGCGGCAAAGGAGCTTGGAAGAGAGCCACCCTCCCAGGCCAGAGGATCTCGGCGTCGGATAACGATTGGGCAGCATAAGCTTGACGAGGAGCCCACTCTACCAGGTTGGATTGGTCAACACAGCAGGGTCGAACAGGTGGAGGGAATGGCAGCCGCATCACCATCACTCTTGCGCATGCAAATGGTCTAACGACACACTTACGGACGCCGTGTCTGTGGCTCGATCGGCCCGACACAGTTTTCGCACACCAATGATTTCATGCCTGTGTGCATTCAAATCTTGTGCGCACACTCGCCCAACAGGGGCACAGCTCAGCCACCTCAGCTTGGGTTCTTCTTGAGCCCTATCAAGAGACCAGGCGCCGCGTAGGCAAGAGACCACCAGCGACAGCGGGACACGGATGCCACAGATGACAAGGAACCAAGAGCACAGACAGAGAGACAGAGAGCAGAAGAGGGCAAATACAACAGAAAAAAGAAAAAGACATGTACAACAACATGAAAAAAAAAAAAAAAAGCAAAGTGGGCGGGATGTCAGATTCTTGTTGTTGTCGTTGTTGGTGTTGTTGGTGTTGTTGTGTTTTTGTGTTTTGCTTGTCCAAGGTGAGGGTGTGTTGTTGAAGTACAAGTCAATTTGGAGCGGGAAATAGACAGGCGGCAAGGCAGAGGGAGATTGGAAAGCATAATGCCATTGACACCGAGGACACGCGATGGAGGCTGTGTCATCCACCACAATCAGAGGATCTCCTCAGCCCTTAATTACGGCGATGGGCCGGAGCTTGACCACCTTCTTGCTGATGCCAGCGGCGTGGCAAGTATCAACGACCTATGACATGTTGGATGGTGAGACACTCATCGTGATTGCAGGCCGCATTGCACATCGCCACTTCGCCCCAAAGGGCGAGGTAGTGGTTAACCGGTAAGACAAACCGCAGTCACATCCTTGTAGGATTCCGGGGCTTCCTCCATTACAAGCTTGGGCGACGCCACACGAATGGCAATTCCCTTTTTGTCGAGCTTGTCCAGAACTTGCTGGTAATCAAGCGTGCGGCGCGACTTTGCACGAGACAGCGCACGCCCCTAAAGATGAGGGGGCACCCCGCACGAAACAAGCGACATCACGAAACAGGTCCCACGGTGAGTGTTGGCACATTGCATTGTACAGGAAGAAACAATCAAAACACAGAGGCACAGGGGAGGCACGCCAGTTGCCATATATCAACGCAGGCAATGCAGGTCACAATGAACAGGCGTATCGTGCCGCGGCTGTACCCGCCGCAGCTGTACCCGCCGCAGCTTTTGTACCTACCGCGCCGTGGCAAGTCGAGCCAAATGTGTCACGGAAGCCTGTATCCGTGCCAGTGAGTACGTAGCTGCATGTGCCCATGGTGCCGCCAATCAGCACAGGCTGTCCAATGAGCTGATAATCAACGGGGATGAGGGGGTGGTGGGGTGGGAATGCCCGCGTTGACCCCTTGCGATGCACCAAGAGCGTGCGCTCCGTGCCATTGACCATGTGACGCTCCGTCTAGAATTTGAGTCAGATGCCCACCCGCCAGCAACACGCGGCGTGAACTAAAACACTCAACATGTCGTTCGATGCACAGCCCTTGCCATATGTGCGACGACCGAAGGTATCGATTCGGCGGGAAAAATAGCGCAACTGACTTTGGCAATGTTGTGGGACACGTCGTAAATAACATGCATGTCCAGCTCTTCGGGGGTGGTATTAAACTGCTTTGCAAAGGCCTACCACGATACATGCAAGGAATGGCAAGTTATCTCGCCAACCAGCTCAGGCATACCTCCCACCCAAAAGCACACAGACGCCAACTCACTTGACGGCAGAGAAAGGTCATGGTGGAACGGTTGACCCAGGCATAGTTGGCAGCGGCAGCCATGGCCTTGAGGTAGTTTTGCCCTTCTTCGGAATGAATCCGCGCGCAGGCGAGCTGGCGGTCGTTGACCTCGATGCCATCGCGCTTCATGGCCTTCTCCATTGCAACGAGGGCATCGGTGGCCACTTGGTGACCAAGGCCGCGCGAACCGGAATGAATCATGACACAGATTTGGTTCTTCTTATTGATGCCCATTTTGGCGGCCGCCTCCTTGTCATAAATTTCCTCAACCACCTTTGCCAGCCAAGCAACATGTGTCAATGCGCAGCAGACGGAATTGCATGAAGAAACTTGGGAGGCGTGCATTTTGCCAAAAAAAAAAAATAAATAAATAAATAAATAAAAAAAAAAATAAAAAAAATAAAAAAAAAATCCTGACTGGTTGCGCTTTTGGCTCCAAAATGTTTCGATAGACCCGTCCCGAGCAAAATGGCCAAATGCGCACCTGAATTTCGGCGTAGTGATTGCCAGCACCCAAGGTACCAAGCTGAGGCAAGCCACGCTTCTTGGCGCGTGCCGACACCTTCGACGCATCTGCCTGAAATGGTTGAGAAACCAGGCGATGAACAACAGGCAGGTGGCGGACAAGTGAGTTTCCTTCTCGGCAAATGCCAAGTCCCGCGCCACGCGACTGGACCCGCGGAGGCAAGAGATGCTGCCAAAGTGTGATTTACAGACCTGCAGCATGCGACCGTATTCCTCACAGTGCTCCTTATCTTCGGCCCAAGCATAACCCTCGCGCAGGGACCAGTCCATGCCCATTTCCAGGGCCTCCTCAAGATCCTTGGCATTCATGGGGATGACGCCCTGGATTGGAAGTTGAGCAACACAAAGTTGAGTGAACGAAAACGCCTTCTCATCAGGGCGGAATATGTAGCAAACCGATGTTGATGGAGAGGATTCGACTCAGAGCAGACATCCACTGCAAATTTTGTGTCTGTACGGCAAAGATACCTTGGAGCCGACACCGACGGGGATGTGATCGAACAAAGATTGAGCCAGTTGCTCTTTAACGGGCTCCACATCCTCCAAGGTCAAGTTGGTTCGGAGAAGGCGCACGCCACAGTTGATGTCAAATCCCACACCGCCTGCAAACAAGCGTTGCATCATACATGAGCAGCGCTCAGCAGGCGTGGGGCTTGTGGTGGTTGAAGCAAGAGGCGACCAACCAACCAGGTGACACAATGGCCTCAGGATCATCCATGTCAAAGGCTGCCATATTGCCAATGGCAAACCCGTAGCCCGAGTGAACATCAGGCAAGCCAACGGAGGCCTAGAGAAACAAACAAATCTGTATGACGACCGGGGCGAGCCCGAAGAAAGAGGGGGGGCGGAAGGGGTGCACTTGCGTTGCCGAGGAGCACGTACGCCGACAATGCCTGGCAGGGAAGCCACATTGGCAATCTGTTTGACGGCGGGCAAAAAGCCGCCTACGCCGCGCGCCGAAGCAAACTGTTGCAGTTCCTCGAGCATCAGAGCTTCAAGAGCCTTGTTGACATAAAAGCGACCTTCCACCTATTGAACCGATGAGGCAAGTGTCCATCATTCAGCACCCCGTGCGTCGTCACACAGTGGGGGCGTGGGGTATGAGGTCCCTTTTGAGTCAGCGATACCTTCATGTTGGGAACAAAGCCGGGCTTGATGCGCCAGCACGAGGGAGTGAGGCGCTCAAGATACTTCATCTCCTCGTCGTAGGTGCGCTTTTCATACTCTACCAGCGCATTCTCCGCCGTTGTGCTATGTGCATCGCCGAAGCATACGACCACCGGTCATTCAAAGCGCCGCAAAAGCGCACACACCACCCTCTGCTCTCTCGTTTCGCTCTGTCCATACACACACATACACACACACGCACGTACACGCACACGCACACGCATGCGCGCGTGCAAACCGAGCCCAAACGACGAGGCAAGACAAACCTATCAAAGTGAGCCATTGCAAAAGTGGCCGAGCCGGTCGCACAAGATCGTCGAGGAGGAGCTCCACAATACGTGCCTACGCCCGATCACCCAGCCTGCCAAGGTCAAAAAAAGCCAAAATTGTCGCCCATCCACATCAAACCCACGTGATAATGACACCCCGCCGACCAACGCACCCAGGACCAGGAGCAGGAGCAGGACCAGGACCAGCCGCCGCCACCCAAACCCACCGCTCTCTGTCGCCCCCGTGTGTGTGGCCTCGTGCAGATGTGTGCGCGATAAAATGATGACAACAGAGAGACAGAGAGAGAGGAGAGAGATTGAGAGGTTGAGAGGTGTAGAGAGACAGAGATTGAGAGGTTGAGAGACAGAAGGGGAGAGAGACAGAGAGACAGAGAGACAGAGAGACAGAGAGAGAGAGAGAGAGAGACAGAGAAAGAGACAGCAAGCTGTAAGTAGTTATGCCATCATTGTCATCCAGTGGTTAAAGTGTGAGATATATTACAGTATCACAAGTAAGCCCAAGTGACAAGCCGGTGTGTGCCTTGTGCCTGCTGCCTGCTGCCCGGTGCTGCCCGGTGCTGCCTGCTGTTACTGCCTGGTGCTGGGATGGCCCTTGACTGAGAGTGTCGACAATTGTGATGCCGGTACAGGACCCAGAGCCAGGTGCAAGTGGCTTGAAACTCACCAAGGCAGACTCACTAGGTCAAGGGCCCTACCTCTTGACAGCGAACGGGTTGCTCGCAGACCGCCAGGTGCCTTGGGCACCAAACTATCAGCCATGCCCAACTCCTGGCAGTATGATTTGCCCATGGACCTGTTTAACACGGTGGCCAGTATGTTGATTCTCCGACTCAATGCCGTGTGGAGGTGTGCCGCATGGGCTAGTGGCTAACTCATGTTTTAACCGTGACCAACCTCTTGCCTTAGCGGCGTGTGGCGTGGACACCTTGCTGGCTGCCGGAGCCCTGAGCTTCTTCATGTGCTCAAGCCTCTCCATCCTCTCCGGCATTCTCTCGCGCATGCTTTCCAAAGTGCGTAACCACACGAACCTCTTCTTGCTACCTGCCACATGTCGCCTGCTCTGCCCGTGTCAACCAGACTTGGTGTGACCGTCACAGCACACGCTGACAGCTGCATCCCACTCGACTCCCAATGACTTGTTGTTGCTGAATGGCTCTGCAGACCTACTATCGTCTGAATCTCAAGGATCAGCACCGATGGGTGAGATCCTGATTCGTGATCCTATTGTGGTACTCCCAACTTGAGACTTTGGCACATTCGCTCATGCTTGCGGGGGGCGGGCGCCTTTTGCTGCCGAATCGTTAGAACTCTGGCCTGAATCGAGCCACGATGGGCTTGATTCTAGGCCTCATAGGCCTGCGAGTGCTTTGGGAAGGACCGCCCGAGGATGTACGTGCCCCTTCACTTTCAGTCGCACCTGTTTGGCCGCACCACAAGCCTGCCCCAACTCAATCTTGGTGCTGCAACGATCGCAAATTCTGCCACAGTTGGTGTATGGCGACCCACCTCTATTGACGCATACAGCCGCTTTTGCCCTGGGTTGGTGCTGATACCAGCCACCTGCCTGCCTGACTTTACATGCTTGAGCGCAACAACTGCAAATCAGATGTTGTAGGCCCGCAGCTCATCCCCCTGCCGTGTTGCCCCCGTGCACGGGCAACCATAGGTTTTTTCATCTTTGAAACGCGTGACTCACTCAACATGTACTTGGCCCACGATGTCCGGGAGGAGTCGCTCATTTTTCATCACACCATGGGCGTGATTCTCTGTGCGTGTGCATCATGCTCTTCACCTTTCATGGTGTACCACCGCCCATCATGACATGTGCGCAACCGGATGAATCATAGATCTGTTGACATTTTACTCGCGCTCCTACCTCTACTTTGCCTGCGTTGTCCTCGTTCAGGTATGCAGAAATTTTCACATGCCACGCCATCCCTGTTTTCCTTCTTTAGGCCAGGCCGATCTTCTCAAGCAAGCATTTGATGTTTTTTTTGTTTTTTTTTGTTTTTTTTTTTATCGAATGGGTTTTTGGTTTGTAGGAACTGCATGCGCCGTTCACCCACATTGGATGGATTTTGACCAAACAAGGGCGCGATGCACACTGGATTTGGGATGTCAATCAAGTTGGTGCCACTGGTACCTTTGCTGACATACCTAGGCTCGCTTTTCATACGTCTGCAACCGCCCTCGGCTTATACGTGATTTGGATGCCACTTGCACACAGTACATTTTGATCACGCTCTGGGTTTTATGTCGCAACTGCATCGACTTGATGGTCTGGCTGCGAATTCTTCTTAATATTCCTTACGGGTACGGCCGCATGCAATACGTCGGTACTTGCCTACGCAACACGCCCACGCGCTGCATCATGCCATCGCCTGCTTGCCTCTGCCGAGTAGAGTTCTCGGTGGACCCATTATCCCACTCTTCTACGTACTCGGAGGAGCATTTCTACTCTCAGCAGTGCTGAATCCGTATTGGTTGAAGCTCAAGATCATGCAGGTAACACTCAAGCACGCATCCTCCTTGAAAGTGAGAGCAACAATTGGGCGATGTAACTCACCCTCTGCCGTCGTGGCTGCTGACGATACACACAGGTACGACGACGCAATGAGAAATATGCACGCCTCTGGAAAGGCGGGGCAGCGCGCTTGCAAGCTGCAGGCGCTGACTTTCAGATGGTGCAAGAGTTGACGGGGCAGCAGGTTCGTCTTCTTTGCTCCAAGGTCCCTTCCATGAAACAGGTAGCCAATGCTTGCTCATCTTTCCGTGCCATGCGCATCCAGGTGCGGCCCCGCCGCGAACACACGACAGAGGCGAACAGTGTCTCATGAACGACCTTGCCAAGTTGGATGTTTGAATTTCTGTTGAATTCCTTCATGCCCCAGAAAAAAAAAAAACACAAGAAGAAGCAAGGACCCCTTTCAAAAACCCCCAAAAGAAAGAGAAAGAAAGAGAAAGAGACACAAGAGAAGGAAAGGGGAACGGGAGAGAAGGGGGTAGAGAGAGAGAGAGAGAGAGAGAGAGAGAGAGAGAGAGAGAGAGAGAGAGAGAGAGAGAGAGAGAGAGAGAGAGAGAGAGAGAGAGAGAGAGAGAGAGAGAGAGAGAGAGAAGCATCAAACAACAACTCAAGAATGGAATGAAGGATGGGTGTAGGCCTTGGGGAAGCATTGCTGTCGGGTAAAAACAGCAGCGCGGGCACAAATGTGGTCAGGAAGCCATCCAACACACAAACGCGAGCACACTCACGGAACAAATCAAATCGAAAGGAAAGGGCGAGGGCGTGTCTACATGCAAGTCGGGCTCAGCCAGGGGTGGTTGGAGTCATGGGGCTAGCAATAACTCCTTTTGGCCATCATCAGTCATGAGATTGGTGGCGGCTAGGACAAGTCTGTGGCTCTGGGCATTCAAGCCGAAGAAGGAGTCTTGGCGGAGGATTTCTTCTTGTCCTTTGGTCGCTTCTTCATGTTGGCCATTTTAGCGCGAAGGAGGATGCTATATTCCTGGCTCGACGAGCCAAGGCGGTACATGATGGGGGCAGGGCATAGCGTGAGGAGTGCGTCAAGAGCAGGCTGTGCCCTGAACGGCTAGGACAGGCAAGTCTTACGGAGCGAAACTGCTCAAGATGGTCAGGCAAAACCTATGTTGCAGCCCAGGCGCAGGAAGCACCCCACCCCGAGAAAAAAGTGCAAATGTGTTACAAGAGAGGCGACGATGAGTGTAAACCAAGCACGCTACTGTTGTCCAAAAGCGTGGGCGTCCAATATGTGCGAGAACTTGGGCTTGGAGTTGGGTGTGGAAAGCCATCTGCGACGCGGTCAAAACAGACCTCGGTGCTCATTTTTTTCCGCCCGAGGGTAGCTCGGATGACAATTGTGGGTGGGGTGGCTTGGGATGAGTCCTTCGCCTCGGCCTTGGCTTGTGCTTTGGACTTGAACGTGACTAGATGCCCGATGCCGCACCCGAGCGAGGGTTGAGGTCAGCGAACCACGCAATCGCGCACGGCAGGACGTGAAGCGGGTCGCATCAGTTGAGTATGCAGCAGTTTGCCATCACAAACCTGGCTTCATGGTGATGAAGACCGAGCCCTTGTCTTTTTCACTCGCGGTGTCAAAGAATCGTGTGAGTCCAGAGAGGAACTGTTGCAAAAGCGCCAAAGCAAGACGTGAAGCGGTGAGCCCGGCCCAATGATCAAAGCGCGCAAAAGCCAACCAGAGCCCCTTGTGCCCACGCACGCACGCACCGAATCATTTGAAACGCGCATCTTGCTGGCCCGCTACTCTTGCCGACACAGGCAATCAGGCCTCTGCTCATCTATTCACCCCCAGAAGCACCGCAGGCCTGCGTACATTCACCAATTGGACCCGAGACCTCAAACGACGATGTGATGTGAGACCAGAGAGAGAGAGAGAGAGAGAGAGGCAGAGACAGAGAGAGAGACAGAGACAGAGACAGAGACAGAGAGAGAGACAGAGACAGAGACAGAGACAGAGACAGAGACAGAGACAGAGACAGAGACAGAGACAGAGACAGAGACAGAGGCAGAGACAGAGGCAGAGACAGAGACAGAGACAGAGACAGAGACAGAGACAGAGAGAGAGAGTCTTGTGATCGTGGCACACGAGCAAAAGTGTATTGTATATCACACTTGAAGAACAATGCCAAATTTAGCTTGTGTTTAGATGCAAATGTTCGAACAAGGCATTCTTTTTTCTTTTTGGCGACACTGGAGCGGATGGCAGCCAGGGCAGACCGCTAGAGGAGGTGAACGGGCTGAGCTCACTGAACAATAAGCATGTTCAAGACCATTTCCAGTTGGCAGGTCTGTTGGCGCCTGTCCACAAGTGGCTATCCTTGTATCCGATTGATGTTTTCAACGTGATCTCATCGGACTGGTGTGAATAATTAGACTCTGCCGAATCTTGACCTCTTGGGGCACCACTACGGTTGCCGTGTCGTTCGCAGCGGCCATCGACTGTACTTTCTCGGTTGGTTCGCAAGACCACGCGCAAGCAGAATCCCTTTCCGTTGGCTCATACACCGTATCCTTGCTTTGTTCTTGACATGCAGGTGGCAATAGCATCAGTCTTCAAAATGCAAACATAGGTGTCAGCATCTTTGACTTGCGGACACATGAATGGACTGCCGGCGAACTTTGCCCTGATGAAGATTACGACAGTGGTACGGAGAAGCTCCGAGCAAGCTTTTTCTGGCCCACCGCCTTCTCCTCGCCTGTCTTCGCCAGCCCTGGTTTGCTCGGACAAGCTCACAGTGCATCCCGACAACCTCGCAGGCTACATTCAACACTCCCCTGGTGGCACTGCCGTCAACTACCTTGATCGCTTTATCATCAGCCACGGTGGATTTGTGGGCAACTCAAGCTCAAATCAGGTATCTTTGCACCAACGCATACCCTCGCCTCCTGGAAGGAGGTGTCTGTTTCTTTATTTGCTATTTATGTATTTTTTTATTTGATTTCTTCGTGCACCAACCAAACGTACCTTGTTGTGATTGACGAGCCGCTTGTTTTGTTTCCCTTCTGACACGCGATTTGGCGCCACCAGCTCTCCTTCTTCGACATTCACACCTCAAAGCAGGTTCATGTGATCGGCCGGCCCAGCATGTTCGAGGAAGACGATCTGACAGACACAGAGGAGCCGATTGCTTTTCCCCGCTTCCATCCACACGAACACTCAGTGGAGGGTGACCCTTCGGTCGATATCCAAAGCATCACAGTCAAAGGCGACTGGCCTCGGGCCCGTGATAAACACTGCGCCTGCATCCATGGACCCTTTATGATTCTCATGGGTGGCTGGGCACGCTTTAGCGAGCTGGACGATTTGTACCGCGACGAAGGCCAGGACCACGCCCACATCAGTGCTGAACATACCAATCAAGCCTGGCTCAGCAGCATGCATATCCTTGATCTCCGCGATCTTTTCACCCGCCAGGAAGTGACATGGCATCGAATCGCCATCGACAAGGGCGTGCCCTGGCCAGCTCCGCGTGCAGCCTTCACATTAACGCCCGCACCGACACAGCACTGTCTGTACCTTTTTGGGGGCCGAACTAAGGACGCTCGCTGCAACGACTTTTGGCGCTTTGACCTATTGCGCGGTGAATGGACCGAGTTGGCCCCGACCAATGCTGCTGATCAGGATCGACCAGCGCCCCGCTCGTGGCACGTGGCAGAACTGCTCCATGACCGCTGGCTGTACATTCAGGGAGGGCTTACGGTGCGCGACCACGCCCCGCCACACGGTGATCTATGGGCATATGACACCTGTGAGGCCCAATGGCATCGCATCGATGCCCCCGTGCATGCACGGCTTTGGCACGCATCATGCCTGTGGAACGAGACCCTACTCCTGTTCGGAGGCGCCGTCCGCCGGCAACCATTGCGGACACAGGTCATCGGCCCTGCCGTTTGCCTCCTCCAGCTCGCTCTTCCCTCCCTCGAGCAATTGTGTCTGCGTGCCTGTGCCAAAGACATGCCGCAAGCTGAAGTGAGTTTACAAACGCAGTCATCTGCCTTGCCATTGCCCTCAACAGTCAAGCAAATTAGTTGTGTTCTGCTTGGCGTTTTTATCTGCGTTTCTCACGCGTGTGTATGAACATTTAAAAATCCGCCCTGTAGGCTGCAGCCAAGCTTCCGACCAGTCTTGCACGACGACTCTCCAACGTTGTGCTTCACTAGTTGTGGGTTTCAACTCATGGATATTTCTATGTTACTTTTTTGGGTGGTATCCGTCCTGCCCAGCACAGCCAATGTGATACCGTGTGCATCCATTGCTAACGCGTCCGCCGTGCGTGATCGTTCATCGAAACCTTGACCTTTTTGTGTAATATTTTAAACGAGATTCGAAGCTCGAGGGTTTCGTCAGTGCCTGATGAACACTCAATTGTTCAAAAAATCTTTCTTGCTCTTTTTTTTTTCTTTCAAAGAACAAGCAGGCCAGTCAGAACACAATCGTCATAAACATCCAAACTGGAGAAACAACCTCGAGAGATAAGAAGGAATGTGTCCATCTCGCCTGAGGTAGGCAAAAGTCAAATGGTGACATAAAAACGAGCAACGAGAAGATGAACCCGTTTGTTGCTTTGACCAAAAGAGAGCAAGAAAGATACATGAGAGAAACCTAAGCAGAGTAAAATGGAAGGTACAAGGAAGCGAGTCAAAAAAAGTGGAGGTGAAAAGTCAACTTCACCACCTAAAATGAAGACGTGATAAAATGATTCACAAGATAAGAATGTAGAGTAAAAGCGATAAGGGGAAACCAAGGGAAAAAAAGAAAAAAGAAACTAAACAAGACTACAAAAAAGAATGAAGCGATATAGAATGATGGCAAAATACGAAAAGATGGATGAGAGGCTCCCATAGCAATGGGGATGCACACGAGATAAGATGATTTGAGTTGAACACACAGCAACCGCTTACACAGGCAATGTAAAAAAAATAAGGCCAGCGGAAGCTTTTGCATATAATATGCACGCAGAGGCGAATAAAGCCAAGAGGATGGCAGGCAAAGTCTGGGCGATAAGCGACTTGCAACAGCCAAAAACAAATGTCCACGATACCGTGGACACAGCATGGACCGCCAGCCCTAACACGAGGGCTGGGGAATGATCAAGTGAAACCAAAAAGATGGAAAACAAAACAAAAAGTAAAGGGAAGACTGAAAGAATAAGCATGAAAATGGGAATAATGATGATGAAATCAAGGGAAAACAATGGGGATCGTGCGCTCCCCAAAATAGCTTGGGATGGACTAACGAGGTTATGATGGAAAAAAAAAAAAAAAAAGAGAGAGAGAGAGAGAAAATCAAAAACAAAAAGAAAGAAGAAAAAAGGGGAAAAAGGGGCCATGCCAACTTCAGCAGGCCGTTTGGAGATGAGGGTTGGTCGAGGGGGGTTGGTGGGCGCGCAATGCCTCACGGTTCTTCAAAAGGGTAAAGGACTGGATGAGAATGTTTCGCAGCTTGTGATCAATCGCGTCATCGTTCTCGGTTGGGCAGATCGGGGCTTGCTGGGCCAGGGCCACCAATTCAGGAAAGTCGCAGCAGGTCTGGTCGAGCCATGAGCGAATCATCTCGTCATTCTGCTGCAAGATCGCAGTGGGGGCCTCAATCTGGGCCATACCATCGGTGGCTGGTGTGGCCGAGCCATGGCTGCTAGCCGGTGAGCCAAAGGCGATGACGTTGGGGACATCCAGCAGGGTGGTGTTTGTCGTTTCTTGGGTGGTGCTAAACACCAGGGCGTGGGGCGTGAGGGATGGGGCTGCCAGTGGAGATGGTTCGAGTTGACCGTCGTTGCTGAGTGTGGCAGGAGCAACCGGAGGCAGTGCCGACTCGGGAAGGCGATTGAGGATGGAGCAAATGTCGTCCGAGGTCATATCGTTGGCAGCAAAATCAATGTCCATGTCATCGTTGAGCAGCCAGCGGTTGGCATTGGCCACGGTCGCCGTTGAGAGGGCCGACTCGGGGACTGAATCGAGAAGGGCGGCGGGGTGGGTGTTTTCATGGCTTGGGGTGAGCTCGTGAGCGTCAAAGCTGTGGCAGCTGTCGTCCGAGCTGGAGATGGCGTTGATGGTGGGGGCCGGCGAGGAGGCCATATGGTGGGTCGCACTCTCGGTCTGGGCCGGAATCGCGGCTGATTCAGAGCCAGGCAGGATGCGAGGCGGCCAGACCATGACCTCAGTGGGATGCATCGCGTCCATATGACGCTTGAGCGAGCTGCGAGTGGCAAACCACTTGTCACAAGATTGACAGGCCAGGCGCTCGCCAATGTTGTGGGCCGAAACCAAGTGATAGCGCTACAAACGAGCAAACGGGGGGCGAGGGGGGCGTAACCGTGTGAGCACCAACAGGGTTCAAAGGGGCGGAGCTAGGCAGAGGGAGCAAAGTCGGGTGATGGACTCAAGCCCAATGGCCCCAAAGCCAATGACATTTGTATACATTATCGCCCAAAACAAACCGACACCAAACATGTGCCCAGCAACAGACAAAAGCTTGTCCCTTTCTTTTTTTTTCTTTTTTCTTTCTTCTTTTCAGATGGAGGAAAAAAACAGGAAGAAAAAAAAAACTCAAAGGGTGGGGCAAACTTACAAAGTGATCTTTGCGATAAAAAGTTCGATCGCAAATGTGGCATTCGTGGGAGGAAGCACCAGCGTCGTGCTTGCGTTCATGTCGGCGAAGTGAGGAGCGAGAACGGAAGCGGGAGTCGCAGCGAGAGCAACGCAGTCGGTTGGGAGAGCTCATGGTGGACGATGTGGCAGCGTGAGAAGAAGAAGAAGAAGAAGAAGAAGAAGAAGAAGAAGAAGAAGAAGGAGAAGGAGAGGATGAGGCAGGTTTAGGCATGAGGCAGGAAGTAGAATGACGACAAGATGTGGCGGGGATGGAGGAAATGGCCATCTGCATTGCACTCGCTATGCATTTGGCAGTCGATGGATATATGAAAGATTAATAATAAAAAAAACCAGGCGTGTTGAGAAGATGAAAAAAAATGCAAGCCCTTGGGTGGAAAGGTGGCAGAGAGCGGGCAGAAGGGTGGCCAAGTCGAGCTTCAGGTCAGGTCCGGGTGGCCGCGTTGACGAAGAGTATCCAAAACGTGCGGAAGAAGAGGAAAATGGCAGCCAGCAGCAGGCAGGTGTCGGTGGTTACCGAGTCGAGCGCGGCGACCAACATTACTCTTCTCTGGTTTTGGTGCCGTGGTATCCCTCTATCTCTGGCTCTGAATCTGCGTCAGCTGCTGTCTCTAGATTTTGTTTGCTGATCCCGATCCACCTCTTCTTTCCCCTTTGATTTCTGTGGGCCGGCCATCAACGTGTTACCTCAGGCCTCTGGCACTTTCATCCTCTCCACCCATCCTCTCTGGCTCCATCCCTTCTTCGTCTCCACCTCTGGCTCTCCACTCTCTCATCTTCTCCTTCTCTGCCTGTGGCCGGTTTTTCCTTTGCAGTGCGGGAATGGCCACAAGTGACTCTCTGAACATCAGGAGTGTGAGTTGAACCAGAAATGTGGGCTTTTCAACGCGTTGGACCCACATGGCAAAGAGAAACGTAAACAAACGGGGGGTGAAAAATTAGTGTGAAGAGGTGTGGGGGGGAAGGGGGGTATTGTGGTGGTTGACGGTTCTGGAGGTATGTCGTGGGTGGGTGGGTGGGTGGGTGAGTCAATCCATCCGTCCACCCTACAGCGCACACATGGAAGCTGACCAGGAGTGGTGGGCTCGCAGATGCTGTGGGCAGGAGTACATGGAGAAGGTGTAACGGGAATTCACGCCAGCAACGCGTGAGTGGATGAGCATGATTTCAGCGTCATCGGCCACGCGTCGGCCCAACGCGGCCACATGCTAACCTAAAATGAATGTCAGACATGGATAGTAATGTCATTACCTTGAACATTCGCGACTTCAAAGGAAATTGCTTTCCAGATCACCAATCTGTTTCGCAACCCCACATCGTGCGCCGCGCGCCGGCTGCAAAGGTCCCACACCACTGCTCCGGATCTGTGGGCTCTCCAGACCCTCTGACATGGATGCTTGACAACGAGCACACTTTCGATACTTGCTTCACGGGCCGAACGTGTCGCCTTGCAGTGTTGTTGATTTGTGTTTGCTGCCGCGCAAAGCAAAAGCTAACAGCTCACACACACACACACACACACACACACACACGGCTGTCCCACTTGGCCACAAGGTAGATGGAGCCAGTCGAGAAGATGGTGCCTACTACAGACCTACCACTTCCCATAAAAAACAAATCGCTCGGTCCCGACGGTTTTACACTTTAGTTTATGGCTCGCAGCCAAGTTTTGTCTGACAAGGATGTGAGTTTTATAGTGAAACTCCCCCTTTTAAGTGTAGTTCCCAGCCACCTTTCACTGCTTCAAAAGGTCCCGTCATGTCTACAACAACCTCCATTACCTTTCTCATACCATCGACATTAACCTGCATATTTGCTGCCAAAGCCTCTGAAACGCCGGCCGACAACCGACTCTGAACGTCCCGCGGCCAGCTCCTGGCACCGGCTCACTGCAGTCTGCTTGCGTCCTTCCGCCGCCCTCGCCTCCGCTTCCTTCTGCCTTGATTGACGGTCGGTGCCAAGGAGCGGGTGGCCCCGTTCTCGTCGCTCGACGCGTGGTGGCGCTGTTGGCCGGCGGTGGGCACTAAATTGTCATGGACGCCGGCGATGCCGGCGTCGCGGCGCCCGGAAGCCGCTCGCGTGGGCTAGAAGGGCCCAATGTTTTTATGCTTGTCGTTCATGGCGAGGTGGCTCGCATCCAGGTATTGGTGTTGCTTGATTTGATTCATTTTTTTTTGAATGTTTTCTTTCTTGTTTTCGTGTCCATGACACCCCCCGCAAAGGACCTGCGTTATCGTGACCATGACACCCGGTCTCACTCAAGCGGGCATCTTGGGCTGTGCGTGGTCCGCCCGTGACTCGCGGTGCGCTCAATAGTACGATGGCGTATCTGATTTATACTGCAAGTACAAGCTAGATTTTGGCACCGATTGGGCCATGACGGCGGTGTGTGCCGTCGATCCCGCTGGTTGACTTGCCCCTCCTTCTCCCTCTTGTGCCAATGCAATAGTGCCCTCCTCACACGCCCGTTACGTCACCCGGATCTCAGGGCTTGGAAGAAGGCCTCAGCCAGACAAGTGTGCACGGCCAATCCGATGGTGATTTTGTCTTTAATCTGCCCGTGGAGGCTACCTTCAAGAGCACCAACCCCTTTGGCTGTGCGTTCGCCCGTGCGCCCGTTCACACACCGCCCATGGTGCGAGCTCACCGCCATGACCACGGCGCTCATTTTGGTCCGCCGTTTGCTTCATGCTCTCATCGCGCAGGGCCACAATTGGTGCTGAGCGCCTACGGCAGTGATTTCATGGGCCGTGATGTCGTTCGCGGCTACGGTGCCGTCCACCTCCCCACCACCGCTGGCCGCCACCAGCTGCGTGTTCCACTGTTTGTGCCGCAAGACGTCTCCCTGCTCCAACGCTATATTGGGTCAGGCCTCGATCTACCACGCTACTTCCTCTCAACGCGACGCTTTTCAGCCTTGCTCCATGTCGTTGACCCACCAGCCAACGATGACTGCTTGGCCCTTACCTCTTACCCGGCCCCTCGCTGGCGCGCCCGCTCACAACTCTGCTTGCTTCTTTTGCGCACCTCCTTTGCCTTGGGCATCCATTGCTGGTGTCCATGGGATGTTGGGCAACCCGTGCACAGCATTCTCTCTGGCAAGCGCCCCGAATTTGTCAACTCCACCATCGTCGCCAAATCAGAAGGCCGTGAAGGTTTGTTCCGGCTCCCCCGCGCTTTCTTTGTCAACCCGCGCCCCGCGTCGAGCGGTTGTATCTGCCCAACCGCTCACCCCCCATGCCTCATCCCTAACCGCATGCCACACGCGCTGCCAATTGTGGCGTTTGGATTCTGCCGTTTTTGACAGTCACACGTGTCACCTCGCACGGATCGGCCATCATCAGCATCGATGTCTCCCTCAAGGATCTTCACAAATTTGGTTATCTCAACACCTCCGCGACAAGCCCCATGCCTAGCGCTAGTTCTTAGTCAAGCCTGAACCCAGCGACGACATCATCATTCCTGCTCTCGTCCCTTTGTTTTATTCAATTAATGGAATCCCTATTGCTCCAGCCTGCACCACTTTCCTCATCAAACACACCCCGTGCACACATGACCCATGATCTTCACTGCATCACTCACATACGCGCTCTCTCTCTCTCTCTCTCTCTCTCTCTCTCTCTCTCTCTCTCTCTCTCTCTCTCTCTCTCTCTCTCTCTCTCTCTCTCTCTCTCTCTCTCTCTCTTTTTTTTTTTTATTTCTTTGTCTCTTTTTTATGAAAACACACACACACACACACACACAGGAGTTGATCTCTAACATGGCATGGTCAACGATGTGGCATGAATTGCATTGGGCGACCTTTGGAGACAGAGTGTGTTTCCAAAGTAGAACAGCTACTTAATACGACACCGCTGTCGCGACCTAGGCTGCAAAATACATTATTCCGTTGGAACAAGGATTTTGCAGCCAAAGTCGCAGCAGCGACGTCGCACTGAGCAGCAGTCAACCAATGGCGACAAGCTACGTCAAAGGACAACGCAGCTCGGCACCATTGCTGCTGAAAGAGGGCAGACTTGGAATCAGCTCGAGGGGCCACTCGGGCCAACTCAAAAAGTCATCGACCTGTGCATGGACTTTGGCGACGAAATCGTCCTCCTTTAAACGGCCCGTAATTCGCCCTGCCAGACGCTTGAAGGCACCACTCGAGCGCGCCAGCATGCCCAGAATGCCGTTCTTGTTGCGAGCAGTCGTTTTTGACTTGCGTTCAGATCCAAGCTCAGGCACGTACACCTTGAGGACATCGAGGACCTTCAAGAGAAGACCCAGGAGATCGGGCTGGCTTGAGCTCAACTTGGCTCGCTTAAGCGGGCGACCATCGGCATCTTTGGGGGATAATTCTTGGTGAATCGTTTGAGTCATCCAACCTGCCAAGTTCTGGAGGTCTTTGAGGTGGTGACTGTCCTGGCCATAGATGGTGTCGATGGCTGCGATCAGTTTTTGCCGATCGGCTGACAGCAAGGATGCGATCCTTTGGAGATTCTTTTTGCTGGGTTTCGTCAACCCTTGCAGAGAAAGGGCATTCTTTCCCTGGTCTATCGCAAACCCGAGAAAAAGTTGGTGAGTCGGGGGCCGTGGCCAAACGAGAGGGTGTGGAGCAAGTATGTGGTAAGCACTCACTTGATGTGGCACACAGCCAGACACTGAGAAGGAAGAGCACGGTAAAGAGATCATCGAAGAGCGAATCAACCTCAGGGCCCAGGTTGGCGGCAACAGTCTCAACGTCTTGATGGACTTCAAGGCTCGAGACCAAGCGAGTGGAAACGTCGCGAGACTCATCAAGCTCCGCGGCAAGGGCAGTCAGGCGATCCGAAAGTTCCAAGCCGACATGAGCCCCTGCCTGACCATCAAGGTCAAAAGGGTGGCCGAGTTGCTTCGAGATGATGTTATCTCTTAGGCACTGGATGACCGCCTGTTTGACGATCTTGAAGGCGGGTGGTCCTAAGATGCCATACCGCAACCACAGAAGCACGACATCATCCATCGCCGCCGCCACCCTCATCATCAATGGCCAAAGGGCACGCGCCAAAAGAAAAAGAAAAAAAACTCCTACTACTTTCCGCGCTCTCTCCGCCATAGTCTGGGGATCATACGACGCGCGCGGCCTACCATTGGGGTCATGATTGGTGCCCGACGCTGCCGTTGCCATCAGGATGGTCGTTTGGAAAAATGGGCCATACACCTCACTCCCACAAAGGCTTCATGCACGGCTCCCCACCACCCCACTGACTGGCACTGACGCGTGTGCGTTGAGCCAATGTGTATGGCAAGCGAGTCCGCCTCAGATAAGCTTATAAGCTTAGGCACCATCACCCTTTTTATGTTAGTCCCTTTCCATAAGGAGGGAAACCCTTTGCTTTTTGGCTCTGCTTTTCGCCTTGCTTTTTGCCTTGTTTTTTGGCTTATGGCCTTTGAGGCTTTTGCTTTGTGGCTGTTGAACTGAATTCGGACACGGAGCTGAATACGTTGGTGCGTACGGAGAACGAGGACGTGTGCAAGGGTAAGGACCATATTGTGCTCAAGTTTGCACTTTGGCACTTGAACGATACCGTAAAGTGTAGCTTTCGTCTCGCTTGTGCTGCAACTCCTCATGAGCTTTTTTTTTACCAAAAGTCACTGTTGCTTGTGTGTTGTAGCACTGCGCACTGCTTACGCACTCACACGGTGAAGTCCATGTCAATTCTCTCTCTCTCTCTCTATCGTCGCTCTCTCTCCCTCCCTCTCTCCCTCCTCTATCTCTGGAAAAAGAAGACAATGGAGCAGCTTGAGCACAAGAGATGCATGGGCGACCAGGGCATAAACAAACAAGATGATGACGCAGATGTGCCCAGGTGAAAGGGAAAAGAACAGTCTTTCGTCTTCAAGTCACACTCTCTCATTTTATCTGACAATTCATTGAGAATTGTCAGCATGAGAGAGGAGCTGGCGGAACAGCTCAAATCGCGCGCCAATGCGGAGGTGCGCGCTGGGCGCTGGCGGGCGGCGGCTGCTCTTTATGGGCAGGCGTTGGCTGGGGTACAGGCCGATGATGATCGGACAGGAGAAGACAGAAAGAAGACCATTGCGGCTGTTATCAATCTGAATCTGGCCCATGTCTGTCTAAAGGCCGCGGCCGAGTCAGACACTTTGCCTCGAGACAGGCGCCACCGAACTCGCGATGCCCAGCAGGCCCTAGACCGCATCGATCCCCTGCTCCTCACACAGACTCAGCAGCAAAAGCTGGATCACCGCCACTCCCTAACCGCCCAATCCCTGGCCGCCAATCCGGCCAGCGAGCACCCAGACTTGACAGGCACGCGTCGGCTGCCACCAGGTGCCAGCGAGCCCCGCAGCCCAGCCCTACACGTGCGCCGCCTTCCGCACAAAGGCCGTGCCCTTTTCGTAAGACAACCAGTCTCCTTCGATTCCACGTGATGGGACAGGGTGCAAAGACCCGCAACCTCTCCGCGCCTCTGCTTATTCTTGTGACATTGCTTCCTTCCCACACTTTACAAACGCCTCCTTAGACTTCAACGCCCCTTGCCGCTGGTGACGTGCTGCTGCGTGAACGCGCCTTTGCTAGCATCCTTGCCCCGACCACAACCCAAGAAAACTACCTCCGTTGTCACGAATGCCTGGACGAGTCTTGGGCGCCTTTGCCTTGCCCCAATTGCCCCCGTGTCTTTTGTAGCACAGAGTGCCACGCCAAAGCCAATCATTGGCACCTCGAAGCATGCCCTGCTACTCCGCCGGGTAGTGAGGTTACCCCTTTGAAGCCAAGCTCGCTTCGTCAAGCCCTGGCTGCCCGAGTCGCCTCTTGCTTGGCACAGTCTGACCCATCCTGCGATGCCACCACTTTGGATACCGTGCGGCCGCGCTCCGACCCGGATCCAACCGGCATCCTTGGACTGCAACATTCATCAAACCAAACAGAAGGAGACGAAGACATGAAGGAAGACGACGACGACGACGATGACGGCGACAAAGCCTCTGCCGTTGCCGTGCACCAGGGCAGCTGGGCGCAGTCTCATGCACATCTCCCGTCTCAGCCTTGGTGGCAGTCAGCAAAATGCACACAATGCGGTCAGTGGCCCTCGCTCGCAATTTGATGCGTGTGCCCCCCCTTGATAGTTGAAAGGGCATGCCCACAATGTTCAACCCGCCTGCTCTGTAGATCTTACCACAGTCACTGGCCTGCGACAACATCTGCTAAGAGTCTTACGACATAATCAGCACGGCTTGGCGCAGGTCGAGTTGCAACCGTCTGAGCAAAACGGCGAGGTTGGAGTGGTGCATCAAGTATACGGTGCCGGCCTCTTTGTACATGGCAGTTTGTTCAACCACAGCTGTGTCCCAAACGTGCACCTACAGTACGGCTCGACCGGCTCAAATTGCTCCTTTTCCTTGCACGTTATCTCCTTGGTCATGCTAACGAGCCTTCTCTTCGTGCCCGTCCGGACCAATTGGTCTCTGATAGCTTTCATGGCGATGAACTGGTGGCCACCGCCTCCAAACCCATTCCTGCCAATAGCGAGCTCACAATATCTTACGGACCGTTGGCCGTGCGCGACGCCTGGCATGCAGCCCGTCAGACACAGCTACGCAACACCTTCAATTTTGCATGCCAATGTATCGCCTGCGCCCCAGCACAGGCCGCAAACCTTTTCCCCAGCGCCCGCTGCATTGCTTGTGGCCAGCCGTTGCGCGTCACTGGTGCCTCCTTCTTCAGTCTCAAACTCTTGCAAGTGCTACGACCCAGAGCCTTGGTCCAAGCCACAAGCTGCTCTGTCTGCGGGGCTGCGGGTATGGATGCCGTGGACTTACCGGCCTTGGTCCAAGACCGTCAGGAGCTTTTGGACTTGGCAGGTGTGCCAACCATTTCTCCTGCCTCCCGAACTACTTGGGAGCATGAGATTAAGACACGCTGTCATGCTTTAGCGAGCCAGTACGAGCCTCTGCATCCAGATCTCCTGGTAAGCCCGTGTCAGCGTCATTTTGCGCCCCTTTTGGGAGTGTTCCTGTGCTTGCACTCGCATTCTCTTCATCTGGCGTGTGAATGTTAGGAATTGTTCGATGCCGTGGCTCGCCGACTAGCTATCGAATTGGGGGATGCCGCAGCCGCAAAGCCATGGGTGGAGCAAACTTTGGCCATTGTAGAGCATGCATACGGTACGTGCCAGACCGCCTTCTTTTTCTGCGTCCCGATGTCTGATTTGTTACCATCCTGACCTGGTGCCATTCCGTTGGCAATGTACAGGCCAACACAGCCGCGAAGCTGCGGAGGAGCATGCAAAACTAGCTTCCCTCTCAGCCCGATCCAAATGAACGGTGGCCGCTCACCCTATGCCCCATCAGACACTTCGCCTTTCTAAAGAATAGATTTTCTCAAAAGAAGCCTTTGAATTTTCCAACCAAAGCAGGAATACTCCCAAAAACAAAAATTCAAGATCAAAATGCAGAGCACAGGCGGCGGTCCGCCAGCCCACCAGCTAGCTAGGTCTGGGCTCGAACGGGAGGCAACGAGCGAACGAGAAGGAAATGATGGAGGGCGGCATAGGGAGGAGAAAACGAAGGGGCATGCATTAAGCACAAATCCAAGGTCCGTGAGGCCGCCACGCCACAAGGCAAAGCGGAAGGAGCAAAAAAAAAAAAGAAAACGAGGGACGAGGGACGAGGACACACAAGCACCAGGACTTATACATGAAGGACAAGAAGGGCCACAAAGGGACAACAAAACGCGAGGCACAAGACAAAGGAATGAGCCAGCATGCGGGCGGGATGAAGACACAAGATGTCGACTCATCCCACGGGGGCATCCAACACAATCCGAAGCGGCGCACGAGGTGATTGATGCCAAGCATACGCGTGGCCGTGGGCGTGGCCCAGGGCGGCAAAGAGAAGGTTGGATGGGGTACAGGATAAAAGTGTCGGCGAAGCAAGAAGAGTGCACGCCAAACATCTTGTTGACAGATTAAACATTTAATAATTTCTTGATGTCCTTGGGCGTCGAGTCATCACTCAGATGCTTGGTTGAGAAGCGCAGCGCATTCAGCAAATTCTCTAGATGTGGGTTCTCGTGCATTTTCAGGGCCTTGAGCGATGCACGAATCTACAACACAACATGCGCGTGAGAACGAGCAGACAACCATTCAGCATCCACCAGGCAGGGCAAAGAGAGGGGATCAGGACGCACGTCTATTGACTGATTCTTCTTGGAGAAGGCGCCAACCAGATGCACATGGTCGTAAAGGATAATGGCTCCGACCATTACCCTCTGGCAGAACGTGACCGTGTCAGGCTTCTCAAAGCGGCTGTAGATGTCCGGGGACTCGATCATGACACGGCAAATGGTGGCGAGTGTGGCCAGAAAGTCGGTCGTGTTCTCCACCGGGATCTCGTGGTTCTCCGAGACAAACTTGGTCGTTGCATCGCTGACCGTTTTAAGCATGGGAGTGGGGTATGCGTAAAACAACGACATGCGGTTGGCCTCCTCGTTGCTCACCACGGCTTCCTCCTCCTCTCCCTATCATCAGGGCGCGACGAAGTCGGTACACAGGCACCAAGCGTGAGCGGCAGGGTCATGGCAGATGTAGTGGTTGAAGCTAACAGAGCAAGCAGAGGCAGCGGAGGCAATGGAGACAGCAGTGCCAATGACAACTGTTGCCCTCGCTGGCCACCCGGTGCCTTCCATGCATAGCTCGGTCGATGTAAAATGGTGGTGCATACCGGGTTCTTCATCTTCATGCGGCTAATGGTGCGACGGTAGTAGCTAAAATCGTTCTGCACAGCGGGGTTGTTCATCTTCAAGTCGTCAAACTTGAGAACAAATTGCAAAATTTCTGCAAACTGCTTGGCAAGGGCCTGCGCAAACAGCGAACAATTAGTTTCTGGCTGGATCTTGACAGATGTGCCCCAGAAGAGTGACCCAATCATACCTGCTTGCCCTCGAGCGCCTCGGTGGCCGGAGCCTCGGTGCACAGAGCTTCGAGCAGGAACGGAAGCACGCTCTCTGTTATTCAAAATAAAAGGCCGACCAGGGACAAGTGTGAGCAAGGCGTGCATGAGCTGGAAGCTACAGGTGTGCTCGAGTGTTGCCATCCTTGAACGCACCGACTTCCGAGGAGAAGATGTAAAAGTCCTTCAGGAGGGCCACGAGTGGTGAAACGGCATCCCATGCCTGCTTTTGCAGCTCTTCGTCAGAGCCGTTGGAGATGGCCTTGCGAATCGGATCGCCGGCCCCTTCGTAGGTCTCCAGATCTGTCAATGTTGACCATCATTGTGCACACCAGGATGCCGCCATTACCCGCTGGCGGGGTTGAATTGAAGGGGGGGTAGGCACAAAGACTACGCGGCGTGAGTAGTTGACGTACCTTTGAGGATGCCATCGGCCTTGGAGAGGACGGCGTTGACTTTTTCGTAGGTCTCCAACTCAGCATCTGAAGGTGAGGCCTTTTCAAAGTCGACAAAAATGTCCTTGTCCAGCGTCTGCGCATCGCGACGCAGCACCTAGGAAGCAGGACACGCGGATCAAAGGATTTGTACCGGTGTCAGGTTGTGGACACAAGGAGAAGGGCCTCAAGTTCGAGCACGCGGGAGGCTGCAGAGCAAAGATTGACGTGTAAACTGAGGGTCTGCAGCGACAGGAGAGCGAGGGAGCCGACCTGAACAATGTTACCCATGACGGCGGTTCTGAGGCGTAATCTATCTGAAGCAATGCGAAAGCGGCGCTCTTGACCAAAGGTCAGACGCTACTGTCCACGATCTATGCCTGGCGTCTGAATAAGCCGAGACAGGACCAATTTCAATGCAAGTCAAAAGTCCTGAGGAAGAGAGTTCAGCCAAGCGACAACGGAATAGCGCAAATCCATCGATGAGTGACAGCAGAAAGAAGCAATTGAAAGTAAACGGCGGTCAAGAGAGGACGGGTGGCGAAAGCAACGGCCTGGCAGGAGGAGAAAAAAAAGCAAGGAGAACTTCAAAAAAAAAAGAAAGGAAAAAAATAAAAAATAAAAAATAAAAAAAAATAACCAGAAAGGCAGTCGGATGTCATGAGAATGAGCTAGGGTGCATGAGGCATCGATTGATCCCGATGCAGAACATGGCATGCTGATATTGATTGCAGGGAGTCATGGGGTCAAGCCCTGTTGCCGCCCGGGTCTGTCTGGGTTTGCGCTCTCAGTGCCAGCTGGTGTGCTGTGGCCCGGCAGAAGGGGCGTTGATGGCAGTGGCTCGGGGACGCCAGAAGAGCGCAGTGCTTGCAGCAGCGGTAGACAGCCGTCCTGCCAGCTCTGTTCTGATGTGATGTGCATGCACCTCGATCGGGTCGGCATGCTGGCGAGGGACGGAGCACCAGTCGAAAGTCGGTCCAACGTCAGGGTCTGGCAACACCTTCCTTTGGCCTTCTGGACCTTTCAATCGAGGGCCAGCAACTGCGCGCAAACAAGGGCGTAGCGAGCCGGGGGCGCTGATCAAGACCCCGCTGCCACACATGCAGTAAACATGTGACCACATCCAGGCCTGGAACCACCCCGACATCAGGCATCCAAACGCTCGACCAGTTCAAGCAGCCAAAGGGGCGGGGACTGTTGGATCCACCTCGACATCCTCCGGCCCGACCACACGCGTTCCATCCTTTTAAGATCTTGGTGGCGGGTCCCAAATTGGCGTCGTGTCTCCAACAAGTGGCTCGCCCGCATACCCACTGCACAAACAACCCCCCACCCTTGCCCCTTGATCGACCTGCATTCACGCAACCCCGACTGCCATATCGACACACACACCGAGCAAAGCACTCACACAGAGAGACAGAGAGACAGAGAGACAGAGACAGAGACAGAGAGAGACACACACACACACAGAGACAGAGAGAGAGAGAGAAGAACTTACCGCGCACACACATAAGAAAAAAAATCAGTGTGTGCTTTGTCTCTTTGACTTTTTGTCTTTCTTTTGTCTCTTTTCTTTTGTCTTGCTTTTGTCTCTCTCTCTTCTCTCTCCCTCTCTCTCTCTACAATTTCTGACTTCTGGTGTTTTGGTGTCTGTCCAGTGGTGGTGGGTGTTGTGGTGATGTGGAAGCGCTCCTGTTCGCTTGGTCTGTGGTGGTGGTGGTTGTGTGAGTTGGACTGAGTGAGTGTGGCCTTTGTTACACTGGGTGGGTTGGTCATGGTCAAGGTTGATCGGCGGGAAAATTCCCAGACAACATGTGTTGCAGACGATTCTTTTCAAATTTTGTTTGTTTTTTCTCCCTTGTCAGACAAATGTTTCCGATTCGAAATAGCGCATCGATCGAACGACCAACGGGGATGCTCAAAGCTCATCTTTGGCTGCCGCCTTGCGCTTCTTCTTACCCTTCTTGCCCTTTTTGCCCTTCTTCTTCTTCTAAATGGAAAACAAGAAGAGAGAGAAATGAGAGGAGATTCAGGAAATGAAAAAAAAAAAATCAAACCCCCTCCCAAGGGCAGATCGACACAATGTCTTAACCCTGCACCGCATTTACAATCGCACCTGTGATTTCTTGTTCAGACGCTCGAGTTCCTCCATGGCCTTGCGTCGCTTGGCCGCCTGTATGAGAGCAAGAACCAACCGCCTCAACCGTCAGCAAACAGCATGCAGAGGTTCAACCGTTCAAGAAAAAAAAAACCCCCCAAAACGTGGGGCCATGACCGCGTACCATCTCGGCTTCTTCCGAATCCAAAGTAGCCGCCGCTGCGGCGGCCTCGGCCTCATCGCGCAAAGCAGCCCGCTCCGACTCGTCGCCAACCTCCTCCGCCATAATGTCTGACAAATCAAAGTCCTCCTCCTCCTCCAAGGATTCCAGACTTGCCGCGTGCACAGCGGCACAATCCACGCCACTCGCAGCCATCGGCAAAGCATTCATGTCGTCATCCACCAACGTCTCCCGACCCCGTAGCACGGCTGCTAAAAAGCCGTTCACACTGGCCGCCTCAAAGCCACCCCGCATAACGGCATGCTTGCCCTTCTTGGGAGCCAACGCCACAACCGCTGGTAGCAAGTCCGGTGCCAGACCAAAGTGGCTCGCAAACTCTGGATGGCAGCTGGCATCTGCCCACATAAAGTGTACCACCTGCCCCTGCTCCCGCGCCAGCGCCTCTGCGCCCCGTACCACTTCGAGATGTGCCGTCAAATCTGGGCTTGCCCCATCCAGCAACACGAGTGCGCACAGGCCCAGGATGTTCGTCGGACAATAGTCGCGCCCCACATCAGCCGTAATCTGCATCTCCCAACCACCCATGCCGGGCTTGACATGAGCAACAGGCGAGGGCTCAAGGCAACGCCATCACGATTAAAACACAAAGCCTCAGTGTCTCTGCGGTCCACTTCGCCGCCGCGGTGGTGGTGGTGATGGCGATGGTGATGGTGATTGTGGAGAACGATAGATACCGACCTCAAAGGCTTCCTTAAACTGCTTGGTCGCGGCAGGTGACGGGGGTGATGGGGGCGGTGTAGCTCCCTCAGGGGCCTCGGGCCAAATTTGATCCAGTTTACCGTGCGTCAGCAGCTCTGAACGCAACAGTGCCAAGAACGTCACCATGTTTTTAAACTTGAAACCTGTTGAAGGATGGCCCTGTGAGAATAAGATGATGCCAGACAGCGGGAGAAGTTCTCACAACCATGACATACACCCATGCGAGGCGTGACAGCATGACATACCACCATGGCGGGCGCGATCAAAAGCAGCCATGCTAAAGGCGATGCGAGCTTGACCGTCTATTCCGGGCTCCTCTTGCATTGTTGGAAAGTAGACCAGCATGGCAGGCAGCTTATCAAAGCCTGTTGCCCGCACCGCGGCAAGCAGCAAAGTGAGGAAAACAAACTGCCTTGCAGATGTATCGATGATAAGATGGCACAATGAGCAAGAGACAGACGCAGGTAACGCACGGCCTTCCTGCAGGGCAATCGGGTTGGGCCCAGTGACCACTTGCACGGTGTAACTGTCGTGCAGCAACATGGCCAGCTTGAGTGCAACATCCGGAATACCGGCCTTTTCTGCAGTCAAAAGCCCGATTGAGGCGAGTGAGAACCGACGATCCATCTCTCCTTGCGCCAGATGGGTCCGCACACACACACACACACACACACACACACACACACACACACACACACACACACACACACACAAACGTCGGGATAATGAAAAACGTACTGGTGTAGAGCACAGCCACAAGCTTGCGGTTGTTGAGTGCCTCCAACAGGGTGGCTTCAATCGCTTGCTCTGCCAAGGGCTGATTCATACAATCAAAGGTGAGGCGTGCGACACGGATCGTGGTGTGTTTCATGAGCCAACACGGCCAAGCGACGCGAGCCTGACCTTGACGAGGTCAGCTGGAACACTATCACGGACGGCAGCGGCTGCCAGATCCAAGCTCTATTGATGACAGGTGATCGGTCAAGCCATACAGCCCACAATTCGCGTGCTGAATGAGACACAGGGATCAACTGGGTCGAGTCTTGCAGCAGAGGACGCTGACCTCAAAGTCTTGGCCCGAGGCTGAAGCATCGGCCTTGTACCCAAAAACACGGTACGTGGGCAGTTGGCCGGCTTCGAGGCCCTGCAGTAGGAGGAGGTAGCTGAGTGAGAAAGCGCGCCGTGGATTGAAACAGCGAAAACGAGGTGGCGCACACGGGAGGGGGCGGGGCTCGCACGCGGACTCACCAAATGAGCCAGATGGTCGGGCTCTTGGACATCAACAAGCATGACTCGGGCCAAGCCCTCGAGCTCACTGCCGGCAGCATCGGCAGCTTTCTGATCAAAGGCCAGCACAATGGGAAAGGTGCCAGCTTCTCGCAACAAATCAAAGTCACCAGGCGTCATGGGAATGGGCTGTGTGCAGACAGGGACACAAGCGATAAGCAGTGGATGTCCAATGGGCAGCACGGCCTCTCCAGAATATCGAGCATTCCCCGCACCTTGGCCAGATCATCGAGGGTCATTTGTTGGGCGGTGGCCTGATACATCCCAGCCGCCAGTAAGAGGACGGCCCAGCCCAGCACGGGCGCCGGCCATCGTGCGTTGAGCCCCATTGCTCCAACAGGTGCTGCCGTGTTCCACCCAGTGCGCACGTTAAGCTCTCATCAACAATCACACCGCCACGCACGACCAAGGATCTTGCCCCACCTGCGCCCATTCCAAACACACCAATATAGCACCCCACTGACCTGTACAACGCGTCCAAACTGCAAGTTCGGTGTGCCTCCCGCTGCCGTTGAAAAGGTGGCCGCCAGTTCTTTCCAGAAGGAAAAATATGAGAGAGAGAGAGAGAGAGAACTGCACACACACACACACACACACACACACACACGTCAGATCTGTATTGTCAGACAAAGTCTTCGGTTCCGAGATGTCAGATGTCAGACGGGGAATGGTAAATGTCAGCATATTACTGGTTGCTCACAGGACTCAAAAAAACTTGTTCACGCGTTCACGTCCGCCTCGTTCGCTTGTTTGAGCTCGGGGTGCTTGGTCGGCGGAGGGGAGGGGATCAGGTGGATCGGAGACCAGGGTTGCATGCAGGGGCTAGGTAGGGTTGGTGGGGCTGTGTGGCGTTGGATCTGTGTGTTTGTCCATTGCCTGCAGGGTGGGCTTTGGTCTGGGGGAGCTGGAGCGTACTGGTGCTTGGTGGTTCTGATCCTCTGGAGCTCGCCACCGCTGGAGCTCTTGGGCGCACGAGTGGTGGTCCAAGCCGCCCCCACCATGCGCCCGGAAGAAGCTGCCCAGATTCCGGATCTGGACTTTAAGCATGGCTTGGCTGCTGCCACCCGCGAGGGGGTCGCAGGGGCCAAAGCCATGCTGGTGGACATTGCCTTGCTGATGTGGCTCCGCACAGTCATGAACCACCAGTATCGCAACGGAGGGACCATGGGCGACACTATCCGCAAGCTCTGGCGACAGGGTGGGGTGACTCGCTTCTACTCAGGTCTCACAGCCGCCATGATTGAAGCGCCGCTGTCCCGTGGCGTCGGAGCCGCTGCCAACTACGCCACCCTCAACATGCTCTCTCGCACGAGCCTTGGCAACCACCTTCCTGTGGTCGCCCAGACTGCACTCTCTTCCGTGGGGGTGGGCTGCTTTCGCCTCGTCTACTATCCCGTGGATACAATCAAGACCATCATGCAGGTAGAGGGCCGCGAAGGCATGGCCATGCTACGCCACAAAGTCCGCTCTCAGGGATATGGCGTTCTCTTCCACGGGGCCGGCTCCTCCATCGTTGGTGCCGCTGTCCGCCATACCCTGTGGTTTACCGCGTACAACCTCCTCGACCAACGTATTGAGACATCGGGAGACGTCTCCACTTCCTCAAAAATGATTCGCAACGCTCTCATTGGCTCGGCCTGCGCCGTGGTCACGGATGTGGCCGCCAATCCCTTATCCCTGGTCAAAGCCTACCGCCAGACCAACGCTCAGGCCATCTCGTACTCCACCATCGTCCGTCAAATTGTGAGCAAGGAAGGCGTACTCGGCCTCTTCACCCGTGGCCTCTCCACCCGCATTTGGGTTGACATCCTCAACTCGGCCATCTTCACCGTCGTCTGGCGGGCCCTCCTGGAACCCACCCTCCACCCCGACAATGCTGACGAGAAGTGAAAACGATCCCCACAAGGATTGCTCCAACATGGTCGTTTGTTTGTTTGTTTGTTTGCATGTTGGTTGTTGATGTTTAAACCTCAATCGAGCCAATCGAACAATGCATCCATGGCAGGATGAGTCCATTTGCCATCGATATCAAGGAGGGAAATCGTGATGAAGGGGCAGAATCATGGAACAGAGCAATCCGAGATTGGACAGTCGCCTGCAATTGAACCGGCCCCACAACGCACAATGTCACCAACAAACGATACACACCCACCCAAGGCCGATGCCGCTCAACGGCTGATCAGCCCCTCGTATACTTTGAGCCGCACAACACAATACATGGTGCTCGGGCGAGAAACGCCCCAAGTGGTGCTGACTAACAATACAAGCTCACAAACAAGAACAACCCAAAAAAAAAACCGCACAACGTCACTTAAGCAAACAAAACCCGAACATGGCAAGGTTCGAGCCTGCCTGAGCTTGGCCCCACATCCCTTATAGTCACAGCCCGTCAATCGACGGCGCGGCGACATTCGTCGCCAACAAGCTGCTTGAGCTGGGGCATCGCCACGGCCTCCGGCACGTCGGCGAGTTGTTCAAAGCTCGGGTCGAAGAGCGCGTGACAGTAGGCCTGCGGCACGGCCACGTTGGCAAAGTAGGGGTGCCCCACCACCTGTGGCCCAGTCAAGCGCTCCGACCAATCTAAAAGGACGAACCGGAGGCTCATGTGTGAAGACGGCGGCTGCTTTGAAGCATAACCCTTGAGATACCTCGAAAGGCTGGCGTCAGTACAAGGGCCCGAGAATGGCGTACCATAAAGTAAGAGTGACTCAATCAAGGACATGGCTTGTGGGCTCACCAGAACCCGCAGCTCATCCAATGGCTGCACCTGTCGTGGCCCCAGCGCCTCTACCCAGTACGCACGCGGACAGAAACGGTGAGCACGGGGTAGGACGGCTGCCTCGCCAATCGGCATACAAGCACTACACCTCTACCCAAAGCAAACGTCACAGGGCCTGCAACCGGCAGTGTACAAACAAGCCCCACTGACCGGCGCGAGATTCAATGTATCGGTGCACGTCCCGGCTCGCAATGTGCTGCATGAATGAGGCTGGTGGTGGTCCAAGGCGCTTGTAAATCACATCAAACTACAATCGACGCCAAGAGCGCGTGTTAGGCCGGTGCCATGGCAATGAGCGAATCGAGGCTAGCCGGCTGTCGATAATGAAGGCCATGAC
>NW_001865045.1:1025520-1060174 GCF_000002865.3 Monosiga brevicollis MX1
GGGGGGGGGGGGGGGGTGATACGATGAGATGTGCTGGCCGCCAAAGGCTGTGTGTCGCGATGAACACTGGGGGAGAGAACATGTGTCTGTCTGAAGCCAGTGTCGCTTGAGGATGTGCAGAACACGCCATGTCGACATGTGAACATACATTCTGCTAGAATCGCACCAAAAGACCACCAATCGGCAGGTCGATCATATTCGCAGAGGCAGACAATCTCTGGCGCTCGATAGAAGCGAGTCTGGACATATGGGGTGTCCTTGGCCTGACGCTGCGTGCGGCAAAGCCCCATGTCGATGATCCGAACGGAGGTGTCGGAGTTGCAGGCAATGTTCTCTGGCTTGAGGTCACGATGCAGCACGTTGGCAGAGTGCATGTACTCCAGGCCTTGGGCCACCTGAACCATAATGTGCCGAATCAGATCCTCTGAGAGGCGACGGCTATTTAGGATCTTGCGCAGGTCAAAGTCCAGCGCCTCAATCACGACGTAGACTTGCTCAAGCAAATCAAGCGACGCGTCTGGGGTGTAGGCACCCAAGAATTGAACGACGTGATTTTCGGGACCACCGCGTAGGTGCCGAAGGATCCGCATCTCCCGTAGGGTACGCAGGGCAAATTCGCGGTCCTGAAAAGGCCGGGTGAATTTTTTGATGGCCACGCGATAGCCGTCGTGGCTCCCGTTGGGGTCGGGGGGCGCAGCCACCGAGATGACGGCCCCAAACGTTCCACCACCCAGGTAGCGAGCAGAAGCCGGGTCAAACCCCGGCGGGATGTGAAAGACGCCGCGATAATTTGGATGCACCACGGGTATCGCGTGAAACGTGGGCACAGGTGACGCCATGCCTGCCTCTGAAGAGTTCATGTTGGCATCCGCGCCATGTTCATCCATTTCTCTGATGCAGTGGGTGAGAATTCAGCCAAGCTCGCTGCAGGCCCCGCTGCAGGCCCACCCTCGAAACACGGCCAGCCCTGAAATGCTGCCGAACCCTTGACCGGTCCTCGATGTTCCCTCCAGCTCCTTGTCCTCCTCGATCCCACAGCCGGTACACCCATATACATCTGCTTCACTCCAACCGCCGCGCCAAGCAACCCCAGTGAGAGTATCGCTGCGCCGGCGCGCTATCCCATCCATTCGCTGCACCTCAGCCCTGCCGTTGAAAGTGACGCGAGCACACACACACACACACACACACTGAACAGAGAAACAGCCTGAGCCCCTGATTTTCTGACATTATTGGGTCTCTTGGTCTCCTAAATCTCTGTGGAGACTCTCTCCCTCTCTCTCCTCTCTCTCTCTCTCTCTCTCTCTCTCTCTCGCTGTGTTCAGTGGCGTCCATCTGTGCTTTTGTTCTCATTTTCGTTAAACGGCAGCGCCGATTGTCTGGCCTTGCGTGTTTGTGCTCCTGCCCTCTCCTGGTTCTGTTCGCCTTTACCAGGCCAGTGAACCATTTCATCTCGACGCCTACCTCCTGTTTCTTTCGCCCTGACGCTTACGTTGTTAGTGACAAGGTGCGTAGTCTGCAAGTCGCGGATGTGGCCGCCCGTGCTCGGGCTGTGGCTGACGTGTCGCCCTGGGCCCGTCTTGCCCCGCTCACCGGAACTATGTGCTTCTTTCCTCTTCCCTGCCGGTTGTTTTGTTTGTGTGTGCGCGTGTGTGTGTGCGTTGTAGCAGACAAAATGGCGCATCTGGCCATGGCGCAGAGCGCCTCCACGGCGTTCTCCTCGCGCGAGAAGCGAGTCACCAAGCTGGGTCTTGGAGACGATGAAGATCAGGCTGCCCTCTGCCCAGGCCCCATTGCCTCTTTTGACCTCCCAGCGCAGGATGTGAGCGTCCATTGCAGCTTGCCTTGTCTGGAATCTGGCCTTCGGCCTCTCGTTTTGCATGATTTGTGGTCCCGAGCGGCCCCCCCATTCACCTGGCCTCCACGTCACATATTCTTGTACCTAGCCCGTCAACTTTTTGGCGCCCTACACCAACACAAACGGCGATGGCAACGTGAAGATTCACATTGCACATGGTACCACCACGCTCGGCTTCAAGTATCAGGGTGGTGTGATCATCGCCGTCGACTCGCGCGCCACCGCCGGCAGCTACATCGGTGCGTCTTTTGGTTTTGAATATTTCGTTTTGGGGTTTTTCTTTACTCTTTCCTGTTTTACATCTCTCTCTCTTTCCTGTTTTACATCTCTCTTTCTCTCCCTCTCGCTTCCCCATATGTCTTGGCCTCTCCGCCTGTTTCTCTTGTATCCTTCCTCTCGTATCCTTTCTCTCGTATTCTTCCTCTTGCTTCGTCCTCTTGTATTCGTCCTCTTGCGTCGTCCTCTTGCTTTGTTCTCTTGCGTCGTCCTCTTGCGTCGTCCTCTTGCTTCGTCCTCACGCCGCTTGCCCTCCCATGTCTGGCTGCTTGGATAGCTTCCCAGACGGTAAAGAAGGTCATTGAGATCAACCCGTACCTCCTCGGTACCATGGCTGGTGGTGCTGCTGACTGCTCCTATTGGGAGCGCTATCTCGCCATGCAATGCCGGTGCGAAAAAGGCTCAATTTTTTTCTCGTTTTATATATTGCCCTGACTTCGCTTTCGTGCCTCTTTTTGGCTGTCTGATAAACACCCGCCTGTTCGTCGTGCGCGCCTGGTGCAGACTTTATGAACTCCGCAATGGCGAGCGCATCTCAGTGGCTGCGGCCTCAAAGGTCTTGGCCAACATTGTGTGGAACTACCGCAACATGGGCCTCTCCATGGGTACCATGGTTTGTGGCTGGGACAAGAAGGGCCCGGGCCTCTTCTACGTCGACTCGGACGGCACCCGCTTGACGAACAACATGTTCTCCGTTGGGTCGGGCTCGACTTATGCCTACGGTGTTCTTGATGCGGTGTGTGCCCGCACCGCAACCCACACGTCCACGCCCGTACTCGTCAACCCTGGTCTCTCGCACGCACGCCGCGTCACTCATTTTGTCGTCATCCTGCTGGAATCTTGTGGGTTTGGTGCCATTTGTCAGGGCTACAAGTGGGACCTCTCGGATGAGGAAGCTCAGGACTTGGGTCGTCGCGCCATCTACCACGCCACCTTCCGTGATGCCTACTCTGGCGGCACCGTCAATCGTACGTTTTACGTGTTGTGTTTCTACTGGCAGTTTGCGCCTCGGCTCTTGGCATTTTGCTACAACTGTCCAGTTTGGTCTATTTCTTTCTGTTTCTTTCTGTTGCTCATGTATCCTGTTTTACGGCGTGTGCCCATGTTTCGCAAATTGTTCGCATCCTTGCAGTGTACCACATGCGTCAAACCGGCTGGGTCAAGATCAGTGCCGACAGCGTCCACGACCTGCACTACCGCTATGCGGCAGAAAAAGAGACGTCGACGGCATAAAGCGCACGCCCTCGTCACCGGCCTGGGGTTGCTGGCTCCTGTTGCGTGCACGTTTGTCCTGCGCCTGTTCATTGACCTGCCTGTGTGCGGTGGTGTTTGGCCACGCGGTGTTGTACACTCTAGTCGTCCGTTTTCGTGTCAGTACAATTGCAGATTAATTGTTAATTTTTGTCCGCGGCAACTTTGGTCCACATGTGACAAAGTTAAGGCCCTGCACATTGAGCCAGCGAGTAGCCACACGGCCTCGAGAGCACCGAGACAGTATCTTGTAAGTACATGTACAATTAGAAAAAAGAAACTTGGAAGCACTGCAAGGTTCACAAGCTCACGAGCAGGATGGGACGAGGAAAAAAGGGAAAAAAAAACGACAGTCTCTCGATGACCAGCATCGAGGATGAAGAAAAACGGGGCAAAGTGCCTTTTGCAACCCAACATCATGATGATGGCAGGGAGGGAGACGAAACCACAATTGTTGAGTATTGTGTTCTTATTATTCCATAATGTGCAAAGGGCATCGACCAGATGCAGCTTGGCACTATGCGTCGGTGTAGGTTGAGTTGGGCTCACCATACAAGGCCACGTACTCATCCCAGTGCGCGGGCTTATCCCATTGCGTTTGGTTGGTGGACGTGTTGATGTAGTAGACGGCACCCGAGCTGGGATCGGCCGCCGCCTCCCAGCTCCAGTTCTTGAAGACGTCTGGCTTGGCGGCGCGCGCTTTAGGGGCTGGGACGGGGCGGGCTGCGGGCTTGGGCGCGGCGGCTGGGGGACTGCTGGCACCCGCAGCCTTGGGAGGAAGTGGCACGGGGCGGTCCGGCGCTGAGGTGTCGGGACCAGCCTTACGGCTGGGCGCGGAAGTGGTGGTGGATGGCGTGGTCTCTGCCGCAGTGATGGTCACGGCGGTGCTGGCGGTTGAAGTGGCATTGGCGCTGGCCTCGGGCTTGCCACGATGGGTCAGGCGGGGCGGGGCGCGTGTGGGGGCTTCATAAACCTTGCCGCGAGCGCGCTCCTTTTGTGGCTCAAGCTTAACCCAGACCTCTCCCTTGAAGGCAGCAAGAAAGTAGACGAGGGCCCCGACAGCCAAGGTCAAGGCGCCGGCAATGGCGGGGAAAACGAAGAAGCAGGGAATACTGGCGCCGAGCCAGAAGATGGCCCGGGCAAAATAATTGCGAGCCACAGGTCCCAGCTTGTCAACAATGTTGGCAATGGAGTATTGATACAGGCGCGGAATGGTGCTGCCCTTGAGACGAGCCGAGCGAGGCCATTCAACGAACAAAACCAAAACACCCAACACCCTACGCAGGTCAAGGGGAGGCGGGGTGGGGGGTATGCGTGCGTGTGTGTAAGGTCGAGAGGCGGCGACCCAAGAGAAGCATCTCTAGCCCGAGAGCGTAAGGAATGCAAAGCACGTACATGACGGCAATTCCAATGCCACTCCGACGAAAGCCGAATTGAGACAGAAAGCCACCAAGGACCATCACTACAGCCAGACAAGATCCCAAAGTGAGCTCAGCGGGGGGGGGAGGCGGGCGAGTGCGACGACGACTGGGAAAAAAAAAAATAAAGCACAAACGCACTGGCTGATGCGTAAACGCAGAGCACGTTGGCCCACATGGCCCAGGCAATGGGGTTGTGCTTGATGTTCTTACTCCCCATGATGGCGGTCGCCCGATATCCTACGGCCCGAGCAAGGTCAGGTCAGCGGGGGGCGGTCCCGACCATAAAGCTTCAAGCCAAAGTGTTGATCCCAACAACCAACACGCCGACAGTACATCAACGCAAGAAGCTCTTCCCCTCCTATTCCGTGACTGATGTACCCCTTCCTGCTGCAACTGAATCAAGAGACGGCTGCCACTTGTCCTGCCAAGCCCCCCCGGCACGTACCCGGCAAACGTAGAGAGAGTGAGAGAGAATGAATGAGAGAGACAGAGACAGAGACAGAGACAGAGACAGAGACAGAGACAGAGACAGAGACAGAGACAGAGACAGAGACAGAGACAGAGACAGAGACAGAGACAGAGACAGAGACAGAGACAGAGACAGAGAGACACACACAAGAACGAGAGAGAGACACACACACACAGAACGAGAGAGAGAGACAGAGACAGAGAACTACACACACACACAAAGCCACACACATACTTGACTGTTGTCAGCGTTGAAACAAAAGAAACAAAGCGTCACCGATGCAACTCAGCATCGCCTGATAAATCAGCATAAAAACTCTCGACCCTTCTTCACCCCAACACGTCCAGGGAACGTGTCTGTGTTACAAGATACATGTTCCAAACAGGTGTTCTACAAGAGTTCTTTTTCCCACTTTTCATCTGACTTTTCATACCTCTCACAAAACTGTCAGGCCATTTTGTTCAGTGTCATTCGGTTTTTTTTACAGTTTTTTCGCAGAAGTGCCGGATTCAACAGCTCTGGTCACTGGCTTCTCCTGCGCCGCCGCCGCCGCCTCTGCCGCCTCATCTTAACCCTTAATTTTGGAATAAGAGGAGACGGTTGACAGCACAGAGCCCACAGATCGTGTTGGGGCGTATGACGACGAACAGGCTGCTTGGCTTTTGAGTATCAGTCGTATGGCGAGCTTGTCTCTGCGAATGCTGGCTCGGCCAGCCTGGCGGTATGCCGTGGTGAGTGAGTGTTCCACTGCCCTGGCACTCTTGCTCGCCAGTGTCCGCGGTGCGCCCATGGACCAGGGCGGCACTGCAACCAAGTCAACTCCCTGCTCAACCTCCTCCCCATTTTCTGCCTCCACTTTAGCTGGGTCGTCAGCTGACCACAAGCGTGGCGCGGCCAGCATTAGTGCCCATGGTCGTCGAATCAACGCCAGTTGGCGAGCGAGCTTTTGACATTTACTCGCGTCTGTTGCGAGAACGCATCGTCTGTCTCATGGGCCCGGTATGCTTGAGCTCGTGGAACGTTGGCCCTGCTCCGCTCAGCGCACACCCTTGACACCGACCGCGCCCTGCTCACACTCGTCTCCTACCTAGGTCGACGATGCCATGGCCTCGACCATCGTTGCGCAGCTGCTGCATCTTGAATCGGAAAATCCAGATGAACCCGTCAGCGTCTACATCAACTCACCCGGCGGCTCGGTGACTGCTGGCTTGGCCATTTATGACACACTCCAGTACATTCGCCCGCGCATCACGACCGTGTGCAGTGGCCAAGCCTGTTCCATGGGCTCGCTGTTGCTGACCGCCGGAAGCCCGGGTCACCGCTACGCACTGCCCAATTCGCGCATCATGGTCCACCAGCCCAGCGGTGGCGCCCGAGGCCAAGCCTCGGATATTGCCATTCACGCCGAGGAAATCCTCAAGCTCAAAACAACCATCAACAACCTTTATGCCCACCACACGGGCCGCACCTATGATGAAATTGGTATTGACAACCTGCAGCCCCGCTTGACTGGCCATGCACACCCCGCAGCGGCCGAGCCACATCCCCCTAACCCCTTCCCCTGCACACACACGCACACACGCACGCCTGGGCCTGCGCCTTCTCACGGCCCAAATGCACGGCTACCCATAGAGGCGGCGCTGGATCGAGACCGCTTCATGTCAGCGCAAGAGGCCAAGGACTTTGGCCTCATCGACCAAATCGTTGTGTCCCGCAAGCAAGTGGAAGATGCCGAAGCCGCCGCTGACGACGACGACAGCTCGACAAACACCACCAAGTGAAAAGGCCATCTTCCGCAACTTCTTTGCTGCTGTTCCTCCACCGAGACCAACCTTCTCGTCGCTTTGATCGAGTGCCCAGCCCTGCAACTTGAAGCAGGCATTTGGGAGCTTGAAACGCGCCGTGCGCGTCAGTCGGGTTTACCCGAACCTCAAAAGCATAGCCTTCCCGTCTCGATACCCCGTCTTGTGTCGTTTGCTTGACAATCAACAACAAGCTTTTCTCACATGTCAATCAAAAATGCACAAAGAGAAGCGGGTTGTACTGCTTCAAGGTGTGCTCAACTGACGCACCTAGTTTATAAAGCGTTTGATACCACTCACATATCTCCAACGGTCATACCACATGGAATACACCGGCTCTCGTCCGATCGCCGCAGTTAAGCCATGTTGGGCCATGCTAGTACTATCGTGGGTGACCAGATGGGAATACATGGTGCTGTTGGCCTTCTCTTTCTTTTTTCTTTCTTTTTTTTTTTTTTGGCATGCATGTCAAGTTGATGCCCTTCTTTGTTACTTCACTCTTGATCAACGTGTTTACGTGTTGGACAAAGAGGCAACTTATATGAATTCGTTTGTTTCTCACACGGCGACACAACAGCGGAGGTGGGCTGCAACTCACCCACGCACAAGATGAGGCACGAGGACAGATGGCACAACGGTACGCCCAGGTACCTGTCCACACTCCTCGCACACGCTAACATGAATGCACGCGCAACTCTTCAACAAAAGAGGACAATGGCTAAGAATAGGCAAGGGCCATGTCGACGGTGCTTCAAGGCCGAAAACCCAGCACGAGGACCAAAGGTGCCCTTTAGATGGTCGTGCCCAGACCCTCAAAGAGACTAAATTCGTCATTATCCGCCATACCCAGCAGGTTGGCCTCGGCCTCGAGCAGGTGATCCAGCCCCTCAAACAAAGCCATACCACTGCCCAAACCATTGTCGGGTCCAGCCAACTCGCCCAACAAAGCATCCAACTACATCATCCGAAACAAGCACCAGTTCAATGTTAGGGAAGGATAGAACCAGAATCATCACACATGCATGGCAAAGTATTCACCCCCACCCCCTCGAGGCTTGGCATAAAGTGGTCAGCTTACCTCTGGCAGACTAGCAGATGCCTCGGGCTGTGGCGTCGAGGCCGTTTGATTCACATTCATGTTGCTCGCGCCATGGAGCTGGGAGTGGTTCTCTCGTTCGGCAGAAGAAGGGGTTGCGGCGGGATATCCTGAGACGTACGGATCAAAGTCCACATTTTGGCTGTGGTGGGAATGCACGCTAGCGGCATCGTTGGCCTGCGGGGTGGGCTCGGGCATGTCAAGTCGACGCTGGGGTCGTGGGGAGGCTCGCGGGCTGACCGTGGCCATGTTGGGGTTCTTTTTAGGGGACCAAAAGGATGGCGGCAGCTCACGCTCCTGCAAAGGAACGGCAGGCTGGGGTCGATGTTGCTGGTGGGCGGCGCTGCCTAGCGCCACGTCAAAGAGGCTGGCCAGCTCGTCGTCGACGCTGACAATGTTGGTGCGAACGCTGGAGCGGCTTTGATTGGACACCGGGGTCTGTGCAGCGGAGAGCGAGTAGGAGCGACTCATGTGGCCAGCGCCGGCCATGCTAGAATGCGTGCTGCTGCTCATGCTTGACCGTTGCTGCATGTGTTGCGGTTGCATCTGGTGCTGAAACCTGCGTGCAATGGCATCGAGATATTGTGGGTGGTGTGAGCGGGCGTCGGCTGTATAACGCTGGCGGATGGTCTGCTGGCCCTGAGCTACAAAACCAGCAGGATGTCAAACTCACGAATGCTCTGGTGTGGAGTGAACGCGATCTCGAAAGTTGGAGATACGTGAGACGGCGGGGTTGACGGCAGATTGGCTGAGGGAGCTGGTCCGATCGTGACGGTGCTGGGATTGACTGGAGAAGGCGCGTGGTCGACGGTACGGGGAGTCGTCCCGGTAGGGCGAGCTCGGGCGAGAGGTTTGCTTGTAGCCTTTGAGCCGTGGAGAAAGCGGGCGGCTTCCCTCGTCGCCGACGCTATGGTGACGCATGCTGCTGCGCGGGCGGCGCTCATGCGCGCCACTCATGGGCCGGGTCATCATGTGAAAATTCAAATCTGGCAGGCTCATGGTGGGATGTGTCTCTCCGGTGGAACCCAAGACTCGGTCATCAAAAGCGGTGGTGTTTGACGAAGACACCATGGTGCCAAGCTCGGCATCGAGGGCAAAAGAAAAATCATCCAGGTCCCCCAGTTCCTTACGGGAGTTGAGGCCCATGGGCGGCACACCTGCGTCGCTGGGCTCCGACACGCTCTGCATAATGCCGTTGGAAGGGAGTAGGTGGCGGTCGCGGGGGTGTTGCGACGCTTTTGTGTTTGGTCAGGCTCGTCGCCAACCAACGAGGACCGCGACAGGAGTTGACGCGCAGTGTAGGTGCGGCAGCCGGACGGGTCAGGGGCAGCGGAAGCACGGGCAAGGGCTCGAGCCAGGCCAAGGACGCGCGCGGTGTCGCCGAGATTAGCCCCGGCGTGGCGGAACAAGTGCGGCGATGCTGTGGCGGCAATGAAGAAGTGGCCGGTGCCGGATAACAGATGGGGTGGGGAAGGTTGGTGTTTGTGTTTGTCAGGAGGAAGGCAGCCGGGCTTGCAGGAGAGGCGCCGGGCAACAAACACTTCAAGATCGCTTGTGGATAGCGGGACGAGGATGTGGGGTGAAGCAGGGATTGCGGGAGCAGAGGGTGGTGGTGCCTTTTCGCTACAATCGCACTCGCACGCGCGAACACAGCGGGCACAATTGGGTGCGGAGGGGCCGCCAACAAAACGGCAGCAAGGTGCCGGGCGGGCGTCGGATCGGTGGCGAAACCAAGGTTGATGGGACGCAGTGTGGTCTGCCGGGGTTGGCGTCAAAGGAGAGGTGGGGACAGAATCGAAAGAGGATGTGCAGATGACTGCCCTTTGGCTTGCGCCACAGTGGGTCAAAGGAAGAAGGCTGTGCAGGTGCTCAACTAATGAGCGGAAGCGCGGGGTTTTTGTTCGTTTGGTGCCGTTCCTGAGCCTCGTTGGCGCTGGTTGGGGCGACGGGACTTGTCAAAAATACGGGGTGGTGGGCACCCATCAGCTTTCCTTCCTTCACCCTGCGCATCAACGAAGCCTGAGCCGAGTCAGGTGTGTGCGTCTAAGATCCACAGGATAGCCACAACAACCACAACAGCAAAGGTAGGAAGTGCGTGCACCTTAAGCGCGCCTCACATGTGTGGAGAGAACACGCGCCAACTTCCCACACACCCAAGCAAGCGCAACCTGCAGCCGCAATAAAGGCAGGCAACCCTGACCAGCGAGCGGGCACGAGCATCCAAGGCGAGATTCAGATCCCGCATCCATCACGAGAGCAAAGCCTTCCCACAAGAGCAAGAAGAACAGAGGGGATACTGCTGCATGTCGCGTGCACAAGAGAGAAGCCCGGCCCCTGACCGACTCGCGCCCCTCCACAGCATCGATTACCCAGCGGTCCCAGAGATACGGACCGACCGAGTCGTCGAGCCAGAGAGGCGACGGACACGATTCCCGGTCAGGGAAACTGCGGACATTGAACGTGTCCGCAGTTTTTGTTGCCGGCTCAAATGTCAGATGGGGTCAAGCCGTGGTGTCGACCTATGGATGGACCGAGGTCTGTATCTCGTCTGTAAACAGTTGTTGTGAATAGCTGTTGCTTGGTACCCAAATTGGGTGTGGTACTGCCGTGACGACCTGCACGGTGTTGCTCGAACCTCTGCTTTCCGCTATAGCTTTACCTTGCACAAACTCGGGCTGGCTCACCCGTCTCTGACTTGAATTTTGTTGTTTTTCTTGTTGTTTTTCGTGTCGATTTCGTTCGCGCGCGCGTTTGAGGCCGATTGAACCGGGGCGGGGGTTCGCTGGACCGCTGCTGCGTCCCTTCCTTTCCCCTGCGTGCTGCCGGTCTGGAGCACGTTTTAGACACGGCAGGTTTGCTTGTGTGCAAAGCTCACCCTTCAGCCCCAGGGTGCCATCCATCCCACGACCGCGGTTCTGTTGTGTGCGGGAACGACCGCAAGTGAGCTGCAGACGCAATTGTCGCGTCCACACACGATAGCGTGGGGGCAGAGGAGCCGTGTGCCTGGTTTGGGCTTTTAGTGGCAGCGAGGCTGCAACAGCCGTTTGGTAATTTTATAGCTGGATCGGAGCGGCAGTGCTGTCTGCGTTGCCGTCCATTTCGTGGCCCGGTCATTGCGGGCCGCTCAGATCGAGCTCAAAGTGCACGCACACACGCAGACATTTGTAGATCAGCACCATGGCTGACTTGGATAGCTTGGTCGAAAAGACCGCCTCCTCCTTGGGCAAGGTTATCAAAAAGCCGCCGCTCACTGACAAGCTGCTTCGCCGCCCGCCCTTTCGCTTTCTCCACGACGTCATCATGGAGGTGCGCCCCACCAACCGCAGGCGCCCAGTGTCGGGCGCTCACACACAAGCCAATCGCTCAGCTTACACCCAACTCATGACATGCCCTTGCCTCGCTTCCTTCACTAGCTCATGCGTACCGTGGGGTTTCTTGAAGGCCTCTTTCCGGCTGAAGAACAGGTGCGTCTTGGCCTGGCCCCGAACGCATCCCTGCACGCGCGCGCATCGGAAATCGCAGCTGAAAGTCCACCATGATTATGCCTCACTTGCTTGCTGGTGCGCAGGACTCGGGGAACATCAAGGATAAGCAACAGAAGATGGACTTTCTCGACAAGGCCATCTTTGCCACCGGTGCGTAGCGTGTGTGCAGCTGTGTCCGCGGCGGGCGGTCGGCCCTGAGCCTGCAATTTGGCCTACCATCAATCCATTCACGCTGGTTTTCCCCGTGTGTCTGGATGCATGAAACGCAGCCTTTACGATTGGCAAGTCACTCTCAGCCAAATCGAGCAAGATTGTAGCTGGCCACGACCCCGAAAATACAAATGTCTGGCTGCAGGCCATGGCTTATGCCGTGCGTAAGAAACTGGACAGCAGTGCAGCCGTACAGCGTGTGCTGGCCGGCGAGAAACCGGCCAGCAAATCATCAAAGTATGTGCGCGACCGTCGTTCCACGCCTGTAGGCCCGCTTGTATCCAACTAGCACCAACCTGAAACGGGTGCTACCTGTCGTGCCTGCCTCTTTTCTCCACCCCAGATCAAAATCTAGTGCCAAGGACGAGGAGGGCAAGAGCGCCCGGAAGAGCAAGGGCGATGCCTCCCAGAGTAGCGGTGGTCGTGGTGCAGAGGAAGGCGATGCTAGCACCGCCAAGACTGAAGCCAGTGCTGCGGCTGACGACGATGCCGCGGCAGCCCAAGCTGAGGCCGAGGCCAAAAAGGCGGAAGCCAAGGCCAAAGCTAAAGCCAAGGCCAAAGCTGAGGCTCAAGCTGCCGAAGCTGCCGCCGCTGAAGCCCAGTCCAGTGCCAATGCTGAGGCTGGTCGCCCGTCTGGCCCCGCTGACGAGGCTGCAGAACCCGAGGTCACCTCTCGACCTCGCTCAGAGCGACCGCCCTCAGCCGATCATCGACGCGCCCGCGAACCATCAGCGCGCCCCATGAGCCGGCGTGATGTCGGGGCCGCCAACCCGCCCTCGGGCGACCTGGGCCTGCCGACGACAGAAGCTCCCGAGGCTGGTGATGCAGCTCTGCCAGGCAATGTTGTTCGCAGCGTACGCCAGCGACCCTCCAGCGCTCGCCCAGCCCCGCCCCGACAAAAACAAGCCGAGGGCACGGACAGCGGCAGCCGGTTCGTACCTGCGTCCCAATTCTGATCTGCTCGCCTCTCTCAGTGCATCCCTCATCCGTTCACCTGTTGCTGACCATGGTGGCGCCCGTTTTGTGCCCTGCTCAGAAATGCATCGGCGGCCGCCACGTTGCGAGCGGGACAGGCGGCAGGCATCATTTCAGCAGGACAGGAATCAGATGATGACGATGATGGCTTTATGGTGCAACAGGGTGCTGATCGCAAAAACGGAGTTGGCGCAGGGGCATTGCCCGGGGTTGGACATGCAGCGGATGAGGAGAACATGGATGAAGACGGTGAAGGCCGGGAACAAGGCGCGCTCATGCGCAAGATTATGGAAAAAAAGGCGCAACAGAATGAAGATGTGACCACTGCCGGGCCAACCACACAAGGCTCAACAAATCAGGACGATGCTCAGTTGCAGCTGGAACGTCAGCAAGCTGAGAAGGAGGTCCTCTCCTTGCAAATGTCCGTGCAAACGCTCTGCCGATGTGCCAACCCCCTCGGCCGTATCATCGACTACATCCAGGAAGACGTTGATAGCATGCGCAAGGAACTCTTGCAATGGCGTGAGGAGTACCAGGACCATGCGGCGGCACTCAATGAACAAGAAAGGTAGGCTCCGGCCTCTGGCGCACACGTCGCCTCAACCGCCAGTCACCACATGATGCTCACTTTGGGTTTGTGGTCCCCGGCCTGTCAGAGAAACCGAGGGGGCAATCGAGCCGCTCAAGGCCGAGCTGGCTGATTACGAGCAGCGCGTCCGAGACAAGCGTGATGCCATTGCAAATCTCAAAGTGCAGCTCCTAGACAATGAGCAAAAGCTACAGCGCCTTATGATGGGTGTAGCCGCTTCCAACTGATGAGCCGGTCCTGTGCCATTGGGCTGCGGCAGCCACGGCTGCAGCCAGTAACTCGCTTTTTGCTGCTGCACCAACCAACCTGTGTACAACACCTTGCTCTCGTGACCTCCTTTTTTTTTTTTCAGCATTTTTTCTTTCTTCAATTTCTAATCGCAGTCATAATGCGGCCATGGCACCATGGTTTCTGTATACATTCTTGCGGCATTGCGTCCGAGCCAGACTAAGCGGCAGCCGCATCCCCCATGACCTTGGGATGAGTGAAACAACCAAACAACCAAACAAATAAACAAGATTGCCTTGGGCTCTCTTTTTTTTACGTGACAATGACGACATTTTCGTACAGTGAGCAGCCAATTGCCAGGCTACAAGAAGCACCGCACGAGGACCACCGCGCCTACTCTTGGCGCTGGCCCCAAACAGAAAGTAAGACCATCTCTCCCTTTTGAACAGTTAAGTGGCAGCTAACGGGGGTAGCAAAGCCTGGTACTGGGCCATTTCGGAGGGATGAAAGTACATGTCAGCAAAAGGAGCGGCCTTGAAGTTGCACTGTCCAAGCCCATGACCGAGCTCGTAGCCGGCATACTCGAGGCCGGGCTGCTTGGCCACCTGCTGGAGATAGGCGTGTAGGATGGCTTCGCGAGGACAGCAATTGCCATCAAGGAGGCGTGCGGCCTGGGTCAGCGGGTGTAGGGAGTAGTCACGCTCAAAATGCACGCCCTCGACAAGTGCCGTCTGTTCTGGATGATGCATGATGAGGTGCCAGCAGTAGACCATGTACTCGGAGAGGCCCGTGGCGACGAAGCGTTGCTGAACGGCCTGCATGTTACGGCGAACCCAAGCGAGGACTGTGGGAGGGGAGGCGTGGAGGGGGTCCTCGAGTTGTAAGGCTTTGAGAACCTCGAGCATGAATGGCTTGTAGACGGGCATCTGGTGAGCCACAAAGTCGTGGTGACTGTCATACAAGGGCCATCCGGTCATGTTGCGGTACCAATCATGAGCCATGACGGGCGGGGTGTCGTCGCGCATCAGGCGAAGGCGGCCCTTAAGGTCCAAGGATCGGTACTGGGGAAGCATGATCATGTCGCTGTCCCACACCAAGAAGAGAGGGGTCACGTCGGGGACATTGCGCCAGGCAAGCAACTTCATAAACTGTTGAAAGTACCAGCCAGCTCGGGCCTGCCCGAGCCCCAGCTCCTCCATGATGGCGGCCAGCGCCGGTACGGTGAGGCCCGGCACGACCTTGGTCTCGTCCATGCAGCGAACAGCAGGATCAAAGGTTTCAACGATGCGACAATATCGTTCAGGTGTCACCACAAAGATGCGACGTGCCGTATGCTGAGCTAGCGCCTGAATGGCTGCACGATTGATGCAGCTTGGCTTGTAGAGCACGACAAAGACATCCACGCGCGGTTGCGATCCATTGCGGGCCAACTCGGCCAGATATGGACTCATCTCAACCCGTTGGTGAAACAAACCATTCACCCACATCAACAGCACCACCACCACCACCGAGCCAGCCACCACCTGCGCCCCAAGCAGTCCCCCGCCCCCCTTGACCGACCGCATCTTGCTGGACGGAGAGGAAACCAAGACGCCTTTAAGTATTTTACTTTATGTGTTTCTCTCTGTTTGTCTCTCTGCTTTCTCTCTCTCCTCTCTCTCTGGTAGTTGTGCTTTTCCCTTTCTCTCTTAACCGACCAAACCAATTTCCAATTTCTCTCTCCTCTCCTCTCTCTCTCTCTCTCTCAAAAGTCACACACACACTCTCTCTCTCTTTTTCTCTCTGCATTTGCACACACACACACACACACACACACATCTGAACGGTTCGTTGTCAGTGGTCGATCCATCCCTTGATGTTGGTGTGGCGTTGCGTGTTCTCGGGACAGCTGGCTGGTTGATCCTTTGCGTGGCTTAGGTTTGAATTGGGATCTGATGGCTTGACTCCAGTGTGAGGCCAACTCACCCCGCTCTGGCGTTGTCGCTCACAGGAGCATTCAAGCCGGTTTCGCGTCTGTTTTGACCGGCCCGCCGGCCGCTTCTGTGCCGTGTGCACGCTTCCAGAGCCCTGGTTGCTGGGTCTGCATCGAAACACAGCAACCGCCAACCATGGCAAACACCACCACCACCACCACCACGGCCACGGTGATCAAAGCCGTCACCACCCTCCTCAGCACCGCCGCCCCGGTATGGCGCAACCAACCAGTCACCCCCTCGTTCAACCTCCAAAGAATCATCTCTCACGCAACCATCTGCGCCCGACCCTTGGCGCTCTGCAGACCACCACCACCACCACATTGGCGGTTGAGGAGCTCGACATTGAACATGAGATTCTCGCCGAAGAACAGCACACCACTGACAGCTTTATTCTCTTGGTCAGACTGCGCCTCTTTTTCTGCCCCCCTTCATGAGTTGCCCCATCCGCCAGTCTTACCGCGGCCGGTGCACCATCTGATGGCAAATTTGCTCCACACAGATTTTTCTGGGCCTCCTCTTTGTCACCATTCTTTTGGTGTGGCGCTTCAAACTTCGTCGCTACAACTTTATTCACGAAACCGGCCTCTCCCTCCTTCTCGGTCCGTGCCTCACTCATACTCCTCCGGACTTGCCCTTGACCCACTCTCACGTGTTACCCCATCATTTGTCATAGGCCTCTTTGCTGGCCTCATTATGGATCGCATCGAAGACATGGACGGCGAAAAGGCGCTGCACCCCGCCGTTTGCAATGCTACCGCCCGATATCAATCGCAAAACACCCTCACTCACACCCAATTTGTGGAGGACATTGAACAAGAGGTGAGGCTTGGTCCGCCCAGCTCGCACCTCCAAGCTCATGTGCAGCCATGGTCATGAGCACGCGCCTTCCAAACTGAAGCTGGCCATTTGAATCCGCAGCGTCAGAGTTGCCTTATCTCGGTAACCGCAGTCGGCGCTCACGCTTGTTTTCGATTTTCATGCCCTCAGGCGGTATTTGATTCAGAAATTTTCTTCTACGTTCTCCTGCCGCCCATCATCTTCTTTGCGGGTTACGACCTCAAACAGGTCGGCTCTTCAGTCCTAATTTCATGACCACCAGCAAGCGCCCAGCAAGCGCCCACCCCCGCTCCTGCCATGCGTGCTTTTGGAATCATCAAGTCATTCAGATGACCTCTTCTTGGCATGCCGTTGTCGCCCGATAGAAACATTTCTTTCGCAATATCGGTGCTATTCTCACGTATGCCTTCATGGGCACGGCTATTACGGCGTTTATGACCGGGTGAGTGCGTGGGCGGTCAGCCATAATTGGACATGCGAGCCCCGCCCTCCCCCTTTCCACGATGCCATCGACTGCTGATGTTGCGATCGAAGCGCTCTTCTGCATGCTTTGATGTTTTGAGCTCTAACATGGGCCTGCAACAATCCCTCTCCCTCTCCCTCTCCCCGTCCTGGCAGTGGCATGATCTATGCTTACGTGCAATCGAGTGAGAGCAATCCTCTCACGACAACGGACTGCTTCCTTTTCGGCTCCTTGATCTCCGCCACGGACCCCGGTGGGTGTCTCTCTGACTCCAACCGTTGAGTGACAAAGTCGCTACAGTCCTTCCGATGACGTCGCCTGACTCACCCTCCCTCTCGCCGCAGTCACCGTCCTGGCCATCTTCAGCGATTTGGGCGTTGACGACCGCCTCTACTCCATCGTCTTTGGCGAGAGCGTGCTCAATGATGCCGTTGCCATTGTCATGTACCGGTGCGCCCTTGCCCGCAATGCGCACCATTTCGCCCCACAGCCATTGCCCAAGCCAGCTATTGCCTCACGAGCAAGTCGTTTCCACCCCACGTAGCTCTGTCTCTGAATTTCGACCCGAATTGGGCAATAGTGTCACCTTTGGCCGCATTCTTTACTCGCTCTGGGTGTTCTTGGTGCGAGTACATCGCCTTTGTTGGCGCTACGCGAGACAACCACACCAGCCCCGTGGTTATGCACGCCTTTACATAACCATCAGGCTCACCTCGGCGCACTGGATTGGTTTTCCTGCTTCATTTTTTATTCCAGCTGATCTTCTGCGGATCTCTGGCTTGCGGGGCTTTGGTGGGCATGATTTCTTCCATCTTCTTCAAGTTCTCCAACATTCGGGTTCGTCTTGTGATACAACCGTGCACGCAGTATACCACTCGAGGAGAAGAGGTTTTGTGGTCTCTCATTGACTTATCCTTGGATGCCCTATAGGCCTTCCCATTGCTCGAGTCTGCTGTCTTTGTCATCTTTTCCTATTGCAGCTTTCTTTTTGGCGAGGGTTTTGGTCTTTCAGGAGTTGTATCCATTCTTTTTTGCGGCATCTCACAGGTACAATCAGCATGAGCGACGGCATGCCAGCTTCTCGATGCACACCTCGCGAATCGGAGAACGGTCCCACTCGCACACGCCGCAGTCATGCTTCGTTCTGGTTTCATCGCCTTTGACGTTTGGGCGTTGTTAGGCACACTACACCTATCCGACGCTCTCCCATGAAGCACGCGCGCGCACCCGACAACTCTTTGAGCTCATCAACTTTCTCGCCGAAAACTTTCTCTTTTCCTACGTCGGCCTCAACGTCTTTACCTACCGCGTAAGTGCAAACCTCTGAGCCCTACCAACATGACGTCTCTACCACCCAGACTCTGCCAGGACAAGTAACGAACGCTTGCTTTGGCGCGCTGCGTAGTGCCATCAGTGGGACGCCGGGTTTATTACATACGCGCTCTTCACGGTCCTCCTTTCACGCGCCGTGGAGGTGCTGCTCCTTTCTGCTTTGGCCAATCGCTTTGTGCGAAAGCCCACCCACAAGATCAGCTGGTCCTACCAGGTTGGTCTACTTGTAGTGAAAAACACGTGTCGGCCGCCGTGCCTTTTCCGCAAGGCCCGTGGTGGCTCACCTACCGCTCTCGCTGTTTTGTAGGGCATCCTGTGGTGGGCTGGCCTCCGTGGTGCCATTGCCTTTGCCCTTGCCATCCGCAACACCACCACAACAGCGCAGCAAATGATGCTGTCGACGACCTTGGTGATTGTCATTGTCACGGTCTTGTGCTTTGGTGGCACCACTGCCGCCATGCTTCAGCTGTTGGGCATTCGGTGAGTCAGGCCACCGGCATTGTCTCCAAACTGACCACATCCATCGCTCACGCAGTGCTCGCGCATCGACGCTTCCGTGGTTAGCACTGGAAACCACGATGAGGACCCCATGGATCAGTATGTCCTGGCCGGAAACCGGGCCAACAAGCCCGTCAAGGGGTGGCTGGCCAGTCTGTGGCAGGGCATGGACCGTCGCTTCGTGCGGCCCACCATCTCGTTTACCCCGGATATGGACGGTGCGTCTGTCCGCCATCGCATTCAACATTGGAACATAGATCATGAACTGTGAACCGCTTTCAGCCAAGCTTTTCTCACACACCTTCGTCTGCAGGCACCGACACGTTTGAGAATATTTGGCTGACCATCACAAACTACTTCAAGGGAATTCCTGAGCAGTTGCCAGAGTACGTGTGACGATTCGACTGCCACGATTCGCGAGCAGTCTCCTGTCCGACTGATAACGCGGAATGCTATTGTCTCATTGTGATGTGCAGGGAGGAGTATCCGCGGGGCAGCGAGACAGCGACATCGGACATGGGCGACAATGGGAGTAGCGAGACACCAGTGCCACTTGTCGGTGCCTTTTCAGAAAACTGGGACCGTGAGCGGGCCAACGACCCTTTTGCCCTGTAAATGACCTTAGGTGTGGGCCCGATGCCCTTTAGGCGTCTGAGCTTGCATTGATGCGTGGCCCTTTTGTTCAGGTCAAAGCTGCAGCTCAGCCCTTTCGCATTACAAACAGTTTTGATAGCAACTATTAGCCTGTCATTGTGTTAAAAATGACATGCGCGTATCGGAATTATCTTTGATACGTCAAGCGACCACTCGTCATGTGATGTCAACGGCTTGCCCGTGAAGCGTGCAAGGTGGGGAATGTGTGGATTGGGCACGCCGTATCATCTAGTCGTACTGACTGGGCTATTTCGGCTCTGGGAGGGGTGCCAACAATAAAGAACAAAAGGCAAAAGAAACCTCATCATATGGTGAAGGAAACAAGAACTGCAAACACACGTACAAACAAAAGGGTTTAAAGACAGATCGAGTCACTGAGCAGAGGCACAAGTGAGTCGAACGAGTTTGGCACCAAATTCGGCGAATAATGCCTTATACAAAACCAACAAAGAAAAGTTTAGGCATGGTAGGCAGGAGGTGCGTCGGCGCGTGTCGCCGTGGGCTGATGAACGACCACGGAATGCTTTTGTGGATCATCACGATAGTCGAGCTGCAGCTTGTTCTGAGTCTGAATGCACCCACACACACTGTGGCGAAAGGGTGGGGGTGACACGGGAAGGGCGAGGTGAGGTTGAGCAGCAGCAGCAAAGCGCTACACCAAACGTTAGCCAAAGGGGGCCATTCTGACAGACCAGGTGAAGATGCAATCACCCAGTGCATCGCAAGCATGAGCCTGGCTCCGGCAGCCGACAGCCTTGAGAATGCAGCTGATGGCCTTGACGAAAGCAATCAGAAGCTATGCATGGAACAGAGATACGCGCAATGATTGCAGATACTTTGAACTTGGCGGACCACCCTGTAGCCATGTTGGGGCTCATTGCCGTACCAGCAAAAACTTGTCGCAACAGGTGTTCTCCAGCTGCATTTCATGTTGCAGGGCCATGCGGGTGCCCATGATACTGCACGGATGGAAAAAAACGACCTCGCAGGCCAACCAGCAGCACGGACAGGCTGAATCTCGGCAATAGCAACACTCCATGGGCAGCCAATCGTACTGGCCAGCACAGCACTAAGAGCAGTGGTCGGCCATACACAGGGTGTGTGCTGAGAGAGAACAAGTGGATGGGGTGTGTTCGCGGCCAAAAGGTCGATTGCAGCTGTTGTCCTCGCCGCCAACCCGCCAACCCGCTCTTCCTCCACACCCAGGCAGTGGCATGCGCACCTGATACTCGCTAAGGTCATCGTGAAGCAGACGCTGTCGCAGATGAAAGGAGACACACTAGAGAGGCACATGCGATACAGGTTACACACAACCCATCGAGCCTGGTGAGCTGGCAAAGCACGTTGGAAGTTGGACCACTTTCGAGCGACAGAGGAACTTGTCTCAGGTGGTGCCGAGCCAAACGAAGAGCAGCCGTTCTCACCGGAGAGCAAAGCAGGCTGACACAGAAGAAGCATGGGTCATCGCACGGGGCCGTCCAAAAACCGGTAGCCCACTCGTTGTCGTAGTGGGCGATCAACGCCTGGTCTTCACCATCCTTGGACATGATCCCGGTACCTTTGGGTTTGAAAACTGAATCGCTCAGGCACTATCGCTATTCCTGCAGTGGGATACGAATTTCGGTTCAGAGGGGTGAGACGGCTGAGGGAGAAGGCGAGCGCGTGCACACGCACCCGAGCAGTCGCGCCCTCGTGCCCATCGCAAACACACACCTTTTGTGGTCTGCTGTTCATCTGCAACGCCACCTACGACCGCTCTGATTGACGCTCCTCCAAAAGCCACCGCTCCCACTGCGTCTCTAGCAGCAATCTCGCGCCGCTACTGCCACCACACCGTACTGCCGCGCCTCACTGCCAAACAGGCATCAACAACGACAGGGAAAAAAAAAAATGAGAGAGACACACACGAAACGAAAAGCTCACACACGTATCACCCGCGCACCCGCGCACCCGTAACTCTCTCTCTCTCTCAAACTCTCTCAAACTTCAACCAATTCATCTATCTCTCTCTCTCTCTCTCTCTCTCTCGCTGTCATTCTTCTCTCTCTCTTCTTCTCTTTAATTTTTCAATAATTTATTGCTAATTTCTCTTGTTTTTTGCATTTTCTGCTGGTTGCTGCTGGTTGTCGGTGCTTTCTGACGGACAGGCTGTTGTCAGTTTTGTGTGTAGTACATGAAGGCGACTGTATATGTCTACGTTCATGGCATTAGTGACTGAAATATCAGTTTGCAGGATAGCCTGGTAGTCAATTAGTCCAAGCAAGAGGTTGACCCGGGTTGTGCTCGAAACTTAGCAAGTCTACGGCGAAGGGCTCTCAATCTGCAACGTTCGACTCGACACGAACCGTTTAACCCGCCACAGACAGACCGACAGACCGACAGACAGACAGACAGACAGACAGACAGACAGACAGACAGACAGACAGACAGACAGACAGACAGGCAGGCAGGCAGGCAGAGAGAGAGAGAGAGAGAGAGAGAGAGAGAGAGAGAGAGAGAGAGAGAGAGAGAGAGAGAGAGAGAGAGAGAGAGAGAGAGAGAGAGAGAGAGAGAGAGAGACAGAGAGAGAGACAGAGAGAGAGACAGAGAGAGAGAGAGAGAGAGAGAGACAGAGAGAGAGACAGAGAGAGAGACAGAGACAGAGACAGAGAATACTCGAAAGAGAGGATAAGTTTTGCTTGCAAAACCACACACACACACACGCTGGTTTTATTTTGACATCCGAATGTTATGTTTCATAGATCACGTAGGCGGTGGGGACTCTGGGCAGATCTCTTCTGCAATGTGGCTGGAGCCGGGTGGGATGGTGGTGAGGGGAGCAAGGTCGGACGCTCACAATGGCCATCAAAGCGTCTCATCAGGAATCTGGCTGTGCTCTTCATTTGCGCACACAGCATCATGGGTCAATGGGTTCTTGTGATGCTGGCGTTGGGACTCGCCACTGGTCGCGTGACATCAAGCTCGCAGCAGCCTGCCGTCGTCGAGCCAACCAGCCCCACCGCTGGGCTGCCCAATACACCCGCCATCTTTGCGGGCGTCAACACAGTGCTTGGTAAGTGACCGTGCTTTTACGTGCCGCGGCCAGCCACGCCGACATGCCTCGCAACTGGACCCACCTCCTCTGATAGCAGCTTGCTTCATTTACCTCGCCTGCTCCATCTGCCTCACTTAGGTCCAATCATCAATCTCACCTACGATGATTCAGCGCTCCTGGCAGCCGCCCAACATCTTCGGGCCGGTATGTCGTGTGTGAAGCTTCACACACATGCCGGCAATATTATATCATCTTGATTATTATAAAACAGGCCACCAATCGAGGCTTCGGCGATAACTTGATCGTGCAACCTTCCTGGCTGCTCCCAGGTCTAATGAGGTATCCGGGTGGTACCGTCGCCAATTACTGGAACATCCAGGTCAGGTTACGGATGATATCTCCCGACCTGTCAGTAGTAGCTGCCAACCCACCGGCTCATTCAAAGGGGGGTTTGCTCAGAATGCTTCCTATCTGGCGGAGTGCCGCGTGTCAGCGTGTAGGGAATATCAGCCCGGTATCAACGCTCTGCCCCTGCAGACCTTCTCGCCCGAAAACTTTATTCGATACGTGGCGAGCGCCGCCCCGCATCATGAGACCCCAATCATCGACCTTAATCTTTACCTCCTCGACACCCATCAGCAAGCGGGTCAGGTCGACTTACTTTACGCACGAAATATTACCCCGACACGCATCGAGCTTGGCAATGAATTCTACTTGAGTCACAGTACGCTTGACAAGATACCTGGCTGAATACGTCATCAAGCGTCTTTGCTCAATTCTCCTTTCGCTCATGCCGTGCTAGACTACAATATCACGCCAGAGGCTTATGTGGACCGTGCCAAGCCTGTCATCGACCGTGTTCGCCAGCTGTTCCCCAAAGCCAAAATCGCATTAGTGATGCAAGCTTGGCGTGAGGTGAGGAGTCTGTCCTTGCACCTTTCGCCACCTAGCTTCGCTTCAATCAGGGTAGCCGTGTGCGTGACTAATGCTCATGTCGCAGATTATGCCCATGCTGTCATCTGCAGAACAATGGTGGTGGATGGAATACGGCAATGACACAGCTTCTGTCTGATCTAGATTATGATGGTATCACGATCCACGACTATTCATTCAGCATCACGTCAGACAAGGATCGTGGACCATCCATCGCCGCCACGGCGCTTGGTACGATAACGCGGGCTTCACCAGCCACAGGCTTTCACAACAGGCACAACCTACGACACTGATCGCTCAACGTCATAGCAGAAGTCTGATTGCTATTTACTGCCCAGTATCTGGAAGACGCACCAGCAACCAAATAAATTCCCAAAACCATCCTCAAGCACTGCTTTCTGTTGATAGGGTTTGGATATGCTGTGCTCAAGCACCAGCGCGATCAAGTCAACGCCTTGTTAGGTGCTGACAAAGAGCTCTGGATGACCGAGTTCAACACAGTCGTAACCGATCCTGATCCTCCTTCGGGCTCCATCCATGCCCTCTTTCAGGTGCAGCGTGCCCGTTCCACAGTCTACTCGCCACACTGCCCTTGAGGCCTTGCATTCCTGATGGGCGTCTGTGTACCCCTTTTACTTTTGACGCAGGCCTCGCGAGTCATTGCGGCAGCCAATCTCAACGTCTGTCCAAGCCGAGTCGTTTGCCGCTTGCAAAGCCGATCATACCTTGCATGCCTATTTTTTATGATGCCTTGATTATGTTTTTTTTTTTTTTTTTTTTTTCAGTTCTCAATGTTGAACATTCATGCTTTTGGCTCGCAAGCGGGCAACAAATGGGATTCCAATTCTGGTCAGCGTCCCCTTCTCGTTTCAAGCCTGACTCGAGGGCAGCCAGATCAAATGTACTCGCTTTGTGTCTCTGCCCTGACTCTTCTGTTGGCTGTATGCACGCCTCTGGTATGGGTTTGCACCATCTTTCAGGAATTGTTAGGCTGGGAGCCGGTAGCCACCAACTGGACAGCGTGCAGTATGGGCCCATTGCGGCGGTATGTGCAGTCCCTACTGAAGCATCACAGTGTACTTCTAACAAACTTTGCTCTTCACACCGTTGTGCCGGCGACGCTCACCGTTCATGTCATCCGACAGGTTTTTGCGCATACGGCATACTTTGCGCTTGAGCGCTACCCATACCGCTTCGAGCACACTGTTGCCAACAACCCATCCCTCGGTTATGCGCCCTCACCTAACCAAGCCAGCATTGTACCTGACTGCGTGCAGCTGGTTTTGTTGAGCAACACCACCAATTTTTCAGCCGTGGCCTATGGTGTCCTTCTGCTGAACATTTGCCCTCAAGACGTGCCCGTGCAATTGCCGACTCTCAAACCCACGGCTGGTCGGCTTCACGTTCAGGTTGGCTATCAGCTCTCTCTCTCTCTCTCTCTCTCTCTCTCTCTCTCTCTCTCCGGTCCATACACCACCGGGCTCAATGTTTAATGAGTCATGACAAGCATCTGCTCACCCGAGCAACCCCGCTGGTGTGCAGGGTCACGTCTACCAGGCAAGGTCTGACCAGGATGGTCAATGGATCCGGTTGATCGACATGCCCGACCTCGACACGTTTCCATGGCCCCAGTTGAACACGACGTGGATCGATGCGATGGCCGACCAGGGCGTGATCCAAATGCGGGCCGTCAGCTTGGCGTATCTTGATGTTGCATCCGTGGTCTGAGCGCGAGACAATCACTATAGGTCTGAAATTTTCTGTAACCCACATGTCTTTCTTGTCGCGCGTTCCAGCTCTCTCAGGCCAATAGAAGACTTGTTGTAACGGCAGGTTGCAATGGAGACAGAGGTCGCTTTGTTTTGCGACCAAGATAGCGCCGGGCTACGAAAACCGCGTGAAATGTTGAGTCAAGAGATACACGGGGTGTCGACACACGGCATGCCATTTGGGCAACGGGCGGAAGAGAAGATTGAAACAAGTTGACTAGACAGCTGATGGTTGATGGGCGCGCCCTTGGGGCGACGGCTGAACACGATGGGTGGGCTAGCAAATCGCAAGGGTTTACTCGTCGGTTTCGGGACGCTCGGCGGCGCCAGCATCGTCGGCCGAGCGCTTGCCCTTCTTGAGCGCCTTCATCTTGCGTGTCTGCAGCTGTGACAGGTCTTGGCGCTCCATGTGAACACGGCCCAACTTGTCGCCGAGTCCCGTGTATTCGACGTTCTTGACCTTCTTGGTCTGTGAGGCAAGCGCGGAGGTTCATGAGGCCGAGGACCAGCACCGGATAATCTCGCCGCACAAGAAACCAAAAGACAAAGACCTCAAGACTGACCTTGAGCTGCTTGGGTTGCTTGAGTGCCTCCTTCATGAGTTCTGGGGCGGCCCAGCGGGGGCTGCATTGGCAGAGAAATGGCAAGGAGTAAGCACAGCACCAAGCAATTGCATCGACATGGCCAGGCGCGAGAAGGGCAAGAGGCAAGCAGAAAGTTGTCCTACCGGCCAAGCTTCATGTCAAGGAAGGGGCCACACTCGGTGAGCTCGACAAGCGGCAATCGCAGACCCGACTTTTTGTAGTCGATGCGGTACTGGGTCATGACGATGCGGTCCTCCTCGACAGAGAAAACGAGGGCCCGATCAATGCCAGCTGTGAAAGAACCAACAAACGGAAAAAAAACACAACAACGTTGATGTCGTGTCGAATGACCCCGGGGGATGGGCAAGGTGAGAAACTGAATCCAACTTTGGGAAGGCAAGCAAGTGCCGGCGATCAAAGGGGCAACAACAGGCGCCATGCACAGCGAAGCGAAGGGTTTGGCAGATGCCAATTTTTGAACGGACCAAGATTGACGCTTTCGACGACAGGACCCCGGAAGAAGTCAATGAGAAGAGTCTTGAGGCTGCGCATGTTGATGTCTTGGGTCCACGCATTGCCTTGGAAAACCATTGCCGGCTTGTTCATGGCTGCTGGCTTTTCTACATCCTGAGGAGGGGTGTGCGGTGTGGGTTCAGTGCAGGTCCAAGGCAGAAGAGGGCAGCAGCAAGCGAAGGTGGTAGATGCTGAGGTGCAAACCTTGAACTTGTGCATGGGCTTGAAATCCGTGACAAGGAGCTCGCACATGTCCAACATGCGATGGTTGAAGGTGCGTGCTGGTGGTGGCCGAGCAGGCAGGCCGGTGAGATGAAAGGGCCGTCAAATCATGAGGGGTGGTGGATCCATCGAGCATACCCAGAGTGATGCAGTTGGGGCGTTTCTTGTTGCTTGAGCCAATGGCAAACAAGGAGACGTCGAGCTTGTTGGAAAGAGCCTCGAGCTGCGATTCGTCATCCATGGGGCGCAGATCGCGTTTGCTACAACCAGACAGGCGTGCCCTCGATGAGCATGGTTTACATTTCGTTGGGGCCGCAAGGATTACAAGAGTGGGCCGTGCATGCGGTCGCACCGGGAAAAGATACGGGATTGCGGGGCAGTTAGGGCGTTCTGGAAACGAGGGGCGCGAACGATGGCCATGAAAGCCATGTGCAGCATGGGGTGAGTGAAACAAGGAGATGTGAAGAGGGGCACGGATGGTGAGGCATCAAAGGAGAACCGGGCGACTAAGGGACGCGGGTACGGGCATACCAAATCGCGAAAGATGTCCTGAAGGATCTGAGAGCACTTGGAACCGTGCATGTAAAGAATTTGCTTGGGATTTTCGTGGATCTTGGGCGCGCGTTCCGCCAGATACTTGCGCCCACGGCGCGTCTTGGCGCGTCTGAAGTCGCAAAGGGGAGCAAGACCGCCAGGCAACAGCAACAAGGCATGAGTGCAGGTAGCAGCGGCGAATGCAAGTTTGCACTCCCAAGGCGTCGGCAGTTGTGCAGCGCAAGGTCAAAGCGTACTTGTAGCTGGTAGCGGAGCTGGACGACATGGTCGCTGGTGGTGACGGGCAGCCAGGCGAGACAGAAAAAAAAAAAGAGAGAAGAGGCTCAAGGATGCTGTGTCCCAGTCCAATACCCCGTGGTGAGGCAGCTGAGGGACACACGAGCACAGCGTCTAGACAGGAGACGGCGAACGAGCGAGAGCGAGAGAGAGAAGAGAGAGAGAGAGAGTGTGTGCGTGTGTGCGTGTGTGTGTGTGTGTGTGTGTGTGTGTGCGGGACGGGAGACACGCGTGTGCGTGTTGAGGTCGAGAAATTCCCACAAAATTAAGTCAAAATCCGGCAAAAATCCGGCAAAAATACACAAATGGCTGACATCTCACAGAGAGAGAGAGAGAGAGAGAGAGAGAGAGAGAGAAAGAGAGAGAGAGAGAAGCGTGTGTGTGTGTGTGTGTGTGTGTGTGTGTGTGTGTGCGTGTGCGGAAACACGTGTCCAACAGTTGGTAAATGTCAGCATTTCCTGTCTCACGGCGCGCCAAAAAAAAAAAACTCTCTCTCTCTCTCTCGCTGTTCGCGTGTTTGACGAAGAACGTCGTCGTCGTCGTCGTCGTCGTCGTCGTCGCCTCAGTGTTGTTGGTATCAAGTCGGTGGTGGCTTGTTGGTGGGTGATTGGTTGAGAATCGCTGGACAAGATGCCAAAGAGTCGACAGGAGCGCCGCGAGCGGCGTCAGCGCGAGGCACAGGCCTTGGAGAAGCTGAGCCAGGCCGTGAAAGAGGTACAATCACTCGACCGGTGCCTGCGCACACGTCCTGCTCTGCCTTTGAGAGCTGTTGTCGCTGTTGTCGGCCCTCATTGCCTGAATCAAATGGCTTTGCACACAGGATATTGACCCCAGTGAGATTCAAAAGTTTGCCCAGTTGCCTCTCTCCTCTGCTACGCAGCGTGGTAGGCCAAAACAATGCCCAGCCACACCCTGCCCTTCTCTTTCTGAGCTGGCTGCGCCTGGTTCGCTCAAGTATGCTTGGTCCTCGCTCTCCATCTTGGCAGGCTTGAAAAAAGCAGGCTATACGCGACCTACAGAAATTCAGCGTGATGCCTTGATCAAGGCTTTGAAGGTGTGATGGTGCGCCCCTCCGCCCGTGGCTGGGTCGAGGGGGTTGCCTCACCCACCCTGATCGTACTGCATCATACAGGGTCAAGATGTGCTGGCCGCTGCAAAAACCGGGTCGGGCAAAACCCTCGCTTTTTTGATCCCAGTACGCTGCCTTCTTTCGTTTCGCTAGCTTATAGCCCGTCGCACTCTCCTTCCCGGCCCTAACAACAGCTACTCATCGCGTTTGCTTGTTCCTGTGCTCGCCACCTCGCTTTCATCAGGTCCTCGAGGGCCTCTTTCGCCAGCGATGGTCCAAACCAGACGGCGTGGGTGGTCTGATCATCTCCCCCACCCGTGAACTTGTAAGTCTCTTTCTCCTCACCCACTTCAAACCGGATGCCACCCGGTCTCTCCTGCTCTCCTGCGCTTCCTTTCTCATGTGCACCTCGACCCAACTATGCAGGCGTTGCAAACCTACGAAGTCCTCACCAAGATTGGTTGCTTCCACGATGTGGGTATTTGAGGCCTGAAGGGCCCTGCTTTTTGCTTTTGGGGGTATTCTCACGGCCTTGCACGCCAATACTGCTCGTGGCACCTTTCGAGGCAAGCCTCTTGTCGCTCACGTCTATGGGGGGTGCCCGTTATTCTTTGCTCCTTTTTCCCAGATGTCGGCGGGCCTCGTTGTTGGTGGCACGACCCTTGAACGTGAAAAAGCCGTCATTTCAAATACCAACATCATCATCTGCACGCCCGGCCGCTTGCTCCAACACATGGATGAAACGTTTGGTTTTAGCTGCGATAACCTGCAGGTAAGCCTCACTTGTGCAGCTGCTCATGCCAATGTTTGATTGGGATCTTGTCGCGCCCTCTCCCCATAACCGACCCTGCGCCTTGGCTGCTTCCAACCCGCAGATGCTCGTTTTGGACGAAGCCGATCGCATTCTGGACATGGGGTTCGCCAAGACCCTCAATGCCATCCTTGAAAACCTTCCCAAGCAGCGACAAACCATGGTGCGTCATGCTTGGTGCTTTGTGCCCGCCTTTCACTGCCTGTTGTCCCTCTCCCATCTCCTTCTCCCCTCCTTTCCATGCTTTCCCACTTTTCCCCCTGCCCTTTTGGTTTTGCACCTCTTCACACTCCTTTATCGGTCCTGCGGTGTATCACGGTCAACAGCTCTTCTCCGCAACTCAGACCAAGTCGGTTAAGGACCTGGCGCGCTTGAGTCTGAAGATGCCCGAGTTCATCAGCGTCCATGAACAGGATAAAACTGCGACTCCGCACAAACTGGTCCAAGCTTACATGACCGTGCCGCTAAACCAGAAGCTGGACGTGCTCTTTTCTTTCATTCGCTCCCACGTCAATGTCAAGATGCTCGTCTTTGTGTCCAGCTGCAAGCAAGTTCGCTTTATCTACGAGACGCTTCGGCGCATGCGCCCCGGTGTACCTCTGTTGGCCTTGTACGGCAAGCAAAAGCAAGCCAAGCGGGTAGCCATCTATAACGACTTTAGCAAGAAAACCCACGCGGTACGTAGGAGCGCACGTTGTGGCGGCTGACGGTCATTCTAGAACCGTTTCTCCTTTGCTTCATTGCTTGCATTGTCTGCTGCTGGGTGAGGCGGCCGTCTTCTATTTTGCATGTTGTGGACCGCGTTGTGCTCATCCGGGTCTTGACAACCATTTTCGACCGTCACACTTCAGGTCTTGCTAGCCACAGACATCGCCGCGCGCGGTCTTGATTTTCCCTCTGTTGACTGGGTCTTTCAGCTGGACTGTCCCGAGGATGTGGCTACGTATATCCATCGCGTGGTACGCAAACTTGCCGCACTGCCTTGCCTGAAACAGCCAGGGTCCTTTCGTTTCCACAAGCTCGTGCTGGCGTAGTTTTTTGCGCCACGGCCTCATTTTCATACACGCAATCCCCGATGTCGTCCTGTAGGGTCGCACCGCCCGTTATGGCAAGGAAGGCAAGGCTCTCTTGACCCTGCTGCCGTCCGAATCTGCCATGGTGCAACAACTGGCAGAGCGCAAGGTCGAGGTCGTCTCCACCGAGGCCAACGCCTCCAAAATCAAGAGCATTACTCCACGCCTCAAGGCCTTTTGTGCCGAGTCGCCTGAGCTCAAGTATCTGGCACAAAAGGTGCGCATGTTGCAGGGCATTCTCTTCACCTGGGGTGGCTCGTTATAGTCTGGTTGACCTCGCTGGATGACCGTCAGCCGCTAACCCCAGTCTCACCATTATACTGCAAACATCACGCTTCTGAATGCCAGTGCTTCATCTCCTACACCCGCTCGGTGTTTTTGCAACCCAACAAGGAGGTCTTTCGCATCGATGAACTACCGCTCGAGGTACACCGGCCCCGCGCCTTGGACCTGCTCACACCGTTGCCTGTCGCAGGGTGCTAGCTTCATTATTGTGCGCCCTTGATAGGAGTTTGCACTGTCGCTGGGTCTGCCAGCTGCGCCGCGCATCAAGTTTGCCAAGGTGAGCATGTCCATCGTGACTTTTGACGATATTCGCTACTGCTGTCATGCGCTTGATCTCAAGATGACTGCATTCCTCGTGGGATTGAATCGGACTGTCGGAGCAGAAGCAAGGCGAAAAGCTCCGTGGTCGGGTCGGGCCACCGGCTGGTGCGGTGAATGCCTTTGGTGTTGCAACGCAAAAGCACCATGGTGCGGAAATGTCCTCAGATGACGAAGACGCCGAGCCGGCCGCGCCGGCCGCGCCTCGCACCAAGTTTGACCGCCTTAGACAACGCAAGAACCAAGGTAAGAATGGATAGCCAATCGCGATTCTCCGGTCAACAGGTGCTTTGTCACATGTTGTCGTCTTGCGCACTTTTTGCCTGTGCCCCGCATAGATGTCTTGTCCCAGGCCTTTCAGAAGCTTCGGTTGGTCATCGTCAGCCCTCCTATCATCAGGGCTTTCCTCGGTCCTTTTCGCTCCCCTTTGTTTGCTCAATCAAAACTCGCTGGACAGGCCTCAGGCAGGCGATGAATCGGAGGATGACTTGCTGCAAGTGAGCGAGAAGCAGACGCACGAGGTCTTCGAGTCTGATCAGGTTGAAGAACGCCCCTTGTCCAAGAAACAGCGTCAAAAGAAAGCCACCATTGCCCGTAAGTTCCGCAGGTCCGCCAGACTGCAACAGCGAGGCACGGGCAAGAATTATGATTGCCCTCTCATTTCTTGCTTCAATGAATGATAGGTACAAAGCTGCTAACATCGGGTCCGAGCCAGCGCGTGATTTACGACGACGATGGAAACGCCATTCTGCAAGGTCCCAACCTTGCCGGTCTGGACATGACCGATGAGCAGATCAAAAACAAGGTGTTGAGCCAAGGTGCGTCTTGTGCAGGATCTTGAGGACCGCCTGCTCTCCATTTTGTTCTGCTCCTCATCATGACCTCCCGCGTAGAGCATCACGAGTTGGCTGATGCATCCGAGGCCATGACGGCAGCCGATGTCGAGGATCGCCTCCGTTACCGCGAATTGATCAAGTTTGTCCTGCTTCTTGTCGCGCGGTTCAGCCGCGGGCAATTTGGCCAATGTTATGCCTGCTTTCTCATCGTGACCAGTGATGACTGCGAGTCCTCATCATGTTGGCATAACTTCTGTTTTTTTTTTCAGGGAGCGGAAGCGACTGCGCAAGGCCAAGTTGAAGGCCGAGCGACAGAATCGGGACGTGGATTATGAGGGACCCTCTATCGGCGCAACGCTAGGCGGGGCAGATGACGAGGGCAGCGAGGATGGGATGGACTATGAGCCAGCAGACGAGAGCCAATTTGCTGGCTTTGATGTGGACTTTGACATGCTGGATGAAAGCTTAACAACGGGTGCTGAAGAGGCGCCTGCGCCTGCCGTGCAAGCAAAATCGCAGCAGCGTGGCAAGCGACGTACAACGCAAGAACGCGCCCCAGCTCCCGACGGCGAGGAGGGTGATGAGTTGGATGCGGATGCGGTGCCGGCCGCTTCAACGCGGGGCCCGGCTTCCAAGCGAGTCAAGGCTCAAGACACAGCATCTCTCGAAGCTGAGGCACTCAAGCTTCTGATGGGTAACTAGGCGGGGAGGCCCTTGTTGGTTATTGTAGACTCGTACACCGAGCCAAGCGCTTGCATTTGGATGAGGTTGTAGGCTTGGCGGTCAATTTACGATCACCTTACACACTCAACAATGTGATTCCAATGACATGTCATTCAGTCAGTTCATACGCATTCACACACAAGTTAAAATATCAGGCTTGTACGCCCAAAGTGCAGCAGTTGAGCACCGAAACTCTCTTCAGCCTCTCTCAATCGATCTCGTGCACCGTTTCCAAGCTGGCTGCGTGGTCCATCTGGTGCAGATGAGTGTCTTTAGCATGAGGGTTCGAGGAAACTGCAGGGCTGGGCGAATGACGCTGGGCGGCACCGGCGCTGCCGGCCACGCGCACGGCACTTGGGGGTATGTGGTCAGAAGGTTGACTCGGATATTCATGTGTGCCAGCTACATGCTACGCATTTCTTGGTTAGTTGAGGGGCGAGACGTGTAAGAGGTGCGCGTGCAGCAAGTCCAATGTATGTGACGTACAAAGTAATAAGCAGCCGCACTGCTACCGAGCAGGGCAATGGCCAACTTGAAAGCGAGCGCAGCGGTACCGCCCGGTGATGCAGAGGAGGCAGCCGAGGCCATTGGACGGCGCAAAGTGCCTAGGGTCATGAGCAGGCGCGGTGCCATGCTTGGATGGCATGGGGTGCAATGGTCAGGCCAGCTGAGCTGAGCGTCGATGGAAGTGTGCGGACGCAAACTGAGCGGCAGAAAAAATGGTCTACGCCCGGGCGAGAGCCCATTCACCACATGTCATCCCAAACAGCCCGCGTGGCTGCTGAGTCGAGGCCACACGCAATCAATAGTGTGATGATGGGGCCCCCACCAGCCTGCGTTGTTGCGAGGCAGTCGCGCCTCTGCTGTGGCTTGGCTGGCGATCATGATTGTGATGATCGCCTTCCGCGCGCATTCTGGAGCCCTTTGACAACTTGTGCTTATTTTCTGACATTGTGTGTGTGTGTGTGTGTGTGTGTGTGTGTGTGTGACGAAGGCAACTCCACGCTAAGATGATATTGGCCGAATGGCAGGAAGGGAGAACAAGGCGTCCGGGAGACGATGTGATGCAAGTTGGGGTTGGGTCAGCACTCGATTGTCCGTCAGGATTGACAAGGCTCAATAGTTGCAAAGCAAAATATTTTTTTTTTTCTTTTTTTTCGGACAAAGAGGTCTTGGAATGCGGTTATCACGCCCTTGCGCGACAGAGTAGTGGAGCATGAAAGGACCCCGGCCGAATAAAAGTAACGAGGAGGAGAAAGATAAAAGACACAGGGCGGCAATGAAACAACCACAAACACGGCAAGCAGCACAGGGAAGAGTGAGCGCGTGGGTCGGTTTGGCACGCAAGACAATGGGAACGGAGAAACAAAGAGGAACATTCATGCATGGGTGAGGTTTGACTCGAGAACGGGGAGTCTAGTGCCTAAGCATTGGTGGGGGCGGGGGTAGTCGCAGCAGGAGGAGCGACGACGTTGACTGTAGGGGCCTCACTGGTTGTGGGGGCAGCGGTGGAAGGCGCGGCCGGGGCGTTGGTGGTGACTGGAATGGGACCGGTGCTCACGGCAGTCGGACCCATCGTGCTCCCGGGAGTGGGGACAATGGAAACGTTGTCCTCAGCACTAGGGTTGGGCCCAGGCACGGGCGGCGGAACGGTATCAGGGCCAGTGTCCATACCACTTGCAGCCCCTTCATTGGCGCTGGGAAGTGCCTTTGGGAGTGTGGTGGTGGCGACGCTGGTGGCGATGCTGGTGGCGGGCCCAGTGGCATTGGGGGCGGCACTGGTGGCACTGGCACTGGCATGACCACTGGACTCGGCAGCCCCACCGACACCGGGGTCTGCTTTCATGATCTGTTCGGTTGCGGTGGTGGCCTGCGACAAGAGCGCCTCAATGTCTTCTGCATCATGGGCAGTCGGTTTGAGTTGCATCAGGCGTTGGCGGGCAAGCTCAGCAAAGCGGTGACCCTTGCGGCGCTTGAGCTGCGAAAAGTAGTTTTGGTAGCGACGGCGCTGGTTGCGCAACTCCCGCTGCTTTTCCTTGTCAGGGATAGCTGCCACAAAGGCCTTAAACTGGGCCAATTGCTTGACCAAGACAACCGATGGGGGCCAGCGCCACCGGCCATTGGCAATGCGGGTGTCTGAGGTGGAGGGCTGAAAGAGGGGCAAGTGGTCCAAATTCTCATCCATGGCTTCTCTTGAAATGGGCACGTTGTTGTTGGCAGCGCCAGTGGCGCC
>NW_001865045.1:1060224-1112765 GCF_000002865.3 Monosiga brevicollis MX1
ACCGGATACGACGACGGGGGCCCCGCTTAGGTCCGTGGCGGGGACAGGGCCGACCGAGGGGCCATTCATGTCATACAAATCACCGGTGGTGGGAGGTTGGACGCCCACGTTGATGTCACCGGTGACGGGGACGGCAGGGCCCACTGCCACGGGCTCAGCAGCAGCGTCGTTTGAGATGCCGTTGGCTTCATCCGAGCCATCGACGCCTTGTCCACGACCGCGACCGCGACCACGACCGCGACCACGACCGCGAGCTGCCATTGCGGCGTCGGAAGACTCGTTGGAGGGGACGGGGGCGTCGGTGGGGACGGGGGCCATCTGACTGTCGGGGACGGCCGCGGGCTGATCACCATCTTCGGATTGGGGGCCAGACTTCTTCATGTTTGCGAGGACAGCAACAACGTTCTCTTCCATTGTGTCGTCGGTCCCCAGGACCGAACGGCGTGTCGGGGAATGCGGTTGTAGGTAGCAACCGCGCTGCTCACAAAAGGGGTAGCGATGCTGATCCAAGGGCCAAGATACGAAACCTAGCTGGCCAACTTGCCTGAAGAAGAAGAAGAGCAGGGATAGATGGACATGAGGCTAGCAAACCAATGTGCAGCGATGCGCGGGTCAATCCCCACCAGCAGCGGCAAACCATCCAAAGACGGGCAGGAAGGAAGCAGCGACCACAGAACAAACAACAAACACACACACAACACTCTCGAGTGAGAGAGAAGGACGAAGACCAAAAGGCCTAAAAACACAAGAAAACAAGAAAAAAAACGGCCACAACGGTTTTTTGAGTGACAGAGCGGAGAGAGAGAGCGGAGAGAGAGAGAGAGAGAGAGAGAGAGAGAGAGAGAGAGAGAGAGAGAGAGAGAGAGAAAGAGAGACAGAGAGAGAGAGAGAGAGAGAGAGAGAGAGAGAGAGAGAGAGAGAGAGAGAGAGAGACAGAGAGAGAGAGAGAGAGACAGAGAGAGAGAGAGAGAGACAGAGAGAGAGAGAGAGAGACAGAGAGACAGAGAGAGAGACAAACACAGACACACAGAGAAAGAATGACAGACAAGAGCAGAGAGCGTGATGGGAGCGAAGGGAGGACAGGGTGGCGTCAACGTGGAGCTGGCGATGAATGGCAGCGTGCGTGTGCGCAGATGGCAAAGGCACTCGGGGAGCAATTCACGGCAAGTGCAGGTGGGCGGTGACCCACCGAGGGGGGGCATCAGGATACCCCTTCTCCCTCCCCTCGACACCGCCCGCTCTGGACACCACCGAGATGTGTGTTTTGAGGAACGGCAGTCAAAGTGGCAACAACACCCACGACACGACGCATCAATCACCAAGACCACTGCTCCCAAAACACACCGATCCACCGGGTTCCAGCAACCATTCCCTCATCTTCCCCGAGGCATTTCAGCGGCGGGCCCGCCCCGAGCTCGGGCAGGTTCCAGGGGGCTTGTCACGTACCAGCGACTAGAGAAATGTAGCCTGCGGCGATGGGGGAGAAAAAAAAAGACCCCATTGTCATCCAAATCCACACTTGAACATCCCATCACATAACATTATAACGTTGAATGGCCACACTTGTGCATCGGGAATGTAAGATTTCCACCTCGCCCCGCTCTCGCTGCTTTATCTTACATGTGACAATTCGCCTCTGTTTTTGCTGTTGTAAGATGAAGCGTTCTTCTTACATTGCAGGTGTAGCAGGGTGGGGTGGCATGTTGGGGACTTTTTTTTTTGTAAAGAAAATGAAGGAAAAATTTGTAAGATGCAAAAGACACTATCACTTGGTAGCAGCACGCGCGACACCATGTCAGTTGGTAGCATGAGGACCCTTCTCCCCCGCTGCTTTCTCCCATAACAAGGCAAGAATCAGATTGGACTCGCACGACTGCACAGCGTGTTGTGACGAGTTTGGATTGTTTGCTTGACATGTGAGACACAAGATCATCAAATTCAAAAAGCCCTCATCAATTGTGGAAAAAACTGCGAGGGGGTCCAAGCGCAACGCAGGAGGCGCTTTAGACCTTGTAGCCACGAGAGGCACGGCGACCACGGGCCTTCTCGAACTTGCGGCCCTTGGAGCGGACGTAGGGCTTGACGTGCGAGTGGGGCACACCGGGGGCACCAAAGTGCTTGACGGCCTCGCGAGACTTGCGGGGACCCTGGAGCAGGACGGTGTTCTGGCCAGTGGGGGCACGGAGGGCCAGCTGGTCAAAGGTCATGATCTCACCACCGGCAGCGAGGATGCGCTTGCGGGCAGACTCGGTCACACGCAGAGCGCAGACGGTCAGCTTGGGGACCTCAATGACGCGGACATCATCGGTGACGGTACCGACAATGACAGCAATCTTCGACTCTTGCTTCTTCATGTGGGTCATGAGCTTGGAGAGGCTGAGAGGAGGGCGGTTGATGCGCGACATAAAGAGACGGCGCAGGACAACCTTGTTGAAGCTGGACTCGGTACGGCGCGCAAGGAAGCGGTACAGCTTCACGAGCAGGCGGAGATAGGGGTCCTCCGACTCGGGAGCCGTGCGGCGGCCCTTCTTGGCGTGGTGGTGGCGGATATCAATACCCATGGCTCTGCACAAGATCAAGGACAAAAAAAAGAAGAAACGAGGTGAGTATAACGGCAACACATACGAAGAAATACCAACACACAGGCAAAAGAGACGAGCTGGCCCGCCGCGAGGCCATGCGCATGCATGTGGGATAGACAATGTCACAGCCACGCGGCGTCGCCGACGATGAGGCCAGCACACTGCCCAATAAGGAGAGATCCCCAACGGTGGTCTATCCATGGGCGCGCGTGCAAGTCCATCTCTCGCTGCTCGGATTGACGTATATCAACATCACGAGGGCGTCCCAAGGCACATGGGCATGTACCATTTGAGAAAGCAGAGACACAGCTTGCAAAGTGTATAGGTTGCCAGAGAAAAAGAGTGATTCAACTCCCATCCCCCCATCACACAGCCAAATTCACATCCCACGAGGCAAAAGAAACCTGCTGGATACAATGACAATATCAGAGAGATGGAGGTGAAGACGAGGAGACGAGCGCGTGTAATCAAGCAAGACGCCGAACAAGGAAAGTCATTGACAGGGTGCATGCACCGCGCCTAGCCTTCCTCATTCGACACACAAGCTGACCACGGCCCAGACCACGTGTTTGACACCACTCTCGCATGCGATATTCAATCATTGAATCCAGAACAGGCCCGTGCACCATGAAGATGGAAGAAGACGGCAGGAGGGAGCCGAGTTGACGTAAGATAAAAAGGCCAGGTCGAGCACATGGATCAACTCGGGCAATCTCCACGCTGCCACGAACCGATGTTATATCATCATTGGAAGCCCAAGATGGAAACGCTCACAGCGTCACCACCGCCAGGTTTTCCGAGATACAACAACGCAACGCGCACAGCTGGAAGAAATGCTCCAATTTGTCCATGGCCTCGAGCGCTCAATCGCCGCACACACCGGCTGCCTTCACCAAAGGCGAGCAACAACCGATGGCACTTGCACTCTTTTGTCAATTGGAAAACCGTCACTAGCATGACGTGCAATGCTCAGAGATATCGCAGGATATAACCGAGGGTTGCGTGCGGCACTCGACTCAACGCCTGGATGCCCCAAAGGGCGCCAGGCGAGAGCAGGCAGCACAACAAAATCCATCGGTGTCACCCACTTGCATCGTCGGGTGTTGAAGACGAGCGCAATCCAAGTTCTGGCAAAGCAGAACATGTTGCAGACCCCTGTCCATCATCACCCATGGTCCAGGCGCCGGGCGCCGACCACGGCGACACCAGTCGTTAGACTGGCTGCCATTGCTCGAGGAGCAAATCCTCTCTTTTGCGCTGGGTCGGAATCGACCGCGATCATGACTCACGCGTTGATCCGAGGGCCAAGACAAAAAAAAAGTGCTACCACGGGCTCAAACCTCACCACGAGGTTTCGACCAACTGTCATTCATCCTCATTCATCACATCTGGTAGTCAACTTCTTCTGACAATTTTGAGTCTTGATGTCAGACTATCAGTCTCCGGGCCTTGACGACGTCGTCGCAAGGATTGTGTTGCCTCTCTCGCGCTCTCTCTCTCTCTCTCTCGCTCTCGCTCTCGCGCTCTCTGTTCTTGGGCGGTAGCTGACGCAGGTCGGGTCGTGTGGTCAAGGCCGGACGAAGACCTACGGCATTGAGGGTGGTTGATGCGTTATTGGCACGCGGCGTATCGGACAGGATGCCATTGCCGCCTTCAACGCTGCCCAAGTGGAAGGTGAATGAGCGCCGAGCTCAGCGAAATGGCACGCTCGGACAAATCACCTTTCCCAATGGCGACACCTACAAGGGCGAATGGCGTGACGATCAGATGCATGGTGGGTCGGGGGTTGATTGGTTTCCGTGTGTTCCTGCAGCATCTGGCTGCTTGGGCACGGTCATCCATTAGCTCAACTCAGGAGGGCCCCATGAACCACTCGCGACCGTGCGGTCTGGGATTTTTCTCTTGCCTCACCGCGTCTGTCGCTGTACTCTGCCTCCCCGCGCTCAGGCAAGGGCTGCTACACCAGTCGGGAGCACGGGTTTGTCTACGAAGGGGACTTTATGGACGGCCGCCAGGAAGGCTATGGTGTCTACAGGTGCGGGCCCAGCAGGTTCAATGCAAACGCCACCGTGCCATGGCCGGTTGTGGGGCCTGTGGACGGGTCGACTCACTCGGTGTCGTGGGGTCGGATTCTGGTTGGCGCAGTATTTTCATGAGCAACGGCAAGCTTCGAAAGCAATACCTCGGCAATTGGGAAGCAGGACTGCAACACGTACGAAGCCGCCTCCCGTGCGCTAGCGCCAGCGGACTGCCACCTTCTCTGTCCGTGCTCCGCTTGGGAGAGGGCGTGCCTCACCAACCTGCACCTGGCTGGTCGGGTTTCGTAGGGGCAAGGGTCCTTCTTCTTCAACGACGAAGGCACGGAAAAGTACGAAGGCGAATGGCGGGAAGGCAACCGCGAAGGCTGGGGTCGCATGTACTACGAGGACGGCAGCATTTATGAGGGCGAATGGCTTGATGACATGCGCCATGGCCTGGGCCTGCTTCTCCTCAGTGCGTGATCTCGTGCTGCGTCCGTTGGGCCTTTGCTGGTCCGGTCTCTGCGTGTGTGGCAGTGTCGCTTTGCGCACATGTTGGCTGCTGCGGACTCATCGGCTCGTCGCCATGCCTTTGCGTGCCACCTGCCTTCCTGTTGGGATAGAGGATGGCAATCGCTACGAGGGACAATGGGCCGAGGATCTGAAAGAGGGTGAGGGCAGCTATTTTTACGTGACCAAGCGACGGTGCTTCAAGGGCACTTGGCACAAGGGCAACACCAAATGCGGCGAGTACTTTGAGCTCGACAGTGCCGCGGGCCAGCGCTTTCCTATACCCGAGCTTAAGCTCGCCAATCCCAACGCCGTGCTTGATGCCGCCAGTCGGCCATAGATATGCGACCCGATATCAAGACCCATCTACCCGTTTTTGTTTTTGTGTGTTAAAATCTAGGAACCTTTTGCCGGTGTCGGCGTCACTGTGCCAATGGCCTTCCCGCAAAGTGTTGGACAAGGCCATGAATCATGGTGTATGAAAATGGTGGCGAATCATGGTGTATGAAAATGGTGGCGTACTCGCACATCTGAATGTAGATAAAACAGGTCAATTGGGATTGCGCACACTCAACGAAGCGTTCTCTGCAGTGCAACTGCACGAGGAACACAATGCACGCGCCACGATCACACAAGTACGAATATAGCCATAGTCATGGGCAGGTTGTCAATCATTTAGTGGTTCTCAATCTGGTTATTACGGTGATCACCGTGCACGTTGATGCGTCGCGAGCGAGAATAGGGCTTGTCCATCTTTGGCACGCTCACAATCAGTTCGCCGTGGCGGTAGTTGGCGTCAATGTGACTGACATCCGCGTCATCGGGCAGGCGGAAAGAGCGGGTGAAGCTGCCATACGAGCGTTCGACCCGGCGCCAGTGGTGTCCCTCGTCCTCCTCATCGCTTTGACGGCGGCGCTCGCCGCGAATCACCAGCGTGTTGTCGTCGCGCACAGAAACGTCAATGTCCTCGTCACGCAGTCCCGGGGCATCCACGTGGAAAATGTGCGCACTGGGGCGCTCCTGCAACGATTCAAGTTTTGGAATGGACAACACAACACAAAGAGTCAGGAAATAGCGGGGAAAATTGCAATGTCCCATCGAGATGCCTGCGAGCGCCGCTCGTCGCGATACGGGTACTGTTGACGCACCTCAATGTCGCAAGCGCCAAAGCGGGTCAGTTCGCGCGAACCCATGCCGTTGCCAAAGCCCCGCATGGGCTCATCGAGCGCGTAATCGTTGAACAGAGACATGGCCATGCTGCTGGTCGGTCAAGTTGGTGCTTGTTTGTTTGCGTAAAAGCGGAAATAAATAAGAAAGTCTGAAAAGCTTGGTCTGGTAGCTGGCAGATGTAAAATGACATTCGTCTCGTGCCAGGTTGCACTTGAACTTGATCGAGACAGCTCGCCAACCGCTTGCTTCTCGAAGCAGGTGGTAATCAGCAAGGGCCCAATGGCAATTTCAAGGTAGGGGCGCCCTCAGCTGCAAGCCGCTGGCAAGGGCCATCGAGAGGCGAAGGGGTTGCCTCTCCAGTCTCCGAGTCCATGATGATCATCAACCAATGCGCAAGCCGTGATGATCATCAGCCCATCTCATCATCCACGACTCTCCTTCCAGAATGTGCTGACACCATGTTACAAACAATCAATAAAATTCATGTAGCTCAGTGCGCCCTCTTCTTCCCGATGTACGCTTCATCACACGGGGAAGAAGAAGGCGCACTGTGTTGAGAGTTGATGACTTGATGCTGCGCCGCTCTTGATGATCAAATCCAACATGTTCCCATGCTGTCCTCAGCCACCGCCGCTCGTGCCCGTCCCCAAAACTGCTTTCATGCATGCGATCACATCGCATCCGCAAGCGCATGTTTACAAGTAAAATACATAAAAAAGTCAACAGCCTGATCTGTGATACTTGCTCCTGGTCGAAAAGCGTTAAGCATTATACCATTATATCTCATATGTAAAATACTTACAGGGGTGTCAGCTACTTTTTTCAAGAGAGAGAGAGAGAGAGAGAGAGAGAGAGAGAGAGCGAAAAAAAAAAAAAAAAAAAAATTAAATTGGGATGTTGCGCCAAGTGACTGCTCGATGGTCGGGGCTCGGGCTGCTACTGGTGGGGCTCCTGGCATTGGAGGCGCGTGGGGATGCAGTCAAGGTGAAGCTGACGGGGGCAGGGAACGAGGTCTTGGTAGACTGCGGGCTGCAGGAGACACGCTGGGGTCGAGTGGCCGTCCAAAACGTGCCCTTGATCGTTGTCACGCCGGAGCTGGCGTGTCCTGATCCCAGCTCAAATCAAACCCACATCCAGAATGGAGATCAGCTTGCCGGTATGCCAACTCGTGCATCACTAGATACCCTGGACACTTCTTGTCCATTCGTGGGCACGTGGCGGGTCGACTTGGCTTTGCGTCTCTTGACAGACACCGAGGTCTGCGTGTTGTGACAGACGGGTCTCACGGCGACCCGCCTTACCCCTGGCCTTAGGCAACGTCGCACTTGTCAAGAGAGGCAACTGTACATTCTCTGACAAGGTTCTGGCACTAACCCCCTATGCCCCTGCCGCCATCCTCATTGTCTCAACTCCAGATAGCGATGTGGTATGTCACTACCCCTGCGCCAGTGCGCCCGTCGTGGCCCCCTTGCCAGCTCTTCGACTCACATGGGACACCTCGCCTGCCCTGGCGCATTTGGCCACATGGCATCCTTGCCTGGACATGGATCTACTCAGACCCTCCCCGTCGCCGCCCAGGATACAGACTATGATGGCGTCAATTGCAGCGTGATCATGGTGTCAGACCGCCTGGACGTAGCGCCAAACCGTTCAACCTGGCTCCGAGTGCACGTTGATCCCCAGCACCAAGGCAAACTAGATGGGAGTGCCTTTGTATTCTTGCTGATGGCTATTTTTGTTCTTGTGTCGGCCAGCCTCTGGTCCTCGCACGCCGACCGGGTCAAATGGCTCTACCAACCGCTGGTGAACCAGACCGATGAGGCCGAGACCATGGCTGAAGAAGCCAAAGAAGATGACGTCGTCGTCTTCACCTGGCGCTTCATCCTCTACCTGGTGGTGTGGGCCTCCTGCCTTCTCCTCCTCCTCTACTTTCTCTACGCCGTGCGTTTCAAACCTGCGCACCCTCTCCGACCTTGCATACTTAGCTCAAACGCCTACTTCTGGTTCGCCCTCATCTGAACTGGTTGCTGGCTGTTCGGGCCGCAGTATCTCGTCTATGTGATTATGATATTCTTCGTCATTGGTAGCACCTCGGCCAGCTCAGCTCTTCTGCGAGCCTGGTGGCCTTGGTCGACGGGCTCCACCCAACAATCCATCCTGTGCACCAAATGGGGTTTCGTGCTCACCGTCTACGACTGCCTCACTGCACTTCCTGGATTATGGTTGGTCAGCGCGGCGTGCATGAGCAGTCCAACCAATCAGGCCCCACTCATTGTCCGCTTGTATTCTTGTCCCGTGCATACCTCTCTATGTCTTCGTGTCACCGCCTGTTTCCTTCATCACGTGAACAGCATGGGTGTGACATGGTTTTGCATCCGCCACGAGCCCAATGCCTGGGTGCTGCAAGACATTTTGGGCATGTGCTTACTGATCAATGCCCTCAACGTCTTGCGCGTGGCGACTTACCAGGTGCGGTGGCTTTCGTTCGGCTTCTGGCTCAATCCTCACAATTTTCACTGCTGAGTAACTCACAGCCAGGTTTTTTTTTTTTTTTTTTTTTTTTTTTTTGCTTCCCGCGACCCACCCGGTCAGAGCATATGTCTATTGCTGACAATCTTTCCCATCTACGACGTCTTCTTCGTGTTTATCACGCCTTTGATCACCAAAAGCCACGATTCGGTCATGGTCAAGGCTGCCACGGTGAGTGTGCACTCCGCCGCACGGCTATCCCCTTGAGTCTGGGCAAGGTGATCTGAGACGGTTAGCATAGCCGTCGCAATGTCTCTCTCATGGTGATGATGGACCTTTGCCTGTCGGGATGTGGATTGAATCAATATAGGGCGGCAGTGGCAGCACTGAGCGTATGCCTCTGGTTCTCACGTTGCCGCGTTTTGAAAGCGACTATTGCTATCGGTTGGTAGTGATGCCTTGTGCCACGCAACAATCTTTTCGAGATTATCATCGTATCCTTTTGGCCGCTTGCCATGCCATGTTTCTTGCTGACCTTGCGATGTGCCTTGACCACCTGGTGCTCCACTCGTCCAATCCTCTGGGTGGTTGGTCATGCGCGTAGGGGTTTGGGTGTCCTGGGGTTTGGTGACATTTTGCTTCCGGGTCTTGCCGTCGTGTATGCCATCAACTGGGATTGCCTTCGCCTCAAGTATCGAGGTGTTGTGCCAAGCTCGCGTGGGCTAGGCGCTCTGCGTCACTTGCATTACTTTTGGACTGCCCTGGCTGCCTACATCACTGGTGCGTTGAATCCTGTGCTGAAGAGCTTTCAAACCCCATTCCAGGCGCTTTGGACGCATCAACGTTGGCCTGTGCGAAGAAATGGGCGTGAAAAACTGCTCTTCACAGACTTTGGGTTGAATTGTCATGTACGCAGGTCTTGGCTTGACATTTGCGGCCATGGCGGCCATGAACACGGCCCAGCCAGCGCTTCTCTATCTTGGTCCTAGGTGAGGCTGAACTGTAAAATGGCGCTGGCGTCATTGCGTGCATGCCGCCTGTATGTGCGGCAGAGTCTGGTCTCATGAAGCCGCGTCTGCAACTTCCGTTGGTGTAGCATGCTGGTGGCACTGACACTGTGTGGTCACGTGCATGGAGAACTGGGCTACTTTTGGCGCGGTGGTTTCCACGGTCCCAGTGCTGACGATGACGAGAGCAAGTCTGGGCTTGACCGTGACACGGACAGCGACAGTGATAGCACTCTGCTTGATCTGGATCAAGCATCGGAGAACTAGAGATTCAGGCCGGCATGGCGTGGGATTAGCTATTGAGGGTTTCCTTCGTTTCACGTCGAATTGCCGGCGCCATAGATCAAGAAACGGTTATTTGTGTCTTGTCTCACCTTGCCTTGTTTGACTGTTGAGTGTGTGATGTGCGTGGCGGTGAGGCTGCCTGAGGATACGCAACGCGTAACTCTAGGCATGGTCGCCATTTAAAGCCGTGTTTTAACAATCTACTTTTCTGAGTACATTGATGCAGGCAAGTTGAGTCAAAGCCTTCAGCTTCAAAACACATGTCAAAGTAAAGGAGGGCGGTGGTGGTAGACGGCCGAGCCAAATGAATTGACACAATGATAAAAACTATTCTCGATTAGGCCGGGATGTATCGACAAGGGGCTCATTCGGGAGCTTCACAAACGCAAGGGCCCTGAAGAGAGAGCGAGAGAGAGGGAAAGAGAGAGGGAGAGGGAGAGGGAGAGGGAGAGGACAGCTTGAACGCTTTGGCATTCAAGCCGCAGTACTGCTGTCAGGCTTCTCCTCGGACGGGACTACGGCGTGTGAGGCTGAAGGTGAGGCGGCCGCATCGGCCACGGTTTTGGCAGCGCTGTTGACAGTAACGCTGAGTGCCTCGGCAACCTGCCGTGCTTGGATGCCCGAGGCGGCCTGTGTCTTGTATTTGAGTTGATGCTTGCTGGCCGAGGCGGCCTTGCGCTTCATGGATTGTGGTGCACGCTTGAGGCACCCTTGACCAGCCTTGAAGGCGGCGGAGAGGCTGTGCAGAGCGCTGCTGAGGCGACTGGAGATGAGCGAGCTGAGGTCAGGTGCTTGATATGCGTTGCCGTTGAGAATGTAGTAGTAGGCCGTGTCAAGGGCCAGCGAGGGCTTGAAGCGTCGCTTCTGCACAACATGGTGCAAAAACGGAGGCAGAACGGCGCGCGCCTCATATTCAATGCCGCGCATTTCACGGAGTTTTTGATGGTCCAACAGCCCAAAGTTGGCCTGCTTGACACGCTCGTTGTTGCAATCACGCTGATAAAAAGCGTTGGTATCCGGCTGCGCAAAGTACTGTAACGCCAGATCACTGTTGGTCAGGGCCGTCGGGGCCAAACGGTTGTCGTACCACTGCTTGGAGAGGGCTTCGAGGTAGGCCTGTCCCTCGGCCTCGGTATAGTACTTGTTCAACGTGGTCAACAGCATGCTGTTGCTCGGCCCGCTGTTCGAATGGCTCGCCATGTTGTACGGTATTTGTTTTTTTATTCCTGTTCCAATTGACCACCTTGGGATACCTCCCGCCGACCACCTTGGGCTTGGGGCAACTCACCCAGACCCTCAGTGCCACTGCGCGCCGCCGAAAAAATGCCATGAAGAAACAACTATACATGATGAAGCAAAAGTTTAAGTAATTGTAGAAGTACACATGGAGCCATATTAAGAAGTTGAAGCAAATATGTAACCTAATGTATAGTATAAAAGCAGCAAATTGTCAGATAAAGTTAAAGTTTCTGCGGACTTTCACAGAGAGAGAGTTTGAGAGAGAGAGAGAGAGAGAGAGAGAGAGAGAGAGAGAGTTTGAGAGTTTGAGAGAGAGAGTGAGAGAGAGAGCGAGCATTTTTATTCATCAGACGCTGATCGCGGAGGAGGAGGGTGAGAGGATGAGGCGCGGGCGATGGGGCGGTGAATGACGTGTCTCAAGAGGGGGGAGGGAGTGTGGGTGTGATTCAGCGCCAGTAACATGGGCTGTCGTCTCAGCTCTTTGACCTCTTTTTTTTAAACCCTTCGCGGGTGTGCGAGCGCGAAGATGTGTGTGGGAGTGACAGTGTATTGGCTCATGTTGGCACCTCATGATGTGGGTTTGCATGTTAGTTGCGACGCGCCATCTCCATCACCATCGTCATGGCGAGCTGGATGCGGCCAGTAGGCCGAGCCGTGACAAATCAAGCCATGGTACGGCTGCAGGCGATTGCAGCCACACAACGGCATGTGGCCAGCGCAGCGCGCATCCAAGGCCTCGCTGATGGTACGTGTCTCCCTCTGTCAGCTGCCGGTTGTCGATCATCAGTGGCTCTTCGCATCCCCCACGCTGGTTCGTCGTCGATTGACCCCGGGCTAACACGGACTCTCCCCATCTTTTAGCCGAGTCCCGTTATCAAGCAGGCCAAACCATTGGAAATTACCGCATCACCGCTGTTCGGCCTGTCACCGAGTATGAGATGCTTGCTGTACAGCTCGAGCACGAGCCGACCGGCGCCCAACACGTGCACCTCGCGCGTGCCGATGAGAACAACGCGTTTGCTGTGGGCTTTCGTACGCCACCCTCCAACAGGTGCGCGGCCTCTCAATAGAGAAACACGCATGTCAACGTGTCATCCCGGCGCCGCGAAGATAGCCCTCCTCACCCTTGCTCGTGACCACACAGCATGGGGGTGCCGCATATCCTGGAGCATACCGTTCTTTGTGGGTCTGAGCGATATCCTTGCCGTGACCCCTTTTTCAAGATGCTTTCGCGGTTAGTACCACTCGCAGGCACAGTCACCCATTCTGGCCCGCACCACACAACTATGGAATCCTCAGACCGCTTGATGCTCACGCGAGCTGTGCCCAGATCCCTGTCCAACTTTATGAACGCCTTTACTGCACCAGACAACACCGTTTACCCTTTTGCGACGACAAATCCTCAAGACTATGTCAATTTGATGAGCGTGTACTGCGATGCCGTGTTCTTTCCCCTTCTCAAAGCTCAAGACTTTGCCCAGGAAGGCTGGTATGTTCATTATCATTCGCCGCCTCCGCACACACTCGAGCCCAATGCCAAGCTCATTTTGGTGATGGCCATTGGAATTTCGTCCAACTCGGGCCAGGCGCGTCGAGCACGCTGACCCAATGGATCAAACGAGCCCGCTTGAATTCAAAGGTCAGGCGCCAGCCACACCATCTGCCCTCCTTGTCGCCAACCACTCAACCCTCCTTGTGGAATCCTGCCGTGTGCTCACCGACATGCGAATCCCGGCCGGTGACGCTAGGCGTCGTCTTCAATGAGATGAAAGGCGCCCTTTCATCCGCGGACCAGCTCTATTGGACTCGGAGCCACCAGCTGCTCCACCCTGACACCATTTACAGCCACGTATCTGGTGGCGAGCCCTTGCACATTCTCAACCTGACCCACGACGAACTGAAGGCCTTTCATGCTCAGCATTATCACCCCAGCAATAGCTGGTGAGTTGGCAGCCCCTTGCTAATCGAGGGGCCCGTTTCGCTTTTGCAGACGTCAGAGGCAGCCAAGTCCTTGCCATTATTGCTCACTCAACGTCTTCCAACGCGGGTGTCCACTGCGGGTGATTTTGCGGGCTAGCTTCATCACCTATGGTGACCTCTTGCTTGAAGATCATCTCAACTTTCTCGATACACAGGTCTGCACTTTTTGCCCACTGCTCAAAATGTCAACCCATCCTGATTTGCCCCAAAGTTCATCTGCCCTACTTGCTTCAACTTTCTCCATCGCAACTCTCGCGCCCAGGTGCTGAAGCAATTTTCACGGCAGAGTGCCGTGATTGGTCGCACAACTACCACACACTGGGATGCTCCGCGCCGCCACGTGGTCTCCTGTGCGCCCGATCCGGTCGCCGTCGACCCCGCCAAGCAGGTAAGAACACCGTCAATCAAGGTTTCAGCCCAGGCCTTGACCTCTAATGAAGCGAAAATTCAAGCCTTGCACATGCGTTTCAGCTTGTGTATGTATGTGTGTGTGTGCGTGTGTGAGTCAAGCTTGACAGAGACCCGCGCTGATATCTTTGCCATACTCTCTCACGTACACGCGCTTTGCTTTTCGACTTGATGACTGGCTAGGACAAGCTGTCTGTGGCCTTCTTGCTCACAGACACGGCAAATGCCTATGAAAACTTTTGCCTGCGCGTCTTGAGCATCTTGTTGACCGATGGAAACCACGCTCCGTTTTTCCAAAGCTTGATTGATCAAGGCATCGGCTCGGTACAATCACTTGTTTCAATGCAATTAAAACATTTTCCTACTTGATGTTCAGCCAGGGGTTATTCTCGTGACGCTTCTTCTCATGTTCCTTGCACTGCCTGCTGGTTGACCCAGGTGTTTACTCCCAATACTGGCTTTGACAGCTCAACCGAGGTGACATCTTTTGCAATCGGCGTTCAAGGCATTGGACCTGAGCAGCATGACCAAGTTTTGCAGGCGATTGACGCCACATTCGCTCAAGTTGCACAGGAGGGGTTTGAGCCCGAGGTTTGCGCCCGTTCAGACTTGCCTCGCGATTCGCCTTTATTCATCTCTTGCTGCACCAAGCTCACCTTGAACTGCTGTCCTCAACGCTCGTTGCAATGCGGGTAGCTGGTCGAGGGCATCCTGCACCTTCTTGAGCTTTCGCAAAAGGATGTCAAACCCCATTTTGGCTTGAACATCGCCACCTCTCTGATAGGCTCCCTCTTCCGCGGTGGTACGTCGCTGAAAGGCTTTTGACCGGTGGTTCTGCTCTTTACATCGACTCAGGTTCTCTCATGACCCCGACACTCTCATCTAATGGCTTTCTTGAATAGCTGCTTTTGAGGACTCGATGCTTGGCCAGCAGCTGATTGATCGCTTTGAGCAGGATTGGCGACAAGACCCACAGTTCTTTCAGGTATGGCAGCCGCGACCCCGTTGCATCTGGAGTGTTTCTCCCGCACCGGTCCCTCTCTGCGTCGGTCTAGTTTGGTCACAAAGATACTCACGGATGTGCACTGGCCGCCCCCTCAAACCCAGAACCTGATTCGCAAGCACTTCCTGAACAACCAGCACCGCCTTACTCTGGTCATGACACCGGATGCCCACTACAACACGGTCCGTCAAGCACGGCAATACAGTGCTGATCTCGCTGCCGCCTGTCCCGACAACCGAGGCAGCCACGGCACTCACGACCGGTCATCTTGTAGGAACTGGAGCAACGCGAGCACGCCAAGCTGCAATCTGTTCTCAGCAATTTGTCAGACCAAGATCGGGAGCACATTTACCAGCGCGGCCTTGAGCTGTTGGAGCAGCAGAATCGCGAGGAGGTTGGTCATGTACTCTGGGAATATTCCGCTCACGTGCCTGTGACCGACCAATAAAATCAGCCGCCTTCTGATGACCGCCCACTGATGGCATCTTCAACTTCCACGCAACCGGGTGTTTTCCAGGACGTGTCATGCCTGCCATCGTTGGCCGTGGAAGACGTTGAGCGCATCCGGGCTTATCCGGAGCGCCAAGTGCAGCAGATGGGGGAACGTGCTGTTCACATTTTCGAGCAGGTCAGGCGTTCAGTGCTTGCCCGTGGCCGAAGTTTAACCTACCTGATATGGCTACCGTGCTCATCCCTTTTTGCGTGTCATCTCGTGTCACGGCGCGGTGTCTGCGTGCAGCCCACGAATGGCATCTCGTACTTTCGGATGAAGCTGCCTCTCACCAACTTTACTGCCAAGCAGCATCAGTTGCTGCCTCTTTTCACCACGCTTCTAACCAGGTACGGTTGCGCACGGAAATCTACTGGATCACCCAGCATGGTATTTGAAGCTATTGTCCTTCGCCTCTTTGATCATGTCGCTCGTTGCGTGTCATGGCAGCTGTGGGGCAGGGGATGTCTCCTACCGTGACTTTGAAAAGTTGATTCGTCAGCACACGGGTGGGCTTGGCGCCAGCGTCTCTTTGCTTCACCATCACACAGAACTCCATCGCTACACCCGGGTATGTGAGTGCCTCAGCGCAAGCGTGGGCCCTTTCATTTTTCCACCTCACGTTTGGCATGGGTGTGCAACATATTTCGGTCGGGCCGAACATAGTATTTGGAATTGGCATCGTCTGCGCTTGAACGCAAGCTGGATCACATGTTTGGGTTGTGGCGTGACATTTTTGCGGATGCGCACGTTAATGACATGCAGCACCTGAGAAATACCCTTCAAATGTCGGCCGTACGTTGGCTGCTATTTTGGTTTGGCCCTCTTGCATTAGGATGGTTTGTCTTTGTTCTTCTTCATCACAAGAAACCTCTCTTGCTGACAGACCATGGCGTTTGAGTCGGTCGTTTCGACGGGTCATGTCTTTGCCATGAGCCTTGCCGCCAGGTATGCCAGTCCAATTCGTCCGAGAAACCCCCCTACCCGACCGGCCTCCCTTTCTCGCGCTGTACTCGGTGTTTACACTACACTTCCATTCTGAATGACGGATTGATAATATGCGCTTGGCAGTCCCATATCAGAGGGCCTTGCAGAAAGTGAAGCCCTGGGTGGTCTGACCCACGTACTGGAACTGAACCGCCTTGCCGCCGAGCAGGACGTAGGTCGTAGATTGGGGTTGACTCTGCGATGGCACGTCAATGTGTAGAATTGTTTGATCCTTCAATTTGGCTGATATCTCTGTTCCTCCGGTGCCGTGCCCTCGGTAGTTGTCCGATGTTGCGGCTGAACTCCTACAAATGCGCGATCAGCTTTTGTACAGCCCAAATGCCAGGTGCGCTAGTTGCCAGTTTTTTGCCCTCGTGTTGTTCGACTCTCTGCCACCTTGCTCATTTTATTCTTTGCGTTCGTGACCGGCGGCATTGCCAGCTGTTCTCTCAACGCTGATGGAGCAACCCTACAGACCAGCTTACAGAGGCTTGGCAGCTTTCTGCCGGAAATCACACCTCGAGGTTTGCTTCCCTGAAGTTTCGTCTTCAACTCCATGAGCGATGACTCAAAATTGCCCATTGCCCAACATCTGCTCACACTTATTGTGGCACTCTAGTTGTTCCCCACACAACCAGTACCATGGCACTTCGCGAGACCCCTTTCTTGGCTCGCTTGCAAGAGTCGCCTCGCTTAGCAATCAGCACACCCTTTGCCGGTATGAAAGCAGGCGCTAGCCGGGCGCTTGGCACCAACAAACGGGGCCTGTCAATCCGGGGCCCATTCAGTCTGGGGACTTTTGTTGCGTCGCGTCTGACTATTGCTTTGCCGCACTCTTGTAGTGAACTTTGCCGCAGCAGCGGTACCTGGCACCACGTATACGGACCACGACCATGCGGCACTAACGCTGGCACTCAAGATCATGTCTCTCAAATTTTTGCATCGCGAGATCCGGTAAGCAGCGTTGTTTGTGCGCGCCAATCCATCCACAACATACTGGGGTATAGGTGCCCTCACCCTGTAGCTGAGAGCTCACTCGAGTCTGCGGGTTGCGTGCAGCGAAAAGGGCGGTGCCTATGGAGGAGGTGTTACCCAAGGCGATGGCGCCATCAAGTTTTACAGCTACCGCGATCCCAAGTGCGTTGTCAGCAAGCTCCTTTGCATGCGCTGACTGTCGATACGCGTCTTTGCTGATTCGGGCTCATGTTGTGTTGGATTGTGTGCGTTGGATGTCGTAGTCCCGGCAACAGCTTTGAGGCTTTTGTGCGGAGCGGCGAGTGGATTACCTCTGGCCAATTTTCAGGTTGGTCAGGCATTGACACAGCTTCTCTGAGACATCTGCATGTTGGACTGAGGGTTGTCAGCCGCTATGGGGTGCATTTGATGCCATTCCTTTTGCATTCCAGCGAGAGCTCACACGTGTTGTTGGATGATGCCTGGTCTTTCTTCTTTGGCCTCAGATCGTGATTTGAATGAAGCCAAGCTGATGGCCTTCCAACAGCTTGACGGCCCATCATCACCGGGGCGCCGAGGCCGTGACTGGTTCATGGCTGATATTGATCCAACGATGAAGCAGAAGCGGTTGGTCGCGCACCGATCGTGTCTCTTCAATAGACTGTGTAGCACAGACACTTCTGTCCCGAACGGGCTTCCCCGCTATTCAGCACGTGCTCGCAGACATGTCAACCTCACTCTGACCCCAATGGTTGCAGACGAGAGCGATTGCTTGATGCCAGTAGGGAGGATGTGCTGCGCGCAGCCCAGCGCTTCCTGTCTCCCGATGTGATTGAGGTATGCCTTGCATTCTTGAAAACTCTTTTTGAGTCTGCGCTCATGCGCGGCCGCCGTGCACGCTGGGTAGAATGCGCATGCGGTCACGCTGGCGACAGAGGCGCAGACGCAGCGTCTGGTCGAAAACCACGGCTATGAGAGCATGCCTCTGGAAATGGCGCCTCCCGCCGAGGTCTAATAGGATCACCGTGCGCCATTGAATGTCTCCAGCGCCCCAACCTCTTCCTGCTCGCCGTCTGCTCGAGTCGTGTCAAAAACTAGTCTTCTCGCATTGGTTTGTTTATTACGTCGAGAGATGGACGCTCGATTTCAAACCAAGGGGAAGTTTGATTTGTTCTCACAGAGATTTGATGGATCGAGGCGTCAGCCTACGCATCCGTGACCTTTGGTGCTGGCGAAAACGCACCTCAGAGCCAGAATCGAAATAGTACTTTGAATTCGGCGCCATGTTCTTATTCGTTGTGACAAGGAAGGCTTTTGATTTTAATTTTTTTTTTTTTTTGCTGCCCCGCTCAATCTGGCTCACACGATTACAGGATGATGGGCGACGAGGCGCTTGTCGTGGCGGGCGCGGGAGATGTATTCATTTCGAGAGGAGGACCGTGTGACGGGTTCTTGGCGCCACTACTGCTGGAAGATGGAGGCGTGCGGTCCTGAGACCTCTTAACGGGCACGGCAGTGGGTGGAAGGTGCTCTGGCAGACGTGAGGCAGTAGCGAGCAGAGGCTCTGTTGGTGGAAGCTGCGCAGAACAAACACATCAGAAGAGGGTTCAGGACTCAGATGTCATCGTCATATTGATAACCGGACCACAGGTAGAGGAACCACGCAGTCAAGAAATGATGTTGTGGTGCACATGGCCAGTCTTACTTGGTCAGAGGTTTGGGCCTCGTCGGGCGTCAAACGACGTGATGTGCGCTTGCGACGCAGTCGCTTCAGCTGAATGTCACGGTGCACGGATTCGAGAAAGAACAAGAGTGAGACGGAGAAGGATCTGGGTTGAGGCAAGAATGTGAGGCACAGCAATGAGCATGGCAAGCTTTTAAAAGCTTACCGATTTTGGCTTGTAATTTAGATTTTGTCGCGCTCGCTGCAGAAGCTCCTTAAATTGGGCTGCATGAGTGCGAACATAGCCAGATTGTCCTTTGGCAATTTTTTGCGCCCCATCGCGGACGGTATAGTCCAATAACTAACATGCCGAGTTGAGCAAAACAGACCAATTTAGGAAGCATGGCCAAATGCAAACCATATGCATCGATCAGACCAGACCTGTTTGCCTTTTGTCTGCGTGGAGGTTAGGCGGCGCTCGCGTTCGCGCCGAATGACCTCCTGGACTAATTGGCTGTCTATCGTCGAAGCACAAAGAGACGGTTGAATGAATCCAAGTCGAAGCGGCGCAACACTCGCGAGAAAAGTGCAGACGCGGTCGAGGCGGACATACTGGACAACGGGTTGAGTGCATCGCACTGTGCGTTGTACAGCAATGAATATTCCTGGTGACGCCAGGTCAGTTCGGCCTTGCCACCATCCATTGGCAACTGCAAAATAACGACAAAGGGAGGAGTATGACAAGCAGAAATAGTGTGGATAGAGCGAGCGAAAGCGAATCCGGGTGAGCAAGTGGTTGAGCCATTGCAGCAACAGGGAAGCAATATTGCAAGGGTGCGTTTGACGCACCCCAAGGCCCTTGAGAACGGAACGAAGCTGCTTGGGGGTTTGAAGGGCGTACACCATTTTGGGCATTGGAGGTCGCTTTGAAGAAGCAATGGCACTGGAGGCAGAATGCAGGTCAAAGGTGAGTGCCGCGGGTGCAGGTGCACACCCGACAGTGCAGCAGCAGAGGGCGGTCGAGCATGAAGCGTGCGCAAAACCGACGTGCTAGCACAGGCCAAAGCCTGAACAGGGGTAGGGCCGGTTGAGGCTGTCTCTGTAGCAGGCGGAGGAGGCACGTTCTGTGCTACTTGAGCACCAGCGGTGGCTGTGCTTGCCAAATCAGGCGGCGGCTGGGGAGCGTGTGTGGCAATGGCAGGCTGTATCGTAGCGGGTAGAGGAGCAACGGGGGCTTCGGAGCTGGATGGGGTAGAGCTGGGAGGTCCGTTGCCCGGTGAGCTTCGCAGGGAGGCCTTGCGATCGGTGATGAGGACGCAATTTGTGTCGAGGTGTTGGTTGATGAGTTTCTCAGGGACCAAGGCCTCGCAGACGGGGCACTGCACGGTTTTGGGGGCATGGGCTTTGGCCCTTTTGCTACTGGGTGTGGTCACGGAAGGCTCAGCTTGGGCGTTGGGCCCCTGAGAGCGTGCGCTTCGTTTCGAGCGCTTTGATTGCGCCTGTGGAGATGCGACTGTGGGCGGCGAAGAGGGGACGGGCAGCGCGCCTTCAGCGGTGTTGACGTCATTTCCAGTCTCTGTGGCAGGGGGCATTGTCTCGCCAGCCTGGGCTTTGCGCAGTAGCAGTGGTCTGCAGCAGGTACAACAAGCACACCATCAAGGCATGGCGCCTCATCCTTGTTGAAGGAAAGATGCAACCCCAAAGATGCAACCCCAAACCCCTCACTAAACAAACAAACAAAAAAAAAAGGTGCTTCTTACTTGGCGCGGCGGTACATCTCGAGTACGTGACTCAATCCGATGTTGGGAATCATGTCCGAGATGCCACAGTCCTGAGGGAGGTTGGCACATCAAGGTGTGCGTGAGCGTACAGAGCAAACACCATGAAGCTGCGAGGGCGAGCGTTGAAGGACGATGCTACCTTGCTGCAGATGGGACACTGTTTCTTGAAGTTGCGTGTTTGCTGCGTCAAGTGTCGACGGATGCACTCGGAACAGACTGCAGGAGAGGCAGAGGTGCACGATGGCGGCTCGTGAGCACATGGGGCGTCATGTGGCAGAGGCCTTGAGTGCCGATTATCCCAGACGCATTGGGGACTGACAATTGTGAGAGCAGGTCTTCAGCAGGACGGGGTGATTAAAGTAGCCTTGACAAATGGGGCAGCGGAGGGAGCCGTCGAGGGACTAGGGGGGGAAGAGCAGAGGAAAAAAGGGAGTATCAAAGGACCAGACGAGCAAGGGTGAGCTGAAGAAAGGGGTTGGGTGTGGCCGTGGCGCTGGATGGAATTGTGCTTACGCGCAGCGCCGGGTCTTTCAAGTCACCATCATCAATACCGTTGGCCTCGGCCAAAAGCCGGGCACCCGCCTGCGCCATCTTCTAGTTTTGGCCAGGCAAACTAACGGAAACAAGCACGAAAACGAATGAGACATTTGGATACCGAGGCATTTTGCAGGCACAGACAACACACGGAGAGCGAGCACAAAGGGAGAGGGAGAGGGAGAGGGGACAGGGAAAGAGGAAAGAGATCAGCGAGAGAGATGGAAGAGAGATGTAGGGAAGGAGAGAAGGAGACGGGTAGAACTCCGTTACCAAATCAGAGGACAAATAACCCCAACCATAAGTAGGCAGGGGCAGGGGCAGGGACAGGGGCGAGGGCAGGGACAGGGGCAGGGGCAGGGAAATCAAAGCCAGACCAAGCTCCGCCGTCGCCACCAACACGTCGCGTCGCCCGTCAAGCAGCCACTCACCGTATGTAACGGTCACTAGTTGCGCCTCTGCTCGGGCAACACCAGTTCCACACACCTATTTATCAAATGGACCGACACACACACGGACAAATAACAGGGCCAGTTCTCGGGCCCACAAGCACCTCCTTTTAATACTTGAAATAACATTATGCTTTGCATGAAATCTACAACAAGTCTATAATATGCGCATAAAATCCAGCGGCAACGTCAATAATGTCAGACTTTTACGCTCTGTTGTCAACACCTCGTGCACAACTTTTCTCTCTCTCGCTCTCTCGCTCTCTCGCTCTCTCGGTCTCGGTCTCCGAATCCGTATCCGTAGATCTGGATCCGTAGATCTGTATCCGTATTCGTATTGGTATTGGGTTCGGTATTATTGAGAGCTTGGTCGTTGTTGGTGCGTATGGTCGCGGTTGGTGGGTGGACCCTCTGGACGTGAAAGTGGTGCACAGCCTCGAGGCGGAGCATCTCCCGTGTTGTGTGAACCGGTCGGTCCGTTTGGAAGCTGTGGTTCGATACCCGAAAAGTATCATTTCAGATCGTGGGCGGCGGCGGGGCTCCTAGGACGCTTTGTTGTGAAGCTCAGTACCAGGCTGCAGTCACACGGTGCTCGAGTGGCGCTCACTTACCAGACTGCTAATGACAGGCTTTGCGGTGGAGCACTGTTTGGCTTGAGCCGCAAGACCTCGAGCATGGCTGGCCGATCTGGCTTGTTGACTTTCAACTATAGCAGTGAAAGCGAGGACGATGGCAATGACCTCGACCAGAACACCACCGCCCCCCTTACGTCGCAAGGGCCTGCTCAAGCCAGCACAGAGTCTGTGGCAATTGCTGCCAAAACCACGGCCGCGCCAGCACAGGATGTAGGTCCTTTTTGCATCTTTGCTCGTCGTTTCTTCCCGTCACCTCACTTGTTTCTGTCCCAACACAAGCAGCACGCGTTGAACACGAGCAAACTCACGCCCGCACGCTCTGCATGTCCAGTCGGTTGCCTCAAATCAGTCCGAGGTGGAGGCGGACCATGATACAAAGTCTGAGACTTTGATGGATGCCGAGCCAGAAGTGCAAGACGTTGCTCCGTCCCCCGAACCCCAAGAGGCGGCCACAGACGAGCCCCAATCAGTGACATTAGACCCCAACATGTCAACTGAAGATATCATTGCAGCCTACCCTCTGGTAGGTCTGCCCTGCGTGCAGCACGCCTGCCCTTGTGGAATTTGCCCTCGCATTGACCATCATTTCATCTGCTTTTTGATTTTTTTTTTTGTCCTTGGTTGCCTCTTCTTTCCAAACTTAGCACCAAGCCCCCTGGACGGCCGCTGTGCAGTTTTTTCAGAGCTGTCGAGCCCAAACACCAGACTCGGAGTCTGCAAGCGATGCCAGCTTGGTCAGGATTCTTGCATGTCTGGAGCACTTGGGTCGCACCATACCTTGGATCAAGCTACCGCTGCCGCTACTTCAGGCTCAACTCCCCCTGCCCCCGCCCCACGATGTAGGATGACCTGAGCAGCCTGTGGGTGCCTCCGTCACCCCCGCGACCGGAGCCCAGCCCACCACCACCAGAGAGTGCAGATAATACTTCAGGCCGAGCTGCAGCAGGGCTCAAGGCTGACCGTGTGGCAGAGCTGAAGCGCAAAGCACTGGCTCGGAAACAATGCCGCAAACGCTTTGACGATCTGGTGCTGCGTGCCAATGTCCTTGGCACCAGGTATGCATGCGCCGAGAATCGTCAGACTCAAATCTTTCGGCATGACCCCTGGGCTCGAGTCTGAGTGGCAGGCAAAAGCTCACCTCATCAATGCGCCTTGTTGTGACAATGCTCTTACATCCCAGTGATGCTGATGTCCCTGAGCATGTGCGACGGAGCGTGGCCATGGCCACACGACTCGAGGACTTTGTAGCGGGCGAGCTGTCGCTCGAGTACATTCAACGCCATCTGCTCGAGTATGACGCCTACCTGACCGCAGTCGAACGTGAGCTTGCCCCAGGCGATTGGACCATGACCTGGTCTGCTGAGATGGGTCGTCACTGTTTCGTCTCGGATACCACCGGTGCGTTGTCAAGTTGTCATGCCGGCCAGCGCTTTTCAAAAGTTTCAAACAAAGTCGTGGAACTCACGCCATGCATACCTGCCTTTGTGTTCCGGTCGATGGCACAGGGCGGATTCGCTGGTCGCGCCCCTCGTCACCTGATAAAATTGATGCCTGAGTGCTTTGTGTACGCTCCCATTACAGACGCGTTTGCTGCCTGCCTGCGGCAGGTGTTGCCGTTTCAGTGTTGTCTTGAGTTACTGCAACCTGGGCCATAACCTCGAGACTCGGTCACAACTTGCTTGAGTGAGAATCTCGAAAGCCATTGCTCATCATACGTTGAACGTCAGTAACGGCTCAATTTTTCTGAGCGTGTCACCGTTCGAGTGTGTGATTTCATGGCTGCTCAGCACCCAAATGTTTTGTACATGACGACAAGCACAATCTACATGTTATCTCCAATATTAAGCCACCCAGTTGGCTATGGTGCCGCTCCTTGGTCCAGTGCAATCGAAGTTTTTTTGGATGCAACCGATTTTCATTTCTCGTGTCGGCATTTCAATGCTTACACCTGTTGCATTGCATGGTCGGAATACGTCTCCGATCCCGAGTCGCTTGACAACAGTGGCTGCTCACGCGCACGCAGTCTATACAGAGCGGCGTGGAATAAAATCAGCTGTGATCCTCATTTCTCGGAAGCAAGAGCTGGCGCAAAGTCAATGGGATCTGCAACTGCCGCGGCAGGCGCAAAGGCTGACCTTTGTTCGCGACGCCACGTGCGCGCTCGAACCGAGCGGCCAGTCTTGCGATGATGCGAAGCATGAACGTGGGCGTCAGCCCGATGCCTACCACTCTGGCGCCCGCTGTAGTGGGAGCGCACCGAATCCCGGTCGCGATCTCGGTTGCGGTCGCGTGAGCGGTGTTTCTTGACGTAGACAATTTCTGTTGGACGATAGCCTTGGCGATCACGGCGCAAATCTGCTGTCGAACGCTCTGGAAGAGCCGAGTTGTCGCAAAAGCTTGCATTGCGATACTGCACGACCATGCTGCAAAGTGCCAAGAAAAGCCACAGGCCCACGAGAAGGTTGTCGCATGCAGGTATGGTGTCATGCGAAGCCTCCAAGGGGGCCAAAATATCCTCTTCGAGCACGATGGCTACTTTTAGAAAGTTGCAGTGTTCGAAATAGCCCAACCCTGTTTGTGACGCATCACATTGAGAGCAGAGTCAAAGGAGAAAAAGTGGGCATCCCGCATGTAGCGGGTGGTTGTGGGACAAAGGCTCCCCTCTCATTCTGGGTTAGACCAGGAAGCGAGCCTTACCACAGCAAAAGCCAAACGAGCCCATCAAAGCCGTGCTGCCCACGATGATGGGTTTTTCAATGTACAGGGCCAGTAGGCCGGCCAGGACCGAGGCGGTCAGATAAATAACGGCAAAGTTGCTGTTGTCACTGAACATGTGGAGGTGGCCTGCAGGGAACAAACGGTCACAGATTGTATCATGAGCGCGGCGGGGAGAAAAGAAGAGCAGCGTTTGCTATCGATAAACTATGACGGGTTGCAAGCGCTCGGCAATACCGCGGGTGGCAGGGGAAGCCGAAATCACATCTCACACGCACCAAATGCAAACCGCCCGGCAAGGGCGAGGCCAAACCCGCAGCAGGCGCCGGTCAAGAACACCCCCAGGCGCAAGACCATGAGAGCCAGAGTGCCCGCCAAGAGTCCCAGGCAGAGGCTCAGCTCGAGCTTGGCTGCAGGACCAACCAAAGGCAGCGCGCAGCCGACAGTGGCGTCAGTAACCATGCCCCTATGTGCGAGGCACATACAGGGAAAGGAGAGGCGACCACCTTACTTTGCTCAGTGCCAGGACCACAGCATTGAGGCATGGCTAGCACCGTTGGTGACCATATGTAGAAAGAGGCTGCCACACAGGCGAAGCCGCCGATGAAGAGCCCTATATCGGTGGCGCGGCGAGAACCGTGAGCAACGCGGCAATCGATGTGGACCATCGGAGCACCGCATACAGTAAAAACAGAACAGGCATGGTGGCTAGCGTCGTTGGCAAAGCCATTGCCTGGATCGATGCGTACGTACAGATTCGAATGAGGCGGTAGCCAAAGAAGGCGAGGATGAGTGCGGCCGTCATGCAACTGCCAACGAGGTAGCCGCGGTTGCTGGGGTCCTGGATGGTAGCAACGACGGCTGTCCAGTTGGTGGCTTGAATCGCGTGCATGGGTGAAAGGTCGGCTGAATCTGCATCGAAAGACAGGCCCACACAAGACGGGCACACACATCCAGAGAGCCCGATCGACACACCATGAGGTACATCGGTGGTGCGGGCGTTTCGTGCCGGCCTTGCAGCTCATCAGCACGAACCGTTGTACGCCAGCGTGCCGTTGGCCACCACCGTCGTCTCTGCCATGATACCGAGTCACAAGCAAACCACACCAACCGCCCACAACACACGTACTGCGAGCTCTCACAGCCCGAGAAGCGAGACTGCCCTAATCGCCCCCGCTCACCACCACCGCCGCCATTGAGCTCATTGAGCTCGTCTCGACCCCAAAATCTTTCCCTCCCTCTCTAAAATAAAAAATTTACAATTTAAAAACATGAGGTGGTGTGCTTTTTCTTGTATACATCCATGGATGTACAACTACAACTGCTAACAACAACCTAGACCTGAGGAGCATATGGGGGGTGTAGGATGGCTTCAATAAGGTCAACTCAATTGGATGGTGGCTATGCTACGAAAGCCAAGACGGTGCATGGTATGAGGGGCGAGTCATTCTTCGGGTACTACAATTAAGCAAAGACTGCTGTTTTGAGGACGCCGCCTTCGTTGAGAAAGGTGGCGTAAATGAGGTCTGGGCGGGGCGTGAGGGCCGTGCCATTGAAGCTCTCCACAATTCTCAGAAGACCGGTGTTGTCAGAGGGACCGTTAGCGCCACCCACCAAGTACACTTCACCTCCAAAGACCGCTGCCGAATTGATGGCGCGTGGAGTGGACAGCGTGAGCGCGAGCTGCGTCCACCCACTGTTCAGGTCATCCATCCTCAGAATACTGTCGAAATAGGAATAGCTGTTCTCATGGTCCAGGCCCCCTGGGGATGCATTCGCAGAGGCCAGCGCCCGTGAGCCGTATGTGCGATAGACAGCCGCAGAGATCACCTTGGGTGTCACGCCAACTGAAGCAACCACCAACCAAAGATGTAAAGGGAGTTCTGGTAGGCCACAAGGCCTATGCTGGCGGCCGGCCGCGGCAAGTTTTGGCCATACCGCCAGGACACGCCGTTGAAAATCTCAACTGTGCTCACAGAGCCCCAGCGTACGTTGTCATTGATGTAGTAGAAGCCACCCACACACACAAGCTCATCTGAGATCGGGTGGAAAAAAAGGTGAAAAAAAAAGTGAGGGTCAGAGGTCAAGGCAGGACTGTCGTGCGGGTGGCAGGGGGCTTGATGATAATCAACAGCACAGGGAGCGCTTTGCCTGGCAGTGCTCTGTCAAATGGTGGTGACAAAGGCCAACCTTGAAACGTAGCACACGAGAGACCCGAGCGGCCGGGGCCGTTGAGGGGCGGGCCAGCCGTCCAAGAAACACCATCATAAATATAGACACTGCGCAGTCGGTTCTGGCCATTGTCATTGTGAGGGCCACCCCCCACGACATAGATCTTGTCTGTCAAGTAATTACACGTGAATTCCGGTCATGAGTGGCGTCGCTCAAAGATCTCGGTCAAGGCGGCTCGGATATAAAAGGGTACACAGAAAAACAAGGCAAAGGGGGAAGGAGGGTTGTTGTTGGTCAAGGCCCCTTGGCTGAGAAGATTGGAGTGCCAACATGCAGTTTATATGCTATGCTCAGCCCTGCAGTGAAGGCGTACCTTGGAAGGTGGCAGCAGCAGCGCCGGTGATGATAATGGGTAGACTCAGAAGCCGGGACACAAAGCCCGTGGCGGAGATGGCAAAGACGGCGCTTGATCCAGACCCTCCTGCAGCAACGAGGCGATTGCGCCAAACCGTGACGGCTGGACTCGTGGGCAGTGCCACGCTCAGCTGCATCGCATGCCAGGTGTCATTGTCATAAAGCTGGGCGTAGCCGCTGCCTGCGTCTATGAAAACCTCCTCAATGTTTGCACCAGCCTCGACCTGCTCCAAGGCTTCATCGATGCGCTCTAGCTCGCCATCAAATGTCTTGATGGTTTCCTGCAGGAAAGATATGTTGTAAAGAGCGCCGGCAGCAGTGCCAGCGGCGGCATCCACTTCTTGCTCCAGAGTAGCCAGGCGTAGGTCCGTGCCGTTGGTGAGATTGACAATGCGCGCTTGCGTGGCATCCATGTCTTGCTCCAGAGTGGCCAGGCGTAAGTCCGTGCCGTTGGTGAGATTGACAATGCGCTCTTGCAGCAGGGCTTGGTGATTCAGTGCGGTTGCCAGCTGCTCTGTGAGGCTTTGAACCTTGGCCTCAAGCTGCGCCTCGCGCTCGGCAGCGGCGGTCAGGTTAGCTTGGAGGCTGGTGGCGAGCATGTGCAGGGAAGAGATGTTGGCAGTTTGGGCCTCGATGCGCGTTTCCAGACGTTCAAGACGGCTGGCTGTGGCGAGCTCTTGAGCGGTGACAGAAGCGTTGAGTGCGGTGGCATCGGCCAGCATTTGGGATAGGGTGGCCACAATGTCCCAGCCATCCACAACAAAGCCGCGGGTGGTCGCGACTTGCATCTGGCCCTCGGCCACCGTTAACGTGGGCACGGCATCCTCAGTGGTGGTGGCCGAGGTGAGGAACACAGCAAGCAAAAAAATCGCCAGCCTCAACGTCGTGGCTGCTTGGCGAAGCCTCATCCTGCTGATCGTCCAGCGTCCTGGCGGGAAGCTACCCCGCGACATGAGGTGTGATGTGATGTGCGTGTACACTTGATCTGACCAAGATGCAGACCTGCGACTCCTCACCAACCTCCCTCACCCCTCCAGTAGCAACGTCTCACCGCTCACGTTCAGCAAGAAGGCCCAAGCGCGAAAAAGCGCATGGAAGCCAAGAAGCCCGAGGTAACGCGTCACTCAGCTCGCTCCGCGATCGATCTGCGCAACAGAGAGAGAGAGAGAGAAACAGAGAGAGGAGAGAGAGAGAGAGAGAGAGAGAGAGAGAGAGAGAGAGAGAGAGAGAGAGAGAGAGAGAGAGAGAGAGAGAGAGAGAGAGAGAGAGAGAGAGAGAGAGAGAGAGGAAAACACACACACACACACACACACACACACACACACACATTTCCGTTTCGTCATGCTCTCAGTCTTATGGGGCGTGGGAAGCCTGTTGCCCTGTTGGGCGTTTGTCTACCCGACGACTTCCAGCACGCGTTTCGGCCAGGTCTGGATCGCGCAAGCAGGTCGGTCAAGCACCCAGATATGCGCCTCTCGGCGTTTGTTGTGACCCATTGATTGAAACGAATCAAGGTTCTTTTATGGTTGACGAGCACCTGGTATGGGGGTGAAGCAGAGCATCATGGACACAATGATAAGATCGATTCATTCAAAACGGGCGTTGGCGCCCGGGTGAGATATGGCCACCGTGTCCTTTCAGCTCGAGAGCGAGCCGATAGGTGGCCCGAGTACATGTTCGTTATCATTCAGAAAGAGAAGGCGGGGGAGTGCTCTAGTGACCCATGAGGGTCCCTTCCCAAGCCGAGGAGGTTGCCTTGCGCTTTCTGACTATCAGGACTTGATGTCCTTGTGATTTGGGCTGTTGGCAAAGGAAGTGACGGCAATGACGTCTCCCAGCTCCTCATTGTTGGTCGGTCCTGTCCGTCGTGATGTGCGCCTGTAGCTCGCAGCAGAGTGAGTGGTTACACAAAGCCCTGGCAACGGCAATTGGGATGGCGGCAGAGCCCCAGGGACGTACCGGCGTGACATGACGCGGTCCATGACCTGACCCACCCGAAGCCATCGGGTTTCAGCCATGCTTTCGGCCACCCGTTTGTTCTCAACGCTGTATTCCGCCTATCTCAGTGCAAAATTGCTTTGATGAGGAGGCGAAGGGCTAGTGACGCCTGAGGTTTATGCGCTCTGTTGCCATCACATGCGCTCCACACGACTGCTCAAACCTTGAGAGCCTCTTCACGATGCGCCTTGAACCACTGGTGCGCAAAGCTGGCCACAGCCACAGCCAGCAACGTCATGACCAAAACTATTAAGCCATGCCGATCAAGCGCCATGAACATCTTCAACGTGATTCCGGGCCCTGTTCGCGTGCCAGATGCCCTCTCTCTTCACGCAGACGCAGCTTGGTCGAGGGGTACAATCAAAGGCCTCTTACCAACGGTGACAGGTACCCACACAGACTGGCTCGTTGTCACGGCAAGTGAGATGATGATGATCAGCAACACCAGGCACGTGGGCAACACCCGAAGAACGAGGCTATCAAACCGTCGCTATGAGCCGCCATGTCAAAGGGATCCACCAAGAGCAATACAAAATAAAGCCGATGAGCCAATTCCCAGAGGCCAAGCAGTGGAAAGAGTGGGAAAAGAGGACAAGGCCCACATTTTTTTTTACCTGCATCACCAACAAGTCGTGCCGAACCATGGCGTCACTGATGGCATGACTCATCATGACCATGGAGATCACCAGGATGCACACAAAGAGATACATGTCGATCCACACCAAATCCTATAGCACAAAACCCATAAGGATTGCCTCATCAAACCAGGCTATCGATGTACGTCGCCAGCAACCCTTCGCTGATGCGCGCATTTGCGAGGTGCGTACCTCCGATGGCGGGAGCGCTGACAGAATTTGGCGTCGAAGCTGCCCTCGACATCACGCCCGTGCACATGAGTCTTCACATTCTCGCAAAGAGTTCAATTTGGTGGCCACTCCCTCATCGTCACAAACCTGAGTCTGTACGACCAGGGCAAGCATGGTCATGGACGCTCGCATCATCATGGTCTTGGCTGGGTTGACTACCAAGGAGAAGAAGCCAATGGCCACAAATAACGCGCTGCCAAGCCAAGCCACCACATGGAGACAGACATGAGAATGACACAGCTCGGCTCAAGCCTACCGCAACACGTTCGCGGTGCCAACCTTGGGACGATAAGATTCATGGTCATGGGACTATAGAGACGCCGTGCCTTGAAGCGGCAGCCACCTCCATAAACCAGGCCAGATATGTTTTTGCCCACGCAATCAATCTGAGTGAACGTGAAACCTGCCCCAGGTCCAACAAGTGACTTATTGTACGCGACACGCTCCGAGGAACTCTGCAGCAGAAGAGCAATGGAAGGCCGCTGCGGACACACCGGCTTTTGTCACGTCAAAATCGTAGCGCGACGTCTTGACTGGCATTGTAATGATACCGTATGGTACATCGAGTGTGAAATTGATCCAAAATTCCTGAGGTATCATTGGACGACATTAGGCACAGCGTAGCCACGTGCCTGGATGGAAGGATGTTTGAAGGCTGCCCTATGACCGCACCCATGTGGTGGGCATGGACGAAGACTCAAAGCACCCCAAATCGGCAGCAACGGCGGCAAACCTGGGCATCGAAAGGAAAAAGCTGCAAGTCGTACACCTGCGCAAAGGTGCCTCGGAAAAAGGATGTTCGCTTCTGAAAATAGCCATCAGGAATCAGGTCCCCACACCATCCTGATGTGCAGTCCACAAACGCCGTCTAAATAAGACCGCACGCAATATACCAGCTGTGAGGCCGTCGCTTTTGAGGAGAGGAGTCACGACCATAAAAGAGTGACATGCCAATGTCGCCAGCGGTGGCGACGCACTGTGGAGGTGGCCAAGTCTTCGCGACTCTTGAGGTTATCAAAGGAGGCCTGAATGTCCCAATTATCCAATTCGCAAGAACAGTTGCCTCCGAATAATGGGCCATGTTGAAAGCAGTCACAGGGCTGCACCAGCGAGCAGAGTCATTGATGCGCGCGTTAGGGAGAATTGCCAGCATTGATCGACCAGTGGCATCGAGCTAACCGGCTGCTGGATATCGCTGTCTTGAAAGCCGTAGAGACTCTCGGCCACCTCGAGCTGAAAGTACTCCTTCACAATGAGTGTCGAGTCCATGGTACCTAGGTGTAACGGCAGGGTCATGACTTGAGTGTGCACGGAGCGACCTGATCATGACTCGCGCCAGGATCAGAGGATAGCAGCCAAGGCAGCTGAGGCAGGCGACATTGGGCAGAGGCTTGTTTGTACCAGAGGCTTCGGATATTGCGGAAGGAACAGTAAAGACCAGGTCAACGTCTACCCGACAAAAAATAGCAGTCGGCACGTGTGTGACCGTCTCGTCGTGTGTGCCGCTATTTTACATGCATAAGGCATCACTAGTGCTGCCAGCCACCCGGAACGTACAGACGGGTACAGGTGGAATGGTCGCGTTGAGATCGATGAAGGGGTCCTCCCGCACGGTCATGATGCCAAAGGTCATGATGAAGGAAGATTTGATACCGCTTGTTTCTAAGACTCATTGGATGACCAAAAACATTTCCGTGACTGAGGGTTCGAGCGGATGTCGGTAGGTCAACGAGGCAGAAGAGGTGTTCAAAAAACAAACAAACATCGAGGGCGACAGACCTTCGTAGGGACGGATAAACGTGCGGTTGAGGTTGGCAATGGTTTCGGCCGACATGGTGGTTGAGAGGTCGGGGCGTTCGCGCTGCGGCCCGCGCGGACAGCGATTAACATTGCTTCCACTGCAGCGGGCGTCGTCGCTGTTGGGGCTAAAATTTGCTTGCGCGGCTATGAGGCAGCAAGAGGAGTGCGGGCAAGACACCAGCGCGGGCGGGTTGAGCGTGGGTGCAACCCGATGTGCAACATGAACCAGGCTCTTCAGGTTGCATAGCAGCGAGGTTGCATGGCAAGACCATGCGTACCACCCGAAGCGACGATAAAAAGCCCGAACATGCCAACCAGGCGCGCCCAGAAATGGCAGCGGGGCAAGACAGTGAGGCTCATGATGCCGGCAACGCCCCTTGGCACCACCAGCTAGGCTGCTTGCAGAAAAAAAAAATGAATGCCGAGTGCAGAGCCGCCAAAGCCTGACGTAACTCGAATCCGCGGCGAGCGATGACGATCCCAAACCCGTCCAACCAGGTAAGGGCTCACACGAGCTCGTTGTCAAGTAGGTCTGATCGGTTCCTACACACACACACACTTTCATGGTCCTCTCCACGCTGAGAGAGAGAGAGTTTAGGTGCAAATAAGTTTCAGAGATCTCGTGTTTTTACAACGGATCAATCGGAGAAAGAAAGCTGTTTTATCTATCGTTTGAGAGATGATGGGCGTTTCTTATCACTTCTCAGAGAGAGCTTTGCGGACATGGAGTTCGTCCTAATTTTTTTGTGTCCCAAAACATGACGCACCTACTTGTCAGTGTGTGTGTGTGTGTGTGTGTGTGTGTGTGTGTGTGGTGTATGTGTGGGTGACCTGACTGACTCTCTGTGGTCTGTTGGCATCGGGGCCAACTCGAGTTGCTTGATCGATTTTAACCTTGGCATCGATTGCTCTGTGCTGGTACCCCAGTTCGTTTTAAAGTCGCTTCTTTCAATTATTTTCTAAGTGAACATCATGCCAACCGACTTTTGACATGAAGAAAGACATGGGTGCTATCCCCCGTCACACCACACCAACCACTGCTCGTCGAGCGTCGGACAAGCCACACGAATCTCCGTCAATGGAGAATGAATGCCGAGCCCATGGCCGCATGGCCTCGTGAGCTACGCAGGCGGCTTCCCGGCTATACTTGGTTAGGCGTTGGTGGCAATGTCAACATCAAACACATCCTGTTCGACATCTTCATCGGCTTGGCGCGCCTGAACTGAGACATGGCTCGCAGGAGCATCCTCGTGCCGAACAATACCACTGTCGTCATCGAGAGCCTCTGATCGATCGCGCGCCTTGTGTGCTTCCCGTCGCCAGTTGGTGAAGAACAGCACAATGACGACCATGGTGATGAGCTTCAGTGCGTCTCCAGCAATACAGCCCAACCACAGGCCCGGCAATTTCATGTGATGAACGTAGGCCAGCTCGTAACATGCTGGAATCATGGCACCGTAGGCAAAGACCAGCATGATTGCGGACAACAGCATCATGCGGCTCATTCCTACAGCAATCAAGTTTGCGGGCCCAGCAGCACGGAATGAGTGGGCATGTCAAACGTAGAAGAGAAGGAACAGAAAAACAAAGCAAAAACGAGGCCAAATGCCGAGCTGTCGACAATGACAGGTCAAAGGCGGAGAAGAGCCCGGCACACCAGCGCACCTTCCATCAAACTGCCCAAGGTGGCCGTGAAAACGTCTACATGTGTGGCGGCCGATGAGTATGACAAGATACCAGGGGCAAGGTCAATCAGTGAGGCAGATGCGTGATCACACACTCACACGCAGCGTACGCAGCAACGCTGTATGGCGCAATCTTGGCTGTTAGCGCAATTACGGCCTCGTCTCTACATGGCACGGCGAACTGTGAGTGGACGAAGCACGATGATATCGCTTGCACCAATGATGCGTGGTACCCACTTGCTAAAAGGCATGGCCAGATAATCGCGCAGTACAATAATCAGGATGCCCAGTACAACCACAAGCACTACCGAAGCCAGCATGCCCGCACAGGCTGCCGCTTGTGCCTACACATGGTGCCAGGTCCCGGTCAGCGTTTAACACAAGGCCATATAGGCGCGCACGAATAATGACGCTGCCCAACGTACACGGCGAGGTCGGTTGGCACCCAGATTTTCTCCAATCCGAATCTGCGTTGCTAATCCAATGCCCCACCACTAGACCATTTGTTCAAAACCGGGAACGAAAGCAGAGGGCGGCCCAATGCTTTAAATGAGGGAAAATGCAAACCCAGACCGCCGCGCTGTACCTCCTGTCGCTTCGCCTCTCTACGTGAACGCACCATGGCCCAGCCCAGGTTGAAGATCTGGAACATGGCGCCTTGCGCCGCCACGTCGGTTTCCGTAAAGCTTCCGGCCATTAGCACGAGCGACTGTCAGTCACGCACGGGGCAAGGTAAGGGCACGTGAGCCTCAATACACAGGGCTCATCACGACGCCTCAAATAGGTCGCTTCACAAACCTGAAAAGCTGACTCGTCAAATAGTAGCGCCAGGCCGCAAAAGCCGCTCTCCTACGAGTTCAAGTACAAGGAGTGAGGCAGCTGCTACATTGGTGGCTTAACCACGACAGTGTCAAGATCAAGCTCCACCACCCCAGAAACACCTCCCATCCATCAAAAAGCAAATGAAGCATGTGTAGAGGATTATCGAACCCGAAGAAAGAGAGTCATGCGATCCCAAGAAAAGTTGCTCAAGTGCAAGCCGGGCCAGGTGGCTTTGTGATACTTGCGAACGCCAAACCTATTTGCGGCGCATGCCCAATGCAGTCGGTCAGAAAATGCCGCAGCAATACCATCAGCGAATCGGGTCGAAGGGAGTCACACTGACATGTAAATGCAATAAGCAACAAGCTGAAAAGTGGCCGTGGCGGCTGTGGCCATGGGGCTTCCTTTGAACCCGAATCCCTCCCAATCGCCAACGCCGTAAATGAACAACTGCAGACGGAGCGCCACGGTAGAAGGTAAGGCGGGACAAAGTCGTCGATGTGAGATTCGGACATCTCGACGGTTGGGGCTTGTGGATCACAACCGTACCTGATTGAATCCAAAATTCACGCCCAAGGCCAGCAAGGACACCACGGTTGCAGGCAAAACAAAGCCTTGCACCTGTGGCACAAGTTGACCCAGAAGTGAATGTGCGCTCATGGGAGGAAGCTTGTCAGTCGAAAGGGCTTACTTGAAAATATTGACGGACACATGCGAAAAGAGTCATTGGGATAATGGTTAAGATGGACATGCTGTCATGGAGGCAGGAATTGCAATGATACCGCGTTGAGGAGTGCTGGCGAGTGCTGAGCAGAGGCGGCGGGCTCCGGTTGAAGGCCACGGCGGCAAAGGAAGAACGTACATTGAATACTCTCGGACGTAATGTAAAACTTCGGCATCCTTCTCAATCATGCCAACAAGCTAGCCATCAAGATGCATCAACCATTTACAGGCGACCTGAATTAGGCCATGATAGCGAGGCACGATGGTCTGACGAGCGGGCGTGGGGCTGACTGAGAGCGCAGAGACAAGAGGCGGTCACCTGTTCGGTATACACAAAGAGGATGACGACGGGAATGCATAAAATTAAAAGGCAGACTACGGCCACTTGGAACCAAATGCCGACCAAGCTGGGGTTGTTGGCGCCCAAGGCTTGGGAACCAAGGCTGCTGAGGTTGCTGGCGGCACCGTAAATGAAGACCATGGCAATCATCATGATGACCTGAGCCAGCGAGGCGCCAGCCAGCTCCTTGGTGCCAAGATGGCCCAGGAAGGAAGCATCGACGGAAAAGACGAGGAGACGGCAGACGGTCGTGGCCGAGATGGAAGGCATGAGACGGCCCACGGCGCGGACCTCCCGCTTGAGCAGGAGGCTAAAGTTGATCACCTCTGAGCGGTGCGGGGCCAGCAGAGGGCGAGTCTCGAGGCTTTGAGCCATGGTTGGACGGTCAGAGACGGTAGGGATATGGGTTGTGGTGAGGGCGATGGGGAGGGCCAAAACTCCTGCATAACCGTTGTACACAAGGCACAGGAGGAAAGCAGGCGGTACTCAGGCTCGGCACAGCAGCGAGGGGCAGCGGCCAACGGCAGGCGCGTTTCCGGAGCTACAAAAGGGCCCAAGGCCAAATCGGTCATGCAGCAGCTGTGAGATCATGCACTCGGAGAGATGGGGCTCACATCAAGGGGTAGGGTCAGCGGGATGCCAAAAGCAGACGAGGTCAACTGGTGGCTCCGAGGCAGCAAACTGCCTGACAACGCAAATGGCAACGCCACACAGCCACAAATGCCTCGATATCGACACGTGCGAATTGAAAACACCTTTCCCAACAACTCGACACGACGAGCGGGCTGCACAAGACACACACCAAGCCTCGGCAGCGGCAGAGGCACACCAGACACGAGAGAGGGAAACGATACCAGAGCAAAGCGAGCCATGTCACGCGCACGCGGGCGATTTCAGAGATCACACACTTGCACGTTCTCACTCTCTCTCGCTCTCTTTCAGCGTCACCCATGAACACAATCATACGATAACATTCATTATCCAACCCGCTGCCCCCGTTGCCAGCCGCTCACCGACCACCGTGTCTCTGCTTTCCCCCGGTTGCCCACCTCCCCCCCTGGCTGCCATTCCATCGCCGGGTTGTTCCTTTTTTCAAACCTTGACGAAAAGCAGCAATGTCAGATTAAAATGAGACCGACAGCAACTTGATAAAAGGTGCATCAAGTTACTATGATGACATTAGTAAAACTGCAATAACTCTTGTTATAGGTCATGATATCTCTTTTACATGCCAGCCGAAGCGGGCAAACTTTTTTTTTTCTTCGCTTGTTGCTTGGCAAGGGCGTGGTGGTGGGGTGGGCAAAGTCATTTTGATATCTTCTTTACATGTCGATTTGTCGATAGGGTCATTCTGAACGTTGTGGTTTTATGTGTGAGGGGATCCCGGTGGATGACTTGCATTATTGACCGTGGTAGAGCACAATGTTCTTCGGGGTCTCGTAGAGCTTGACCTCATGGAGCAGACTGGAGTCGGGCAGTTGAGCCACCATCTGCTCCCAAATGAACACGGCCACGTTCTCTGCCGTGCTGTGTTGGTGGAGATGCAATGTCCATTGTCAGCCACGAGCAGGCAAGCGCAAAAAGCGGTACTGAATGCCGCAGTCAAAACAAAAATATATGGCCTCACCTGGGTCGTGTCTTGAAGTATTCTACATCCTCGTCCAGATCTTTGTGGTCCATGGTGTCCATAACAGCGCGCTAAGGCAGAAAGACTTCAGATTATGCCCACCCACAGCCAGGGACCGAGCAAGCAGAAGAAAGAAAGAAAGAAAAAAGCGGGGAAGGCACACAAGCAGACAGGTAGACAGGGAGAAGGAGAAAAGGCCAGCAGGGCACAGCAAACAAGGATGGCTGGTACACGGTGTGTCAAAACTCACATGCATGTACTTTTTGAGGTCGACGAGATTCATGACCATGCCCGTTATCGGGTCCACGGGACCTCGGATGGTGACCTCAACTGCAGGCATTTGGCCGTGAGACCCCCAGTAAGCCATTGGGTGGAGTGAGACGAGTGAGCACTGTCGTTGGCAATTGGGTCGGAGTTGCAGTAGCACCGGGCAAACCCGAGACGAAATGAGTACTGACCTTTGTAGTTGTGGCCATGCTTGTTGGTGCATTTGCCAAATACGTTGGCGTTCTCCTCGGCGGACAGCTCAGAACTGCCAAAGCGGGTGAAAAGGCGGTCAACAGAATCAGATACAGGCAACGTGCCTCAGTTTGAGGACGGTGGGTGCACCAAGAAGCACCAACTCGGCATTGGGTCTCACCTCCACAAGCGGTGGGCAGAGCTAAAGGCCTCAACTCGGGTAATGCTAACTACGGGCCCTGGTCCTCAGCCAAAGATCAAAGGAAAAGGCGGTTGTGCAGCCCAACGGATGAATGAGCCAAATACACAGCGCGCTGTGCAGTCAAAACAACACCCCCGTGTACAGACTTGAGCGCACCGACGGTTTTGGCCCGCTTGGCGACGGTTGATGAAGCAGCCATGTCTTGGCAAGCAAGCGACAGCTCAATGGGAACCGACCAAGTAGCCGCTTGTCCCCCACACACCGACGTTGACTTTCCAACAACACAACTCCCTGCCACACCACACATAACCCCGGTGAGTCAAACACCCCGAGCTCCATCGCCACCGCCACCGCCACCGCCACCGCCACCGCCCGACATTCGCATCCGCTCACAGAGAGAGAGAGATTCGAATATGTCTGACAAAATGTCTCAAGAAAACTGTAGTTTCTAACACACTATAAAACCAAATGTCAGCAAAGCTATGAACAAAACTGTGACTTATATCACACTATCGCTTAGGGCTCCATAATGAAAGCACACACAACACACACACTCACACACACACACACACACACACACACACACACGCGCGCGCGGACGGAGGGCGTGGAGGGGGTTGCAGAGGCTCAAGGCTGCTGGAGAGGGCTTGCCGTTGGTGGCGGGCTGGGTTGACTGGTGGACCTGACTCGGAGGTGGGCGTTTTGTTGAGAGCTTGGGGTTTTGTGGCTGTGGGCTGTATCGTGGATGCGGATTGTTTGGTGTCAAAAGGATGAACGACAGTCTTAGAGCCGAGCCGGAGCCATCCGCGTCCTCGAGCCCAGTTACGGGTGGGGACAAGGGTGTGTCTGTGGTGGAACGACAATGGCAGTCAGTCATCAATCTTGGCCCTGCGGAGACTCCTTTACATACCCAGCAGCTACGCCTGACGGTGGCCGCCTTTAATGTGCTTGCCGACGGATTGGACGTGAACGGCCAGTGGTCCTACATCGATCCAGCCACCGTCACCTTTGAGCGTCGCAAGGACCTCCTGCTCCAAGAGATTGATCGTATAGCACCCGACGTTCTTGGGCTGGCCGAGTGTAACAACTTTACAGAATTTTGGGCTCCCGAGCTGGCACGACGCGGTTATCACGGCGTTTTCCAGCCCAAATCGCACGGCCCTGCTGCTCGGTTTGGCGCCCAGCCCGACGGCGTGGCGCTCTTTGTCCGGACCGCCGCGGGTCTTGAGCTCATCGGAGAGCCCCTTCGCAATGCCATGCGCCCAGTGGCTATCAGCGCGCTCGTACGAGCCGGCCTCACCGCTGAGTCAACCATCAATAAAAGCTCAACCCCGGCAATGACCTCGAGTCCCGCCTTCTTGTTTCGCGTTGCCATGACCCACTTCAAGGCGGGCAAAGGTGACAGCAACACGGCGTTGCGTCGTCAAGATACACAAATGCTGCTGACACAACTTGATGCCGCTGCTGCCGCTGCCGAGTCCGAGGTCCAGGCCACCATTGTCATGGGTGACTTCAACTGCGAGCCAACAGAGGATTGCCATGCCCCATGGCGCGAGCGCGGCTTTCTTTGTGCTGTCGAAGACATGCCCTGGACCACGTGGAAGTTTCGCGACACGCCTACGGAGCCGGGTACAGCTCCACCCCCGGGCACAGCCCCTCTGACCCAACCCAAGGAGAAGCGCGAAAAAATTGATTACATCTATGTTCTCAACGGTCCTGGTGCCCAGGTAGCGGTGGAGGCCTTTCTCGATGTGCCTGCAGATGCTGATATCCCTCGTGCCTTGCCGGCTCCCAATTATGCCTCGGATCACCTTGCCGTGGCTGCACGCCTCAATTGTTTCACAGCCCCTCTGGCATGACCCCCCCCTTGGCCTCTCACAATATCGCAGTGTTTAACCCTATGCCATTGGCTAGTGCACACGTCGTGCTTTCCCTTGTTCTCTTCTCTCTCTTTGTCGCACGCGAGCGTGCTGATGTCCTTTGTAAGAATGAAATGCACCAAATAAATTGACTGCAAGCTCCAGAAAAAAAAAAAAGGAGAAAGTACTCGCGGTGCATCCAGCAGGCAAAATGACAAACGCTGTGGTCTGTTGGCGCTCAGCGCCAAGGCAAGCGGGTCAATATTGAAAACAGAATACGGACAAGTTAAGTGTAGGGGTTATCGCCGCTGTGAGCGCCCCTTGCTTTTCTTGGCTTGTGCGTATTGCCGCCATGCTCGTTGGATAGTCGTAGCGGCCTTGATGGCTTGCCGAATGCGCTGCACACGTGAGCGCTGGCTCTGCAAAGCCGTCATGTACTGTTGCTCTGACGGTGGCTGTGTTGGATCCTTGCTGCGCATGGTCGCAACGGCCGAGGAGGCTACAGGTGCCGGTGTGGCGCGCAAGGAAGGGGTTGATGCTGTCGGTGTGGCACGCAAGGAAGGGGTCGCTGCTGCTGACGGCGGAAATGCGCGTGTCATGCCCATGGTCGGCGAGGGTGACGGTGCGGACGATGGACCCAAAGGGCCAGTGGTCCTAAACGACCCGACATGGCGCACCGAGCCAGAGCTCGGATCCGCTCCCAGCATCCCACTCTCACGGCGAATTTTAGGACCCCCGTGTGCTTCGCTGGTCTGAGCGACAGGGCGCGCCGAGGAGGTTGCCCCTGAAAGTGGTTTGCTTGGTGTGGTCTGCGTCTGGTTGCCCAGCATTTCCTGTTTCAATTGCGCCAGCCGTGCGCGCGTGGCTTCTTCCCGCTCGCGCAGCGCCTGCAACCGCTCACTTGCCTCTGAACCACCACCTATCAAGCAAAAGTGATCGCTGCATGAGAGGGCGCTTGCCAAGAGTCTGCTGTGTGCGGAACAAAAGGTCACGCACCGTCAGCAGGGAGTGTGGAGGTTGAGCGCGACGAGCGTGCCGTCGAACTCAAGCTTGAGCCAGTTCCGCTTCGGCCAACCGTGCCGGACAATTGCTGCGAGTCCGTCATGAAAGGAGCGCAAGCGTGAGCGCTGAGAAACCATCACACTCGTGGGGGAGATGAGTTGAGGAAGCAGGGACTCACGCTGGTAGACATGGTGCGGGCCGCACGCGAGCTGTGACTGCGGTGAGGGGTCGCTGCCGGCGAGGACTCGTTCAAACTACCCGTAGTACGCGAGCGCTGGGGTGGAGCCGTGCGTGATTGCGATTCTACGTGGTATCCACGAATGGAAAGGTGAGCGCGAATTCAGCTTACTCCACAGCGATTGGGGTAGAGCGTATCAATCAAAACAGACGTGTGCGTCGCAAATCCTCCACCGACATGCCCACGGCCTCCTCCAGCTCCATGCGGCCTGTTTGAATCTCAATCAGTTGGGCCGCAAGCTGGGCCTATGCCACCATTAAGATGAGACGACGAGCTCCAAGGTGCCGCAATGGTTTGATGGCGCCACAACTTTCTTACCTGTTCTTCCTCAAGTTGGCGTTCACGTTGCTTTTCACTAAGTAGGCGCTGTGGCGCGTGACGATCACAATATTCAATAATCTGTGCAGGCAGGGAACGCCCAAAAGGGTTTGGGCGTTGCAGCAAAAAGAAAAGGAAAGGTCGCGCCGTGAGTCACCAGTGACCCTGGCATTGGCCATAAGCATCCAACATTCCGAGATTCAAAAGCAGCTTTTTGTTAAAGCGAAGCCGTCATCGAGTATTCATTGAATGACAAGCTTACTTGGCGCTGTTGCTCCACTTGCTCCGTGCAAGCCACCAAAGCATATTGAAGCTCTTCTTCCTTGCGACGCAAAAGCATCAGTGTTTTTTCGGCTCGGCTACGATTGACTTGCGGCTTGGCTCGTCGGGTCTATGTCCAGTGACAACATTGCAGATTCGTCTTTGAGCAAAGGTGTTTTGTGACGTGCTCGCAATAGATTGCCGATTTGGTTGCACCGACCTGAATGCGTGGCACGCCAACTTGCAAGGACTCTTGACCGGACGTCATGATATGCCGCTTGCGCTCACTTTGCGGGCCAAGCTTTGGATTTACCGCACGCTGTGGCGTTTGCTGCGCAGACTGCTTGTTGCCGTTGGCTCTGCGGTTGTTGCCGGCGCCTACGGTGCACATGAATTGAGACCGGTCTGACACGACGAAGCGAGGATTCAGACGGTTCTACGACATACCAGCTGCTTGGCCACGGGCTGCTGCTTTGCGGGCACGTCGGTTTCTGGGCTTTTGAGGAGAGCCATATCCTGATGGCTTGATCACAGAGGATTCTAGGTTGCGCATGCGAGCCCTGCCCCCGTGCAAGATGGCTGTCAGATGTAGTCCCACACCCAGTATAACCATGCCATGGAACGCAGATGCCCACCTCGTCACGCCAAACTTTTGCTTGAGATCCCGCAGCTGTTCTGCATTTTTGAGCCCCTCGGCCACCGTCGTCTCAAGCTCGTCTATAGCACAGTAGGAGATCAATCACGGCTCGTTCGATGACAAGAGCTGCACACTTCCTTCAAAGCACGGCAAATTAACTGGGAAGGCTTGGTGTCACAGGGATCGCGGCGACTGGGATACGAACCGACTTGAGCACGCTGGTCCAAAATCATCTGGCGTAAAATGTCGAAGCAAAGCCGAAGTGCTTGAGGTTCAGGTACGGCAGCGAGGGGGTCCCCCAGCTTTCCATGAATGTAGCTCTTCATTAGCTTGGCACACCTAAATTAATGATCAAAGGTCAATGAGCCCACTGCGATGCGACGACACCTTCAGGCGATAGTGCTTTTTTTTTTTTTTTTTTTGCTTCTTTTTCTTCTGCTTTGGGGGACGTACGCAGCTCGGTCAATCACGCCGTCCTTGGAAGCCTCGGGCCGTTCTTCGCCTGCTTCGCCTGCCTGCGAAGCCGTTACGTCCCGCGCCACCTGCAAAAGTCATTGTCAATTGCAGCACAATCGGGATAAATTAAGCAAGCATTGGGTTGTACTCGTGCTCGATCAGGAGCAGTGCAAGAGAGCACGTGTTCAAGCGCAACACCCACCTCCTGGGCGACTTTCAGCTCAGCCTGCAGTTCAGCAATACGGCGCCGCAAGCGTTTGATCACAGTTTTGTCGTCGAGCACTTCATTACGCCGAGCATTGTTGTCGACCAAAGCCACGCGCTACCAGGACAAACACAGCGAACACTCGATCAGTCCTGGTCCAACCACCGTTGGCAGTGAACGCAGCCCACTGCCCCAGGAGAGCGGCCATTGCAGCACTAGCTACTGGTTTGGAGAACAGACTTGTGCAAAGCGGCAGGTAGATATGGACTCGGGTATGTTGCTGGCTTTGGAAGAGATGGTCGCAATCATCGCGGTAATGCAGTTGCCGCCCAAGCTAGAGAAACAAGTTGCGGCGCTTGTCAAAGTACGAAACATCCTCCCCTTCCCCCGGTCAAAAGCGGTCCGCACAATGAGATAGGACTCACCTGTCGCGTAATAATTTGGTTAATAGTGAGTTTCGGTATGGCACATGCTTCAGCTTGGTTTCCTTATGACAAGTGTCATGAAAAACGAGTTGACAAGATCATGAAAAAAGGCCATCATGAAAGAATGGGGCAACAGCGCGCCATGCCAGTTGAAAAATGCCAGAGTGGCATCTACCTTTTGCAATGCAATGATGACAGCCTCTAGGTAATGGAGAGAAAGATTGATATGCTTGGCCTCATCAAGGCGCTGGCCCGCCGCGTGCGATTTGCTGACGCGCTCACTCCCCGCTAGATCAACCAAATTGAGCTACCAGTCGGCCAAGGGTGCAAATGAGAGAATAATGCACGTCCGGTACTGGCGACCCAAGGTTGGGTGAGTGAGCCGGTGGATCACAAGAGAAAAGAAAAAAAGACAAAAAGGAAAGGAAAGGAGAAAGGGAAAAAAAAGCGTAAGACGGCAAGCCGAGGCAAGACAACCATTTCGGGTCTACCTTGGCTTTGATAATGGTGTCTGACCCCGGACGTTGGTAGGAGAGCGTCATGGTAAAGACGGAGTGGGAGCGAGAGGAGGCCATGTTCATGGAAGTTGCCGCCACCGTTCGGTTGGATTTACCTGGTACAAACAAAGCAACCGCAGAACCCCGACGTTGAACTGTCGTGAGCATACACGAGAACAGAAGAAAAATGGAAGAAAAATAGAAAATGACAAGGCCGGGTGCGCGGCTTGACGGACCCAAAAAGGCTAGCTGGTGCGCCACATCGTCCGTCGGGGCAGGATGCTGTGAGAGACCGTGGACCACGGTTGATGTGCCACGATCTTGCACGGACACCTGGCCATCCAAGCAAGAGGAACATGAGGCTGCGCGCAAGACCTTGGGCCATGCCATGCAAACGGCGTGCTTCGGCTGCCCTGACCTTGGGTAGGCGTGCACTGCTACCCGAGGCAACGTTGAGAAGGTCGTAGGCCGTATCATTGTAGATTTCCAGATATGTGATTAAAACTGATGCATTGGTGGCTTTTAAGTCTACATGCAAGCAAGGGATTCATTTCGGCACGTGAGATCAAGGAGCGGGGTGACGCAGAACTGCATGGCGTCAAAAAAAACTCAAGTCTTTATCAAGTCGGTTTGAATGATGGTTTGTCTGCAGGTGCAAAACCGAGGGTCAGCCTCACCGCTCAGTTGGCTAAAGACGTAGTCAATGCACCGGGGCAAGAGACCTCGTTCTTCAAATCTTTTAGGGAGGAAGGGGCAAAAGGATGAGAGAAAAAAAAAGTCACCAACTCGGCATTTGAAAGCAAACAAGGCAAGGCACCGCCAGGGCGTGATGGGACATACTTGACCGTAAGCAAAAATGGTGCCATTGAAGCCTTCGAGGAAACGATCACAAACGGGCTGGCCCACGGTCTCGAAGAGCTGCCAAAACATGACGGTGGGGGAAGACCGGGAAATGTGTTCCAAAACAAGAGAGAGAAAGGAACAAGACGTGATGAAAAGGTTGCAGTGGGAAACTTGACAAGGCGATAGCGGGTTCAAGTCTCACCTCTGGCTGCGGAGTGTCCCGACCAAAAATCTGATCAAACTTGAAATTATACTGAACCTTGGCTGAATGGTCTCCACGTTGGTCCGTCAAACCGTCGGTGCGAACCTTGACCTAGAAAAAGAGTGCAACCGAGGACAGGCATGCATTGCCAAAAAAATTTCCGTGAGCGAGCACCGCCTAGCCGCTGAACACCCATTGATGCTGGCTAAGTGGCTGCAATGCCATACCTTCAGGACCTCGGGCTCATCTGGGGTAACGTCCAGATCCTCCGAGGGCTGCGGATGGAACAGGCACGCGCACAAAGCAAAGTGCAAATACAAGGTGGATATTCGGTCAGAGGAGGCGGCCCGATCAGTCAGTGGGTCAAAAGCACGAGTTCAGAAGGCCTGTGGAACATGCTGGACCGAGGCTGCGCAGTTGGACAAGGCGCACGCACCGTCTTGGCCGGGCGCAGCCGCAGATACGTGGCAATGGACGGCATGGCGTTTGATGCTCAAAGCAACGAGTACGTGCAGATGGGCGCAGTTGTTGTCGCGCAGAGCGGGGCAACGGCTCGGGGTGACAGGCTTGAGCACGTCCAGCAGCCAGCCTCCCTCAAGTCATGGCAAGACACGGCCAACGGCGAGCAACAGCACCCCACCAGCAAGATGGTTTTGCAGGACCACCAATGTTGAAGATTTCGCACATGTGCAGGCAGAGGTAAACCCCGCCAGACCGCCCTCGTCACCAGGCTTTACCGCACGTCCGGTGGGCTGATCACTACCGCCACCACCACCGCAGCTCGAAATTTCAAGCAAAAATTTGAAAAAAAGGATCTGCAATAACTTGATCATATGCATCACAAACTCTTTGTAATATAAAGTTATGTTACCTTGGTGTTTAAATCTTTCGTCGATAAGTCGTTATATCCATTCGGGTTTCTCATCTCGTTGGTCTAATAAACATGACAACTTGACAACACTCTTGTGTGTGTGTGTGTGTGTGTGTGTGTGTGTGTGTGTGTGTGTGTGTGTGTCTGTGTGTGTGTGTGTGTCTGTCTGTCTGTCGCTCGCCGACTCTCTTGCCTGCCTGCCTGCCTGCCTGCCCGTCTGCCTGTCTGCCTGCTTGTCCCTTGTCTGTCTTGTCTGTTATGTCTGTCTTGTCTGCCTCCATGTTCTCATGTTGCTACGTCTTGCGTGAATCCTTGGTCTGTGGCTCACATGGGTCCTCGCTGGCTCAATTTGTCTCTCCGACTCTGTCACGCGCTCCTTACCTCTCTCGTTCTCTTCTTCTTATGCCTCCGTGGTGGTGTTGGAGGCTTGCACGGCTGGGCTTGAGTCGCCTTGCTGTCGAGATGCTTAAGACCCAAGATCCTAATCAATTCAGAAAACTGTCGAGTTGCGCCAAAGTCACCGGCAGCACGCACGGTCGGCGCGCTCAACGAGGACATGGTGGCAGCAGAGAAAAGGGTGCAGCACAGCTGCAAAATCAGGCCCTCTAGAAAAACAGTAGACCAATGCCATCACGGGCCAGCCAGCTCCCGACCAGCCGGACGCAGATGCTTCACCAGGCGAATAGATGGCTGCCTACTCCTGAAAATGGCGACAGGACGTCCGCAGATGTGAGTGTACGTGGGAGGACGCCCCGCTTCATTCATGGGCTGGCCCAGCATGGTAGAATGTATAGACATCCAAGCAAAGAGACAGGCACACACCGGTGTGGCCATGTGCATCATGCTTAAAAAGTCGTTGAGTTGTTTGCGTCCCTTGGCCAGCAACAGCTGGGCCTCACGCTGCCAAAGCCCGTGCAGTGAGGAGCGGGAGACCACCGAAAAGACGAGACGCCAGGCAGAAGAGCGGTCTTACGGCGTCAACTTCATTCTTGTGCCGCTTAAACTGCAACCGGGCATCCTCCTGGATAAACTTGCGATAATCCTTGTCTTCCAACCCTGCGTGCGCGCGTGTGAATGGGGTGGGCGTATGTGCTCGGCACTGATCGAATTGGCACGACGACGGCAAGGCCAGAGACGATCAGTACGCACGGTATGAGGTGCGAAAAATGTCGCGGTAGAGCTTGAGACACTCCATTCGCCGCAAAAACTAGGCAAGCCCACGCCGACGCGGCGCAGCTCTTGTGAGTGCGGCGGGCCGTGCGTCGCTCGCTCGTGTAACATACCAACATGCAGCATGAACCCTTCCCCACAGGCCACACTTGTTGACTACACCACTCACTTGTTTAAAGTCAAGCGCTTGTCCCAGCGCCCGGCCCCCAACTGCCATCACTGCGGTCCCTCTCTCTCTCTCTGAGAGACGAGATAGAGAAAAGAGAAGAGAGAGAGAGAGAGAGAGAGAGAGAGAGAGAGAGAGAAGAGAGAGAGAGAGAGAGAGAGAGAGAGAGAGAGAGAAGAGAGAGAGAGAGACAGAGACAGAGAGAGAGAGAGAGAGACAGAGAGAGAGACAGCGCACAAAATGAAGTCACGCAGAGATCCTGTCAATCTTACAAATCTTGACAGTGAACATTTGCAGCGAAAACCAGAGATGCATGCTCTCACTTGAATCAACGCGACGACGACGACGACGTGAGCTCGACTCCCTCTCTCATTTGGCGCTGGGCTGGCTTTCCGGTGCTGCTGCACCGACAATAAGGCACCGGGTGCAGAGAACCAGCAAGCATCGGATCAACATGTCGCTGACCATCGCCACTCACCCTTATTACTTTCTCAAGCTTCGGTTGTACGTTCGCATGCGCGGTGATGGCGTGAGCGACCTCGCGCCACGGGGCTGACCCGGATGACATGGTCCTCTTGGATAGGAAGCTCGAAAACGATGCTACCTGGACCCCGAACGACCTCAAGACCTTTGCCTTGGCCGCTCTGACCGACCTTCACGGCGAGGTTGGTGACTCATCCTGCATGCATGCCGTCCCGTGCTGCACTCCTGCGACGTCTTTTGCAGCCTGATGCGACTGCTCCTCGCTCTCAAACCCCACTCCCTTTTGCCTTTGTCGTGTAGCTGGCCACTAGCTTCCTGGTGGATGTCTTGGCCGTGGAGGGCGAGACCGCGTATGTGCGCACTGAGATGCTAGGCTACGCCAAGCTTCGAACGGCCCTCTCCTGCGTGACTCAGTATCAGGGCGTGCCGTGTGCCGCACACATTGAAGCCGTACGTGGTGCCTGTTCTGTTCGGCGCTTGCCTTGTCTCGACCGTTCACTTGACCTTTCTGGATCGGCCCCTTGTTTAGGCAGCCACTTCTCTCGCCGGCCTCGCATCCCCGGCAGCCCAACACCCGACCCCAGCCCCATGACATGGCACCACGCTTGCCCCAAGGGTGCATGTTGTCTTGTGGGACTGAGCGTGTAGCCACTGACGCTGTGCGTCCATCTGTACTTTCCTTCGTTTATGAATTGGTCCCTATCAAAAGAGTCTTTGAGCAATCGATTGGAGCCCACGTCCCTCGTCGCTTTTTACTTGCTAGTCTCATGCTCCGGCCGCGCAGCGGGAGGCATGTCACTTGGGGGGGTTTATTGTAAGTGTGTGTTGGTTGGTTTTTTCCCAACGCCGGGACCAACCTAGCGCTCCCACCGGCCTAGCGCTCACCATTGCGGCTGGGGAGCTCGTAATTGTCAAAAGCATCGATGGCCTCAGCCCAAGCACGCCCCATGTCCTTGAGCAGCGCGGGGTTGCGCCGATAGGCCTCCCGCATGTCGGCCACATTGGTAATATCCAAATCGGCGTCAGGTTGTTGTGCCTCAAATAAGGACGGTGTCCCTGCCGCTTCCCAAGGGTGTGTGGGTGCTGTTGGAGTGTGTTGCGCCTGGGCTGAGCCCAAATCGTCACTAGCCATGCCGAAGATGTCCGCCGACATGCCCGTGGCCAATGGCTCAGAGCGAGGTGGCACCGGAGCTTGGATCGAACGCCGACTCAAGCCTGAAACCAAGGCCGACTGTGCAATCGCATCCTGAAGGTATTGCATATCCGTGCCAACTAAAACGGCATTCAGGCCACGCTCCAAGAGAGCCGTGGCTGCCATTTCCGAGCCCGCCCAGGCCGCCACTTGCAAGCCACTCTGCTGGGCCGTGGTGACCACCTGGTCCAAGACTTCTTGCATGGCCACATGGCTGTATGTCACATCCGGTGTGATGCCCAGGGAACGAGCCAGGTCGTATGGCCCCACTAGCAAACCATGTAGACCTGGCACCTAACCCAAATCAAACTACCTGAGTAAAAGCCCAGCAGAATTTCCCCCTTGGCTAGACCGGGCGCTCCTTCGCAAGACCCCAGCCATGTTGACAAAGGCTGGCAGGTGGACAGACCTGGCAAATGGCGTCCAAATTGTCAAGGGCTGCGCTTGTCTCAATCATGGCCACGGGACGCACGGCTTCGTTTCCCTCGTAGCCCACTGCAAACGTCATGCCTTGAAAGGATCGGTGGCCTATTTTGACCTCACCCGTACAACAGGTGAGACTTGTAGCAGGGGCGGTCGAGTATCACGATGGGGCTTGGCCAGCTGAACATTCATACCACGAGGGGGATAGGTGGCGGCGCGCACAAAGTTTTCTACTTGACGTGCCGTGTTGACGGCAGGCAAGACCACGGTGCGTACGCCATGGTCAAGGATGCGACCCACCACGGCGTCTTCGCCGCTGGGACAGCGGACCCAGACATTTTCGACCTCACGAAGGGCTCCCAGCATGGGGAGCAGTCCCCGCATGTCGAGCAAGCCATGTTGCAGATCCACCATGGCCAGCCGCAATCCTATACCCACAGGCAAGGCGGACAACGTGAGGCCAACCCCGTTTATCAAAGCAAGAAGCGATGGGCCATTGAAATTGGTACCTGTCCGGCCCAGCTGCCGAGCCACCAGCGGGCAACTACTCGTCACCACCGTTCCAAGCATCCTGACCAGGACACCTCAACCTCTTCAAGCCAATTTAGAACACACACCCACACCCACACCCACACACGATCACTTTGGCCAAGACACCGATGTCCCGCCGCGCTCACATAAACCCTTTCTCTCCCCCTCTTCCCGCCAAAAAAAAAAGAAAAAAAAACCGCCGTCGCTCTCACAGAGAGAGAGAGAGAGAGAGAGAGAGAGAGAGAGAGAGAGAGAGAGAGAGATGAAGATGTGGCTCACCTATAATTAGCGTACACGGTGGACATGTATGCGCTTTGTTGTTGAGATCTGTGCATTTTCCTCAACAACTCGTAAGTGCTGCTTGGTGTTGTGTGTGTGTGTGTGTGGTGTTGAATGTCAGCGATTGTTGGAAATGTCATCATTTCTGTTTGGCGGGAAAAAAAGCGTTTTGTCGACAATTGGCCCTCCCCAAATAATGTTGCGAATCGGTCGTGTCAATCATTTCCCCGCTACCCTTGACTTGAACCATGGCCCTGCCTCGCAGCTTGTTTGATTTTGTGAGAGACAGCTACGAAAGGCTGGGTATGTGACGCTACGAGTTGCAGGCCACAATGTCAATGCTTATGCTCACGCTTGTGCCCGCGCCTGCAACACAGCACAATCGCTGGAAAGCCTTCAAAGCTACTTTCAGAGTCACGTGGATGAGGTGCTCCAGGCGAATGAGATATTGGAGACGATCGCCAACATGGTCAACGAGCACCCTCCCGCAGTCTATTGGGAAGAAGTACAACATGGCTTGATCGGGGTCGCAGAAACGACCAACGAGCTGAACGAGGTCAAGTATGCGCCCGCTCACCTTCTGAGCTTGAGCGAGGACATCGCAAGCCTGCGAGAGGAAATGAGGAGCCACGCCAAGCGCCACGCTGACACCATCGACGCCCTTAAAAAGGATAATAAGAGCCAAGCTGCCACCATCAAAGCCCAAGCTGCCACCATCGAAGCCTTGAAGAAGGACAATGAGAGCCACGCTGCCGCCATTAAGAACTTGGAAATCCTTGTGAGCATCCCGCTTCAGAAGCGGCAAATCGTTTCGAAAGCGGCAACGCTTGTCCGCGCGACTCTACTCCATCATGTGAGCTGGTCAGCCAGTGAAGATGTTAGCCGCCTGCAAGACCTTGGTGAATACATGCGCTGGGCTGTCCCCTTCATCATTCGCGATGGCGGATTTTACGGTCAAGTCCCAAAAGCAGGCGCTCCTCCTTCTCGTACCACCGAGATCCACGAGGTTGTCAAGGAGCTCCCGCAAAGCGCCCAGATCAACATTGCAGAGAAGTATCTCGCGTTTGTGAAGCTTTTGCAGGAACAGACGTCAAAAACACCAGGTGACTTCTTCAGCGCCATGGACGCCCTGCGCCTGGCTGGCAATTGAGTTGCACATCCAAGCAAGTATGACGGCAAGAACTTGGCGGATCTTGTCAAGGAGCTCGGCGACTGCTTTGAAGTTGCTCCCGACACCGAAATCTCCGAGGTGATTCTGTGTGGACTCAAGGCTTTTGATATCGCCGGGCAGTCACAATAATGGCTGACCCACTCCTCAGTTGCGGGCTTGTTGCTTTGTTGACAATTGAAGCATGTCATCGACCGTTTCTGCCACCGTATTCTCAATTTACATGTCAAGTTCACGCACAGACCAAGACAAGCAGTCGTGCGTTGAGAGCGACAGAGCAAGGAGGGGGGAATGGATTTTGCTCCTCTGAGGCTGCTGCAGAGGTCGCGAGACCAGAAATCTTTTCGCCACAGCCGTAAATCATCTGGTCAACTGGCCGCTCCTGCCCAAGTTAATACTCCAAAACTTTTGACCATACCGACCGCTCCTGTCGGCCCTTCGCTACCACCGGTGGTCGCGACACGCTCCTCCGCCTCTTTGGGCAGCGCCATGCGCCCGGCCCAAACACTGGACGTTTTTTTTATCAAGAGCCGGCCTTTCTTCCTGGTGGTGGGAACAGGACATTGCAGAACAAAGGGCCCGCACCGCGCCCATTCCCAAACCACGTACCGCGACTTTATTGAAAGGCGCCGTCTCTAAAGTCCCTAGCTAACACACGCCACGTTCAGCACCAAAGCCAGCCGCCGTGGATTACGATTTTGCACTAACACTGTAATCGTTGACTTGGCCACGGTTCGAATACCACCACCAACCCTCAACGGTGGCGCGGGCACGACGCCAAGGGCGCTGAAGGCTGATTATCAGCCGATGTGGTACATCTACTCCAGTGCAAATTCTGATCTGCCTTGGCCTGCATAGGCGCCACACAGCTGGTTGCCATCTGTCATATGATCCGCACGACTGCGCGATGATCAACAACTTGACACAGTTCATACAGCTCTGCGGTGCAAAGGCAGGCGAGAGCCTTGTTTGCGTTGTCGGCTATGCACACGTTGCTGACCTGCCAATTGCCCTTTTCTTTTACCCCTTGCCCCGCGCCCCGCGCCCTTCCTATTCTGAGTCATGACTTGTGCACGCTAAGCCTGACTACAAAGCACCTCTTTCACGTCAGGCTTGCCGTTCTCTTCGGCGAGGGTTGACGCTCAGAGCCTGCCGCCTCCTTGGGTCAGCTTTGCTCTGATCTGACCGACCGCACTCACGACTTTGGATGAACCAAAAAAAAAAAATAAAAAAAATATCGGACAACAAGGAGAGGGAGAAAAGCTGTGTGTGTGTGTGTGTGTGTGTGTGTGTGTGTGTGTGTGTGTGTGAATCAAAATCGAAATCAC